>NC_138146.1:19662623-19982623 GCF_964199315.1 Orbicella franksi | reverse complement strand
AACTAGGCATAAGATCCATGTAATGTTTTCAACAATTAAACAAACTCTTTTGAGAAATTTGGACCAGATGGTTCTAAACCAAGATCAAGTATTGCTGAAAGTTCAAACAGTGAACTCTTGTTCAACACACCTGATTGTGATCAGGGAATGGAATGATAGACGCACAGACTCCAAGGATCATGGCAGGATGAATTTCACAGTGTGTGTACGTTGAACAGTAAGCTTGACCCTTCTCTACCAGTTCATCTGGAGTCATGGCCACCATAACCGTCTCCTCTTCATTGACATCAATATACTCTACAATTCCACCTGCGACTAAATCCTGCCAACTACAAAGAAAACCAAAAACAAGAATCACTGATGAATGAACAGCACTGATGACTGGACAAGGTTGATATTGCATCACTGTATTGACAACTATGATAACCTCTGTCCAGTGAGAAGTTGGTGTCTTGCAGCTCTCACACTCAAATTTAACTTCGGCTTTTCACTTCAGCATACGATTCTTTGTTTCAGTTACTTGTTACTTAAACTAGGGTTACAAAGAAAAAACTGATATGCTTTTCAATTGACTTGTTTTATATTTAATAAATAGAAAACGTATACCGTGTTTCTATTAATTTTTAGTATAAATCTACTAGTGTACTATCATGAATGCCATTCTCTGATTGGCTATGCTACTCACTATCTATTCTGTGATAGATAGTGAGTAGTGTAGCAGTGTGCCCTTGTTAACAAAATGACGGCCGTTTCTTGGCGTTTTCAAAGTGTCTGTGAAGAGGATTAAGATAAAGTTTCGAACGACTAGTACAGTTATACTAAAACAATTAAATTATTCGCTCTAGATTTCTATGCATGATAGTTGAACATTTGATTGATGGTAGTGATTGACGGTAGCGAAAAACGCATTTGTTGGTTGAGCTTTGAATTTTAGAGTCCGCATGTTACTGAAAGGTGCAGTAATAGAAACACTCACGAAATTCAAATCTCAACTAACGAATGCGTTTTCTGCTACCGTCAATCAAATGTTGGGCAGCTCCTCCCAGCTTCCAACTGTGTTATCTGAACTGTGCTCAATGATTTGATTTGATTACCGAGCACTCGGCAGTTGTCAAAGCTGGGAGGAGCTGCCAAACATTCGACTGACTGTAGCGAAAAATGCATTTGTCCCTGAGCTTTGAATTTTAGAGTCTGCATGTTATTGAAAGGTGCAGTAACAGAAACACTCACGAAAGTTTGAGAGAACTTGAAAAAACTGTAGAAACAGTCACCTGTTGGCTCATGTTCCCACAGCATTTCTCGTTCTCCCAAACTTCCACTAGTGTCTCTGTTAAAACATTAGATTAGGAGCTCGAGATTTCTATCCCGTGATAGTTGACAAGGGTGCAGGTGAGTCAACTATTACGCATAAAAATGGAGAGCAAATAATCTAATTGTTTTAGTATAAATCTAATAGTTGTTCAAAACTTTATCTAAATCCTCTTCACAGACACTTTGAAAATGCCAAGAAGCGGCTGTCATTTTGTTAACGAGGGCACACTGCTATGCTACACACTATCTATCACAGAATAGATAATGTGAAGTTTATATGAAATAATTCATATATGAACTGCGGTTGTAGATGAAGGTGAAGAATGATCATCGCAGTTAATTTTCCAATTTAAGCAATTGGAAAGAAGACCTCGCTCCCAATGTGTGGCTTCATAGCTCAGTTGGTAGAGCATCGCACCGGTATCGTGGAGGTCACAGGTTCGAATCCCATTGAAGCCCTGATTTTTTCAGGCTTCTTCTTTCCAATTGCTTAAATTGGAAAATGAACTGCGATGATTATTCTTCACTTTCACAGAATAGATAGTGAGTAGGGTAGCCAATCAGAGAACGGCATTCGTGATAGAACACTAGTATATTTAAACTAAAACTCATTAGTAGAATTCTACTAGTATACTAATGCAAATGCTGCAATCTGATTGGCTGAGCTACTCGTATACTATCAGCCATTAGAGTGCAGTAGCTGTCGGTCGTCCATGAAATGCACGTTTTTATCGTTTTCCCGAAGTTTTGGAAAAAAGCTTAGACGTAAATGGACAATTAAATTCCTGAGAAGACTAAAAGAAGGACATAAACGGATTCTTGACTTTAAAAACTTGAAATTATTGAAAAACCGTTGCGCACGCGTATTTGTAAACAACTGCAAATTTACCAAGGACAATTCAATACGAGTGATTTTGTTTTGGAAACCATTATTTGCGTTACTTTAAGTTAGAATTCTACTAAAACAATTAAATTATTCGCTCTCGATTTCTAGGAGGCAATAGTTGATTCGGCCTACAGCCTCGTCAACTATCACTCATAGAAATCTCGAGCTCATAATCTAATTGTTAAATAGAAACCCAATTTTAAACCAATCAGTGTGCACATTTTTGGGGGGCTATTTACTTAATATTTATGACCATAAACTCACCTGTAGCTGTTGTACTCTCTCTCCTTCAGCTGATCAATATGATGTTTCTTGAGCAACAGCCTCTGGTTTTCAACAATCAACAGTGGGCGGCAAATTCGACCTGCATCTGTGTAAATCCTGATCTCTCTTTCTCTGAAGTCCCTTACCATAGAAACCTAAAAAAAGTACCAGGTCCACAATACAGTAGTATCATACTCTATTTATTTGTTTTTGTTAGTACATGTAGTTGTTGCATGTGTATCAAAGTTACTGAATTTTCCCTACTGTGTAGTTCCAGAAAATATCCATGCCTCACCCATGGAAGGGATTTATTTAAAAGGTTGCCACCCCTCTAGAAATTACAGAATCCTCCCCACCCCCAGGAAATTTCAAATCCTTCTGTGGGGGGGGGGGGGGGGTAGGGAGGATGAATATTTCCTGGAACTATATAATGTTAATTATATAAATCAGTCACATGTATGTCTCAGAAGGAGAAACTGCAGGATCGACTTCTTTACAAAGTGCCATTCAACAATACCTCAGATACAATGATGTCCATCTGTCTCCTCAGCTTCCTGAGTGTGCCCATAAGTTGATCTGGATCACGGTGAATTCCTACCCAACAGCCATTCACAAAAATCTTGGTTGCACTAAAAGGAAAAAGGTTTAAATGTCATTCATGGAACAACAGTGTAATGAACTGAGATAGCCAGGTACATTGTATAGAATTTGATTTCAAGATGAATGAGACTCTTACTTGCTGATGGCTGAAGGTGTGATTTCTTCCAAATTCTCCATAGTCCACTCCTCCAAAAACTCTAAGATAGGACTGGGTTGGGAACCAACAGAGATGTATGCCATCAAAGCTAAGTTCTTCACCAGACCAACCGCGTGACCTTCAGGAGTCTCAGCAGGGCAGATCATACCCCAGTGAGTGTTGTGAAGCTGCCGAGGTCGTGCAAGCTTACCCTCTCTACCAATTGGTGAGTTTAGACGGCGCAAGTGGGATAACGTGGAAGCAAATGTTAGTCTGTTAAGAACCTGGGACACCCCTGCTCGTGACTGATGTGCTTTCTTTTGATCACCCCAGTTTCCAGTCGCCAATGAGTATCTAAGACCATCTGTGATCACTTTAGGTTTGAGTGCCAGCTCAATGTTGAAGTCCTGCAAAAGGAAGTGATATTATGGAATACAACTGCAAGAATTTCAATCACCTTGTGAGGAAGCTGAAAAAAGGTTTTTTTTTTCCTGTAACTAGGGAACACAAATCTTCTTAAAACTCCCAGCAGTTTTAAATACAGTGTAATCAGTTTTTTCATATATTGAACTTTTCGGGAACAACCAACACTTGCAGTAGCACTGAATGATGTATTTAAAAGAAATGTTCGGCCATATAAGACAGGGTTTTAGGTCATAAACAACTATCTGAGGCTGACCCAAGCAACTGATAGAAAACCACAGCTGATTTGGCAAGGCTTTTATAGTCCACTGATGCTTGTAAGACAACTCCTGTAAGCAGACACTTTTTCTGGTCTCAAGAGTGTCTGCTAATGGGAGGTTTGACTGTATCAACCAACTGCAACTCCTTATTGAACACTGAATTAAAGTCTGCATGCGAGCCAAGTGGCCCATCAGGCCGGAGCTTATCCCGGTTTCTGTAGCATGAAGTGACTAGGAGTATTTCTACTCTCCACTGGATGGGATGCTAGTCCATCGCAGGGTTACCCCCAGCATTAAGTTCGCCAGTACCCATTTATACACCTGGGTGGAGAGAGGCACTGTGAGAGTAAAGTGTCTTGCCCAAGAACACAACACAATGTCCCCGGCCAGGGCTCAAACCTGGACCGCTCAATCTGGAGACGAGCGCACTAACCATGAGGCCACCGTGCACTAAACACTGAATTACAAAATGATAAAAATGGCAATACCTTTCCTCTATCAATAAACTTCTGAGCATACATTCTGACTTCTTTCATAAGATTTCTGAACAGTCTGAAAACAAAATTAAACAACATGCATTACCGTAAAATCCCACATTAAAGCCCTCCTATCCCCGCCCCCGTTATAAGCCCCCCGGATATAAGCCCTCCTATCTCAGTGCGAACAAAGATATTATTCCAGATATAAGCCCATCCAATGTATAAGTGCATCCTTTTGCATTTCTTTACAAACATCAAAATCTTTAAATTAATTGAAAGTTATAGGCTAATAGGGTAACAGGGTAATAATAGCGGAGCTCCGGCAGCCCAAAGGGCCACCAAGCAGAGCCCCATACTCATGTAGGAAAGAAAAGGAAACCCATGAGTTGATTTTCTCACGGTTATCATGGCTAGCGGTATTGCTCGTGGGCACGTACGCACGACGACAACGACGACGACAACGGCGGAGTTGCCCAACATGGCGGCCATACTCCAAATAATAGGTTGACAGAGACATGCAGCCTTGGTTTACCGTGTACTTCCTTGATATTGGACATCCATGTTATGATAAATTGACACCTGTCAAAACAAGGTATCCGCTGACCAGTACCATGTTACCATATCGCGGGCTCAAGATTACAGCTCCTCGAGGTCACGTGGTTTTTTGAAGTTGACCGCTGACCAAGTGCTGGTTATCGATTGGATCGCGGGTTCATATTGAGTTAGCTTGTTGGAAACAGGGCAGGATTGTTCAGAAGCCGGTTTACGCTAACCCAGGATTAAAGTTAATCGAATTGTAACTTTTTCTTCTATACAAATGTTTTTTGCTGCTTTGTTTTGTGTACATGGTGATTATTAAAACTCAAAACAGAAGGCCAAACAATATACAGAAACCTCACAGCAAAGTTACAAAATTCAAATCAAAATTCTACCTTTTTCTGGGTTAGCTTAATCGGGCTTTGAACAACCCAGCCCAGGAGCTACGCTTTTAGGCTGGCCTAAATCTATATATTAGGGTAAACAGGGTAACAGCTCTAAACGTAATGGTATGTTAGTTTCAATTCGTTTCTCAGATATGTTTTATCTATTCATTCCAAAAATTTTTTATGCAGCTTATATGTCCCCCCCTCTGGATACACATGTGTAAGCCCCCCTGTTTATAAGCCCACCCAAAACCCCTTATGAAGTGATATAAGCCCTGGGGCCCGTTTCTCGAAAGCCCCGCAAACTTTTCAGGCCCAGAAAGCCACAGCAAAATCTCAAATCTTATGATTACAGAACCGTTTATTCCCATATATGTATATTCCTAACATGAAGAGAGGTTCTCTTCATACAAAAAGTTTCAGGTGTATATACATTTGTACCTCTCTGTTTTTAGACACAGACTGGTTAAAAATGACTTTCCAGGCCTGAAAAGTTTGCGGGGCTTTCAAGAAACGGGCCCCAGGGCCTTAACATGGAATTTACAGTATTTAACAGATAAATTAAGTAAGCCTTGACTAAGGCTTCGTAAAGTAGAAAGCACACAACAAAATGAAAACCACATGAAAGGAGTTCCAATTCCATTGAAACCTGTACTGCACCCACTGCTTTACAATTATTGCTCCAACAATGTACATGTACATGTACATATACTTACCCCCTGAAGAGAAAAGCCAGCAATGGCCCTGCCAAGTCAAGTCTCTTATTTCCATAATGATCACGATCATCCAGTTCCCTCCGACCAAGTGCTGCAAGCAATAGCCTATGAACCATGTAGCTGTACAGAAGATACCACACAACTTGTCAAAAAATTTAGCCACTTAAATTATTGTATAAATTATTTGGGTGGCAAGGATGCTGATCTTGGAGAAAAAGTGGGGTACCATGATCACAAAAAGGAAGATATCAGGGCTCAAAATAATTTTTGGACCGTCGCCAGTTATGTTGACCGGCCAAAGTAATTTTAGCTTGGTCACATCTCGTTTCTGACTGGTCAAGGTATTTTAAAAAAATTAAAGTAATGATGGCCTATGAACAGCTTAGAATTTAACCAAAGATAGCCTTAGCAGGGCTCAGCAGCCCAATGAAGTGGCCAGCTGTCAGTGGAATTCTTTCATTTCTGCCAAAGAAAAAGATTGATCAAACTTTGAACTTTGCGATTGGTATATTGAATTCAACGAGCTGTTGTTTACATGCTCTACAAAGTATTTGTGTCCATGAAACGTAAATGAAACAAAACATGCATCAACATATCCTAATTTTGGGTTTCAGAAATAACTAGGTAAACAAATATAACCGAAGAAGAAGTTTCTTTTTCCTCGATCCTCACCCATGCCAACACACAACAAATTGTTGCATTACCGCAAATATGGCTACAGTTCCACAGCACATGTTGGGAAGTTTCTTAATGATGTGACTAAAATTAAGTTCTAAAGACTGTGTAAGTCATCAAAAATCTAAACTCTGTTGTGGTCATATATAGAGAGTCTTCGTTCATTCGGTAGATTTCGGTCACGTGCTAAGCAACGAGTTGAGAGTGTCTCAAATTTCATTCGCAAACAAAATAACTTAACAGATACTGTACAGATAAGGCATTCAAATTTCTGTTGGTTTATAATTATTTTCATCCATTTTGTAACAGTAACTTTTTGTGGCTAGTGTTGCTAGGCAACACTAGCCACTATGTTATTTCAGTTGGTTCTGATTTAGACACTGGGTTCGCGATCAATGTTACATTTATGGCTTGATGGAAACAAAGCAGACTGCAAGCAAGTTCGGATGTCCTGGAATCCCATAGTACTTAAGTAAAACACTTGACAAATGAGCGAAATGTTTTGTTTAGACATCTTGTTCATTGATTTTTGTGTCAAAAAAGTGAAAGAAACAACAAATGTCTTGACATACACTAACAAAGTGTGACAGTTATGTAAATCTAAAGCGTCACAAAAAGCTGAATGTGGTCGGATTCCCTTTGCTGTATGGATAACCTCTGCCTTTTGAAAGGCTGAATATTTTTCCAAATTGAAACCTTTGCCTTTGGAACAGATGAATTTTTTTTTCAAACAGATAGCAGCTGCTGTTTGAACAGCTGAATATTTCCTGCACAGATAACCCCAGTCATTTGAATGGCATCCTGTCGATCTTAAAGGCATGACAAACGGCAAGAGAACAAAACAGATACTGCTGGTGTACTTTTTCACATGGGTAATAATTATTGTATTTTTACAAAGATATAAAATCTAAGATTTATTACATTTGAGGATCTGATTGTTTATTCAAGAATGAATTGCATGACAGTGTCAACATGATGTGACCAGTCAACATTACTGGCGAGTGAAGTTTTTGGCCGGTCAAGTCACCATTCTGTCTGGACATGGTCTGTTGACTGGCCGTTATTTTGAGCCCTGAGATATGATCCCTCACCCTAAGAAGTAAGCTTTCTTGGTTTCACAGAAATCACTGACACCAACATGAGGGAGCATTTCCTTCTGAAGGATTTCCTTTGCATATTTGATACGCTTCTCCTTTGTCACACCAGGCCTGGCACCACGTGAGCCAATGAAGTTTAAAGCTACATTCTGTTCCTGTATCACAAAAGCTTCATCTAGTGATGGTTTTACCTACAGTCGTAGCAAAGAGAAACAGCAGATAAGCAATAAATAAAAGAAATCAGGGGTTCCATTAACAAAAGGTCTGGATAGTAGCAGACATGATAAAATATTTAGAAACAACACAACATTTTTAAAAACCTAGGAAGGCAACTGGTTTTCACAGGTGAGCAAAACTATTAGAACTGAACTTCTTTGTAAGAAAAACGTTCTGCAGATGGTCAAACCATCCAGGAAAATTGTCCTCACAGCCGGTTAATTTGCCAAGTGCCTGGCCCTTAATAAAACACCTGCATAAATAACATAATTATACCACTGCTCTGTCAGTACGGTCTAGGTGCAGTTCTCTTTAGAAATAATGTGATTTATATTTCAATGATCTCATATTCTGCTGTATGACTAGTCTGTGAGATTTTGGACAGTATTTATAGGGTTGTTGCCAATTTGTTACTTGAACTGTTTCCACCAAAAACGTTTTATAACAAGCACTATTACTAAAATTGGTTCTCACCATTTCCATCATTTCTGGATCATCAAAGTCATAAATAATATGTTCCAAAATGTCACGATCAGCCACAAAACCTAAAGCTCTGAACACAATCATAATTGGGATCTCCTGTCTGATGTATGGTAATGATCCAACAATCCGTTGACCAATGGCACTTTTGCGACCTCCCTGGCTTCCCTTTGCCAACATGGATACCCACATGGTGCTAGTGGGGCGTGAAGAATGTTCCAGGCAGGACCTGATCTCTGCAGTAAATGAATACTTTGAATCCTTTTTGGAGAATACATAAACTGTATTCGTAGCCATTTTCTCTTGAGCGATAAGTACTTTTTCAGATCCGTTGATAATGAAGTAGCCCCCTGGATCCAAAGGACACTCGTTAAGTTCTGTTAAGTCACGATCTGTCAGACCATTCAGGAGACAGTAAGTGGATCGCAGCATGATTGGTATTTTACCAATGAACATTTTACTGTGTTGTGTGACTTGAGGGTCATCATCTTCCCTGATCATTGTTTTTGTAATATCAACATATAGGGGGGCTGAATAACTGCAAACAAAAAAAGTGGAAAATCAAGTTTGACACAACCTTGATCACCAAACAGTACCAAACAAACCGGATTTTGCACACTTTGACAGTTTGTCATTATACTGAAAAGCAACTTTCCAGTTATATCATTTTGAAATAATGGACAAGAGGTAAATCAGACATACATAGAGCTACATGTACATGTAAAACACATTAAAAGATTGTAGTCTTTCATGTGGTAACCATTCACTGTTCCACTTACGTTAAATTCCTAAGTCTTGCTTCATTCGGCATCATGGGGCTTGGAGCACCATCTTTTTCCCAATGTGTTGGTTTTGATAGATAAATTTGTTCAAACTTCAGTAAGAATCTTGGCTGAAAGTAAATTATTCTACATCAGAAAAGACAAGTATGTTTTTTACACTGTAGTAATGTTCAAGTCAGGCATTGCTAATAACTTTGAAAATCAGAATGCTGGACTCTTGAACAACTGCACTTTTCACCTTTCATCTTTCAGAACAAAAAAAATTCCTTTCAAGGGTTTTCATCTTGACGTGAGCTGTTTACATGAAAAAAGATACATCAATCACCTAGGGTGACCCTTAAATTCCAGAAGTCCATCAATCCCTGCTAAACAGAACGTTGTATTCTACAGGTGAAAAGAAGAGGGGCAGCCAAGCAATCCTCATAACATGACAAGAGTAGAAGATAGGAGAAATGAGGGACTGATGAGCATGGTGAGCGAGAAGACTAGAAGGGGACAGGGGCGGGGGGAGGACTGTTAAGTGCTTGCTAATAAAACCCTGAGGAGTGTAGTCTTATATTTAAGTTACACAAAAGCATGGATTCTGCTGAGCCCTAGTGTATAATTTTTTCACAAGCAATGTTTGTCACTGTCAGTTATTCCTAAATATATGACAAAACTGACTACATTAGACATAGATCATAGTCACACGACCTTGTGAAACAAATCTATAACAACATTCTTGATCATGATTGGTTCTCTACATGCCTATTTGTCACGTAATCCATGTGCAATCACATGGGTGACCAATTCCAGGTTACAATTTCAACTTTTGAAGGGAAATTTAGGAGCCCCTGGGTACAGAGTCTTGATGTGCCAGTTCCAAACAGTCCTGTGAATGCTGGATCCTGATTGGGCAAAAACAAATCCTTAGTCCCCCAGGGCTCCTCGCTTTCTCTCCAACTTTTCTTTGCCGATTTTTACGCCCTGCTTCGATTTTCCCTTGCCCCTACTAACTACCCCTGGCTTTCTGAGGATGACACAAGGAGAACAACTATCAACAATCACGCCAAGTTCCACATCAGCCACAGCCAATTTTAATAAAATTTACATTTATTATCCCTGGCATGATGTCCTTTATAGAATACCTCTAATTACAATGATGCATGTCTGCAATTTCTATTTATTTTGGTACCAATATACAAGGGATGGAGAGAGCTTACTCGGCAATTTTCGTTTTTTTAACAAGGGTCAAATTAAAAAATTGCAGTCGTTTGCAACAAAAAATGCCCAGTGTGCTCCGGGCTTCATTAAGTTAACTTTTAAAATACAGTTCAATCATAGTGTGTATGCTTACAGGAGTTTCCGTGTCAGCAGTCATGTGCAGCGACTCCGCTTGCAGGTCAATCTCCGGGGAGTCTTCTACAATTCTCTGTACAGACATCTGGATAAACTCGTCAAAGGAATCCAACTGCTGCCGAACGAGACCTTTCTCATCAAAATACGAACTGATGACAATCCAACAGGCTTCCTGCCATAGATCCCGAGTAATTTCCTCACCCTCTTCCTCTCCATATCCACCTTCTAGAGGTATGAATGGATAAAAAGGCAACTCGATGTTTTGATCGAAATTTGTAGATAAAAAGCAACCAATAAAGTAACTGAATCAACAGCTTATTTCTTACCGTCATCTGGGTCATACATGGCTGCCAGATAATCGTTAGTTACTTATGAACTTGGTGAGGTCTTGACTTTGGAAGATGACGGTGAAATGTTACCGATTCACATGGATTTCTTCCGCTACCACTACATCACCGCTCGCTTCCGCCATTACAGACGTTGCGCGAAGCGTCCGAGGGGAACCTGGGATTTCAAGAAAGACAATGCGAAGGTGCAATGCATTATGGGATGAAGAATGGACTTAACGAAAAAGACGCCAGAAGTCAGCACAACAGAAGGCGGGATTGTTCTTACACGACAAGCTTGAGCACTTCATGAAAAGCTTACTATGGAACCATAACATTGTATTCAAAGGTAACCAACTACTTTCGTTTTCTCGTGCATTTGTTTGGTGTTGTTACGCAATGTTACGGTAAACTCAAAAGTTAACACTTTGATGAAGTCCTCCAACCTAGTGAACTCTGGGTTTCGATGGTAACCACCGACCTACAAGAGAGCACGCTTTATCTTTCAAAACCAGGGGTTCACAAAGTCGAAAAGATTCGCCAGTACCTCGCTGATTATTAATTCATGGCGACTGATCGATGAGTTACCGGCAAATGCGCCAAGGAAATCGACATGAAATTTGACACGTCGTTTTCGAGGTTTAAAGTGAGTTCATCGAGGAAGCTTCGCACGCCATTTCTATTAGACTTTCTAGAAAGGTAATTTCCGGTTATGGATTGACCTTCATTTCTCTCGTTCAGTGAAATCTTAAGTTTACGAATTAGTTTAAACGTTTTGTTGTATTCGGGTACAACCTGATCTAGATCTAAATGATGAGGTACAATTTTTAACAAGATTTATAGATTTAGCGCGATATCTGATCTTCAATTAGAATCTTTTGGTTCTTTCGATTCCGCAATTAACATTCCTTTCACTTAAAAGCAGAAAACAACAATTGATCGAGAATTTGATATTGCATGCATATTACATGTGTGGCTTTATTTTAGTGTAAAAGTACGCACATTACACACACAAGGTTTCACCTTGTACGAAACTAAACTATCGAGATGCTAAGTTAAGAGCCCTTCCCGTTCACCGTGTGTTCAGAAAATAATGGTTGGTAAATGTAAACAAATTAGGCTGTCAGGGTAGTTTCTAGAGCGCTGATTTACTGGGATTCTTTCAATGGTTTGCAATTATGTTCTGAAGGATATTATATAGAAAGTAAACTAATTTAAGAAGAAATTCCCAAGAGCCGTATTTACTCATATTACGCTGATGTTCAACAACAACAACAATCTTTATTTCGTGCCCAGAAAAATTTTACAATAAAAATAAATACATGCAATGTGAAAAAATAACAATGAAAAACAGGGCACAGCCACTTAGAAATAGCTAAGGCTAATCGAGCTAAGTGGCTGGGCCAAGCGGGAAAAGAATATTGCAATAAAGTTACAGAATATAAAACAGGACACGATTTCATTCACACACACACATACAGAGAACGAAAAAAAGAAAAAAAATGAGTGTGCATCAATGTACCAGTCAGTAGTCAATGCATTCAAAACAGGCCAATGTTCTTCAAATGACGATGAGTCAAAGCTGCTTAGTAATAGAGGTGTTGTACACATAATGAACATTATTTGTCAACGATCGACAAGATTGTTTACTTACTTACCGTTTATAACCGCTATTATTTTGATTTTCACATGATTTTAAGATTTCCAACTTTTTGTAAATAAAATATTTAGTATATTATTTTGGAAGCATTTGCACAAGTGGCACTTACATAGGTAGACATGTTTACCACTAATATACTAAAGCCAAAGCAGATTTTTTACGGGAAGAGCGTCGTGTCAACATTTTCAAGAAGTCTGTATTAGTAGTGATCAGAAATTCTGCTGAATCATGTAGCAAAAACAGTTTGACTTGTTTCATGATATACAAGAATGACAAGGCAGGCAAGGGGTCTAACATTTACAATGGAGAGGCCAAAATAACAATAGTCGATGATCTTTAATGGTGTAGGTTCTCTGTTGTTTGTGGGACTAATACAATAGAATATCTTTTGCATTTGTTTTACAATGATGTATTTGTAGACCGTTTGGGAAATTGTGTCTTGCCTTGACTAGATTGAAAGAATTTTTACCATCCAGAGGGTGGCAAAGGGTTTATATATGACACGTGAAGAGGGCAAAAATTGGTATTTGACAGGATGCATGAATTTATTTTAAAAAGTATGGTTTAAAGAAGCTAAAAGTCTATGTGACATGTGAATGTTGTTAAAATCCCAGAGTGAAACAGAATCGTAATCTCTCCTTTACTACCCTCCACCCGGAGAAATCTGAAATCAAAATTTTACATTGACTTGATGCAAGAGATGGCATCAAGCAAGGATATTTTTGTGGTCATTGCTGCAGAGTTTTGCAGCTCTTTACTCCCTTGTTTTTTTGGGTTTTTTTTGGTATCAGTGCTGCATTTTAAATAAAATTATTGCTTAACATTGGATGCTATAAAGTTAATTTAAGTTAAAAATTGGCTACCAATTTCTCAAATTACCCCCTTTTCTTTACATATTTTCTTTATTATGTTATTCATGACTTGTTGTGAGTGGTTACAGCGCTTTTTTCTTTACCTGAGCACAAGGTTTTAAGTTTTCTAAACTAAGTAATGCATTTTACTTTTTGTCGAGAATTGGTTTTGTGAATGAATTTTTTTCATCCTTTTACCGAATTTTGTTGTTTTAATGAGAAGTGGAAAGAGGAGGGATTTGAAGAATCCTGGCCCACAAAGTATTTCCCATTTTTGAAAACTTTAGACATATAGATGTTTCAAAACTACTGCTGCAAGGTTTGTCACGGCGATGATATTATTTTAACATTTAATTTTTCTGGGCTCTTTTCTACCGCAGGAAACAACTACTAGTGAATTATGGGCATTTCTGCAAGCATAGCAAATTCTTCGAGAAAGTACCGCACAAATGGTGATTTACCACACCGCCAGAGGTCCAGCAAACATTCATCCATTGAAGTTGGTGATGAACTTGAAGACGATACAGCCAGTGTGTCAAGCTTTCGACCTTCAAGCCCATTAGCTCATCAAGATGCAAGAGCCTTTACTTTAGATATGCCACATACAAAACAGCGAGACTCTAGAAACCAAGCAGACAGACGTAGTTACAACAGCAACATTGAGTCCAGCTATCCTGGTAATAGACGCAGTTACCATGCTGGTAGTGTGGAACGTAGTTCCAGAGCTGGGAATGGTTCGCATTCCTCATACAGTGTTCGAGATCCAAGCTCCAGAGCTTTGGTTTCTCAGAGTGCTTCAAGTGTCTATGGTTCAAGGCTGGGACCTGTCCGTACCATGCGAGACGTCCGAGAGTTTTTGTTGAGTAATCCAGAGCTCCTAGCTGGTAAGAAGAACAGACAAATGAGGCAGTCTGGAGATAGTGATCTGTATGGATTATCTAACAATCACAAGCAGATGAAAACAAAACAGAGTGTTTACATGGGACTCATAAACCCTCCAGTGGTCTACGGAATTGGTGTCAGGCCAGACAATCGACAACTTCGAGTTGATCAAAAGCTGTATCTCAACCTTGTTTACCCTACTATTAGACCAAAAGAGTATCATCAGCGTGCTATAAGATCTCGTCCTCCCCTTAAACAAGAAGGCATGGTTGTTGTGAGGAAAGATGATCATTTGCGGCAACCAAATGGATATATGAAAAGGCCTTTACCGCGGATGGAAGTGTCAAGACTACACGAACCCTCCAAGGTAATGAATTCCCCTGAATCAGTGCAGCATGAAAGAACAATCCTCAGGCATGATGCTTCAACCTATCAGGGAAGTAGAGGTCAGTCACAAAATTTGGCCAAGACCGCCTCCAAAAGAGGAAGCAATGACTACATTGATTTTCCGGATATTGTCCAGGAGCCACTCACAAGTCGGTCAGTTAAAGATGAAAGGCAAGTGCTTAGGGACAAACAGATGAATGGTTTTGTCAAGACAGGGAATCCAGACCAAAAGATTGAAAGACAATTCAGTGGCAGGGGTGAGGATGATGTTGTATTTACATTCAGTGTGGATGATCTAGATTTGAGGAAAAAGACTGAAGTACCCCGTTTGGAACATGAGAAGGATAGAGGACAAGTGGTACCTCTTTACTTCAGGAAGTCACTGGCTTACAGTCCCAAGTATGAGCACAGAGAAGACCTTTTGTCAAGTCCATTGTGAAGATGTGAAACTCATTGCCTTTCAACTGATGGAGGGCCAGTTTGAACATACTAAAGCTTGCATTAAAAACTGAGTGAGAGTAGAAGGAGTCTACATGTAAAGCCAATAGCCTGCAAATGTAGTAGCTGATAGTGTATGCTATCATCAGTGCGGTGTAGGTAAAGTTGATTGGTTTCAACCACATACGCAACACTGAACAGGCATGGACAATCCATCAAATATAAAAGAGACTGTGATATTTTAATAAGACATTGTTGTGTGAACTAACATATATTTTGTGAAACTCTGTTTACTATCTACAGGTGCTATATATTCTGTTCACATCACAACTTTGGACAGATGTATCATGCACATAACTATATTGTTCATGTATCGTTACAGACCCTAGGCTGTCAGGGAATGCAGGTTCATTTAGAAGGAAAATTATCAACAATAAAATGTATTCCAAGTGATTGATTAATCTTTGTTCTTCATTGATTAATTGCAAATGATCCATAATAATTTTTTCATATGGTTGTTCATTGATTGATTGCAAGAATAAGAAAATCTTGAGTTTGTTGTCAAGTTGTCAAATCAAATGTCTTAAAAATTGATCAAAAACATGATAGTACATGTATGTAATGTACACCAGTTTCATACTTGAAATTATACAACACATAATAACACTGTACGTATTATATGTTTACAACTGAGTAGAAATTGCCTATGCTGTTAATATAGAAAATGAAGCATACCTGATACTTTAATAATTATTACAAATTGAAACAGATTATTAAAACCCTCCTACTTTGTAGTAATCTTACAGTAAAGAATGATGTCCAGTAATTTAAGGTTAACACTTGATGTAAAGTACCAACTCGTAGCTAAATATAACTTGTGCTTGTTAATCTAATAATAGTAATGTACAAATCATACCAAAACATGTCAAAACAAGATGTTGAGGCATTCACTCAATGAATTGTATAGAAACAGTCTATCTTTACTCCAGCATTCATTTTGTAGACTAAAGTAATGTAAGATGCCAGCAAGTGGTATAAATTGCACAGATTTTTGAAAATCCTGTTATTCACGTCCAAACCTTTAGTGCTAGTAAGAAATGCTTGGAGACTGGTAAGAATTATTTGATGCTAACACAAACTGTAATTACAGTAAATTAATGTCATACTAGTCTGTGATTTATTCAGCTATCTTGTCACTGTTCATGATGTACAGTTACAGTAAGGTATGAATCATAATGAAAGAGATTGAACCTGTTTCTTTACTTCATGTAATTCTTTGTCCAAACTATCCTTTCACATGGCATGTCAAAATCTTGAAAGAAATGGCTACTGGTTGCTAAAACTACTGAACTTTGCATATGCAAACTCTGTACAAATCCTGACATAAAACTTAAATCTTAGTTATTTTCTGAAATAAAAGTTGAGTAAAAACATGCGACTATGTTATTCCCGATTCTGACTGCAGTCTGTGGAACAGTCATAAAGTATGACTGTGTTGATCCCGACCAGAAAATATCCATAGAGGGTTTAGACTTCAAGTAGCTCCATACTCTTCTCAGTGTTAGTCAAGTGAGATGGCACATGAGTGCACATAAAATGACCTTTCTGACTCACATAATTTCTCCTGGTTCAAGATGATTTTTGCACACACATGCTCAAATACATGCCCACTCGACTGGCACTAAGAAAAATGAGCGACTGTGTAACCTAGTATGAACCCCCACCACCACCCCTCTGGAAATTCCATTTTATCGTCATTCTTTCCTTTAAAAGTTGAGGCCTTTGAAATCCCCCACCCCTCAAAAGTCCCAAATGACAAACTTCTACTATCTTTGACGGTCCACCCAAAGAAGGTCAACATTTTAGGAACAAGTAACAACACACTGACCAGTAACTTCCATTTATTTTACATTCATGAGTTCAGTTGCCATGGATTTCAATGTTACCAACTTCACTCAGCCTCTGAACTATGTCTAAAGTTGTGGGGAGATGTCTACTGCGAAGTCAGCTAGTGTTGAATGGCAGTGAAGAAAGGTAGTTTCATTGACAAGCTACAATCTACCTGACAACAACTAACTAATATCGTTGAACTCTTAAAAGTGATCGTTACCAAACACTACACACGGAATCACTAGGCAGAGCCTGTCAACTGGTTGCTTCTTCATTATGTTCATCTTCATAAGTAAATTGAGGTGTTTCTAAAGCAGGAAGAGGTATGTCTTTATCAAACTCACTCTCAGTGGTCTTGGCACCGATTTCTTTACACATAACTGCCTGATGTTCTCCTTTTAAATCTTCATTATAAACATCCCTATCTTTACTCTCTTGAATTAGGTGAGCATTGCTAGGAAACAGCTCTAATTGAGTTCCACGCTGGCTCTTGACAAGATTAAAATCAAGCATTTCATCTTCAATTTCATAACCGAATTGAAACTTCACAAACTCACGAACATTGTCTAGCGCTTTCTTCAACCTTGAGTTCTCCCTGTTGCAGTCCTCTAATTCCTGACTAAGAGATAGAACTTGCATTTGCAAGTCACTGACTTGTCCTTCAAGATCTTTTACTGCTGATTTCTCATCTTTAGAACCAGCACAGTCAGAGGAAGAGCTTGTGGATGACACCGAGAAGTTCTCTGCTGATATCACTAAACTACTAGATTGCAAACATTCTGTTTCTTTTTTAACATCAACCAATTCTGTACTGTTTTTCATTTCCACTTTTGCTGGTACACCTCTGTCGCTTTTGGCCATTTCATGATTTGGTCTTTCTTGAATTACCCTTGCCTGTTCCTGCATTCTCTTTTGTTGTTCAATTTCACATCTCTTCCATTTTTCTTTCAAGATTCTTTGCTGCCGACCATGATTGTTTACCTGTAACTGCAAGGAAACCAGAGCCTAGTAGGAGACAGGAATAAATTAAAAACTTTTAGAATTAAGACATATTTCCCTTGAGGGAGGTGCAGTGGCCTAATGGTTAATGCTTTGTACATTCCATTAGGGAGCTTAAACAATGACCACAGAGACACCGAAAATGACGCCTAGAAAAAATGAATTAATTTTAAGTTTTACCTCCAAATGTTGCAACTGTTTAGATCTGTTCAGTATGCACATTGGTCTAAAAACCTGCCCAGGCTAAATATGTAATGACAGAGTTAAATTCCAAAAGGAAATACGAAAAATTAGCCAGTGTGGTTCACATTCTCCAAAATACACAGAACTTGGTCATTTCAAGTTATTGTTTTGCAGAGGACAGCTACGAAATGTACTTTATAAGGCATAAATACAGCCATTGTTCTTCTCATTAAACCTTTTGTTTGGCAAAGTTCTCATTGGCATTGCTATAATGGCTTGCTTAAGCTCCCTATTAATTCCTAGTGGATGACCAAAAGGAATTTTCTTGATGTTTACCATTAACATGCTGTGCATGTGTATCAGTAACCTTGAGATTAGGATTGTGGGCTCCTTTTGGTTGCCCACAATATTAATATTAGAACAAATTTTAAATCATACCTGTTTGACCTGGGTCATCTTCATTGCCTCCTGGAGAAACTCTGAAGATATTTAGGTTAAAAGAAACTATTAGCTTCATAGTCACTAAGAGCAGCAAGAAAATCCAGATAAGTCTAATGAATTATGCCGATTATTTAGTCAATGCTTCCATGTCCAGTATAATCATATGGCTAAGGTCATTCATTATACACAAGGGAGCAGTCACAGCAAGGTAATATGACTGATGAACCCATTGGTACTACAAAAAAGGGCTTGCTTCATCTCATTAGTGCAGGATAAAATCAAGATAGAAAAATATATTGCTGCCACGTTGAATGGTGAAAGGGAATCTCAACAGAAGTGGAAATTCCTGCTCACCATTATTTTAAGGCATTTCCCTTTGCAATTTGTTGCGAGTTTTTTGTTTGTTTGTATGTTTGTTGTTGTTGTTGTTTTTCTTTCTTTAATAATTATATTTAAGTAATTATATTGTATTGTAACTCCTTAAGTAACGTAATGTGTAAGTCATAGTAAGTAATTATTGCGTATTGTAAGTAAGTAAGGTAATGCCAAGTATTGTAAATAGGTTTGTTTTTTAGTTGATGTATTGTAAGTAGTGGTGTAACGATTAATTGAATTCTTGATTAATCGCAATTATGACCGTTTGGTTTGATTCATGATTCTTTGATTCCATGTTGCAATTTTGGCTCAATTTTTTGCATACCTTTCTCAGAGTGCCCTCAGTGAGTTATTATATTGTGAAATCAGAATCCAGAACTCTTTAAAATGTGCGTTTTTGATTGACGAGTAAAGACGTTTGGAGTTCATGTGCCAATTTGTGTTACATGGTAAGAATGTTGCCCTTCTAACACCTCTTGAGAATTTCCAAATAAGGCAAACCATGTGGGTCAAGGGTTGTAGGTTGTTTACATCATGTATTATGTTGTAAGAATTAAAAAACATTTTAATATTTTGCATAATCAAATCGAAATAATCGAAATTGAAAGGCAATAATCGAAATTGAATCAAATCGCAAGGAATATGAATAGTTACACCCCTAATTGTAAGTGACATTTGTAAGACAGTTAAAGCATTAGAAATCATCATCATAATAATAATAACAATAATAACAATAATAGCAATAATGTAGTGTATTGTAAGTAGGTTAAGTATTGTGTCGTGTTGTAAGTAGAGCAAGGCAATGTAAGTAATTATGTGTTTAGCAATAAAAAAAGGGGGCTTGTCATTAGCAGGGCTCTGATTTGGTCTTTGATAAGTTACTTTTCAATTGCCAACTGTCACTAGAGTGTGTCACAGTACACATTTATGTTAATAGTTATTGATAGCTCACCACAGAGCCTCAACATCCTGTTCTTATCTTAGCATACTAACTTGACTTGGCAATTTGATCCAACATTACCTCTCTATGAAATATTTTATGCAAATAAAACTAATTAATGCAAATAACAATAAAACATTCTTCAACACTCACCTGATGCTTTTTGGTGACAAATTATTGCATCTTCAAATTTCCTGTGGTTGACCAAAGCCTCAGCCCTCCTGTCCTGCTGATGAGCCTAAAGTATTATAGAAGTGTGATTTGTATATTATACAACATTTAAGGAATGGAAAACACATACCATGTGCCTATCAAGTTTTAGTATAAATCTACTAGCGTTCTCTCACGAATCCGGTTCTCTGATTGGCTACACTACTCACTATCTATTCTGTGAAAGTGAGTAGAATGGCAGTGTGCCCTCGTTAACAAAATGAAAACCGCTTCTTGGCATTTTCAAAGTGGCTGTGAAGAGGATTTAGATAAAGTTTTGAACGACTAGTAGATTTATGCTAAAACAATTAGATTTCTTGCTCTCGATTTCTATGCATGATAGTTGACCCGGCCTGCACCCTTGTTGACTATCATGCGATAGAAATCTCAAGCTCATAATCTAATTGTTTAATAGAAACATGAGTGAGAGTTTGGGAGAACGAGAAATACTGTGGGAACAGAAGCCGTTAGGCAAATGTTTCGACAGCTTTTTCGAGTTGTCCCAAACTTTCACAAGTGCTTTTATAAAACAACAAAACTCAATAGAACCATGGAGAACGTGTTTTCTCTTATCTTTTAGAAAATACTGCGACAAAAAAAAGAAAAACAACCTGTTTACTTTGATCATTAAAATGTAACTTCTCTTTGCTCATGCCATCATTACATCAACAACTCATGCTAGTTCTGTGTTTCTATCGAGTTTTAGTATAAATCTACTAGCGTTCTACCACGAATGCCATTCTCTGATTGGCTATGTTACCCACTGTCTATTCTGTGATAGATAGTGAGCAGCATAGCAGTGTGCCCTTGCTAACAAAATAACGGCCGCTTCTTGGCATTTCCAAAGTGTCTGTGAAGAGGATTTCGATAAAGTTTTGAAGGACTAGCAGATTTATACTAAAACAATTAGATTATTTGTTCTCAATTCCTATGCGTGATAGTTGACTTGTGCTGTGCCCTCATCAACCATTAAGAAATAGAAATCTCAAGCTCACAATCTAATTGTTTCATAAAAACATGATTTTAAACCAATCAGCACGCATATTTTCTTTGGGTTATTTTCTAATCCAAAATATTGCACAAGAAAAATCACTTGATTACTAGGTCATAAATATATGCAATTACATGCAATTTAACTTTTTACACTCAATTTCAACTTTCTGCACTGTTAGAGATTAACTGACATGCTGTCAGCCAATCAACCAGCTGAAATTTTTGTAAGTAAGCCTATATTATTATTTCTGAAAGTAGTTTTTTTCTTTTTTTTTTTTGTCCTGACTTGATGTTCATGTATTTATAATAAGCTTCAGATTGCAACTTTAAAAAAAACACACTGTTTGGGACTCACTACTTTATTCTGTAAGACTTTTTTTTATATAATAAGCAATGTTGTTCGAAAATTTTAAGCCTTCATATATAAATTTGATTCTCACGTTACAGTTTACTACCAACAGCTACATTACGCTGTAAATCATCGTGAAGAACATATTCAACTTTTGGAATACTGCTACACTTACCCAGTTAAGAGGACAATCCATGAGTAGTGTTGAAAGCACTAACGGTCAAGCAGGATCAAGGAAATATAAAGTTGTAACTGAGTCTTGCTTTTCAAATGACTGTACGTTTGCCACGTCTCAGTGAGACTGGGAACAAATAAACGAACAAACAGCGCATGTGCAGCATGGAAAGTACTTCTGTTCAGTCTTTCTTTGTCATCGCTGGCGTAGCCTGACTAGGAGCCAAAGAGAGAAACAAAACAGACTTTATTAGGAGGAAATTGTGTGGTAAGTGAAAGTTCTTATTGTATAATATTTCGGGAGTCATACCGTTGACGTTCCTGGACGACAGCACAGTGTGTATCGCATTGAAACAAAGACTTCTTTGTACAAGTTCATTTGTTTATAAACATTGCTTTTGTTACTTGAAAATAATAATAATACTAAAAGACAATGTTTATAAACATGTATCGGCCATACATTACAAAATTAACGTTAATACAAATAACAAAAAATTATAACAAATAACTTAAGCCTTATTTTAAGATGACTACAGCAAACACATAATGTTTTTATGTCCAAAATATCCTTAAGGTCATTCCACTGAAATAGAACCTGCACTGAGATTTTTGTCAAACTTTGCCTATTGATTGTTTATATTATAGGAACTTAAATTTTCAAATAAAAATGGGGGATCCCCATGTTCGTTTAGGAGCAACAGCAGCTTGTTAGTACCCAATAAATCCTTATAATAGCACCGTGATTATAGTCACGATTGCTTGCTAAATTCACGTTTCAGACGATTGTTTCTTGTTCTGCACTGAGAACTGGTCCATATTTATTTTACGTAGAGAAATTTATTACTCAATTCAAAACAACAGAAAAAAATGATAGGTCACCATACTCGTTTTCAAGGAAATGACAATTTTCCTCTATGGCAAGGTCCAGCTGTAAAGGAAAAGCTGCCATTTTTTAATGCGCACGCACTAATCACGTGTGAAATTATGCACAGTAGGGATGCACAGTGCAATACTGGGGAATGACGTTAATTGAAGCTTAATAAACTCTATTATAAAATCTGAGCTTTTTCCCAACTCCTTTTTGAAGAGCATTACTTTCAAAAATATTATGACCTGATTCAGCAGACATTCATGCCACAATATTGACCCCTTCAATTTCCCATCCCTGAGCCCTCCCTCACCCCTTGCCTCCCCCCACAAAAAAAATGCCCAAAGTATTTGGAACAGCAGTTTTTATCTTCCATTGCTTTATCTCAAGAGGTTAATATTTCTCCAAGTTGTCAGCTGGGCAAGTATGCCAGGTGACATACTTGCCCTGGCAAAATTTTACTTGCCCATTCAATAGGGAAGAATGGTAACAGAACAGCATGTAAATGGAAAGTTTACTTTTTTATTATTTTCACGTGACCAGTCTTCCAGTGCATCATGTCTAGTTGTGGCTGTCAGTGGACACCAAAAATCCAGGTACAAATGAAAAGCAAGGTCTCTGACTGCCATGAAGGCTGAAAGGAACACTTTCGCTCTTCCTAATATTTGGCTTGTTTTTCCATTACTATAGAGCTTGTCCTGATCAAAACAATTGATGTGATTGCACCATGTTTTCTTTCTCTGTTTTCCTAAAGCTCCAAATGGATGACAAATGGTCAGAATGTAGGGAACTCACAAGAAGACTTAAGAAATGGTAGAGTCAAACTAAACTTGTCCACACTGGACAAGTTTTCATATTGATTTTAGCTGTCCCTACAATTTTATAGTCGTCATGGACAACCACATGACTACGAATATGGATCCCTGGTTACATACATGTACATCTGTTGAGTAAAAGGAAAGTAATTATCTGGTGATGTTCAATTTCAATCAACTAGTACCATGTAAAGTACAATGCTCCCACATGTATGGGACTGTCAGTAGAATTCGGATTTAACTTGACAAATAGAATACAGAGGCGAAGGGTAGCACAACACACCATTTGTTTACCCTCATTTTACAAAAAAGTGTAGGAACAAAATGTATAATATAGAAATACAAGACCATATGTAGCTGGTAACCTACCAGGTTGGTTGGTATGGAAATATGAAGGTAAAAAAGTCAATGTATATAAATGAAGGTAACACACAAGAACATAGATACAGAGAAAAACTAAATAATTATTAATATAAGTTAAAAAGGTCAGGCTCGAAGTTCATTTCATTTATCAAAGCTAATTTTTTGAAGATTTTTTATTTGTAATTGTAAAGACAGTGGATATTCCAGGCTTTCTTATCACAAATCTTACAAGACCCTTACGCCCACTTTCAGTGTTACGTGCATAGGCGGCATCTTTCGACATGCCATCTTTTGACATGCTGTGTAACCTGGCCTATGTCAAAAATCTAAACACAGTGGACTTCTTTACAGTCAAACTCAACTTTTCGTCATGAAAGATGGATTTATTTGACATCAAACTAAGGTTAGGAGTATCAAGAAGTCATTTTGTGAGAGATAAATATTTGACTGTTTTGAATGTTAAACATCTTTTGATTGTAAAAAACGGTAACGGCCCAATTCTACTGTAAGTCACTATGGAGAGCCAATCAACTACACTAAAAACATTTGATTTATCAGTCATTTGTCTTTTTAGGTCAGTAATTATCATTTATTTGTCATTACTTCCGCTAACAACGCTTTCATTAGAAGCTGGCTACCACCAGATCTCCGGCGGCTGTGAGTCATCGAGTCACCGGCTGCTTGGCTGTGTTTGTTGACAAAAACTTCAAAAATGTAACTCTTATAATATTTACTGCCGACCTATTTCTCAGTTCAAATAAACTGAAAATAAAAATATTTCTTACTTTGGCCTTGACTGTTCGTGTATATAAAAGCGTACACATCCATCGAATACGATTGCTAATTGCAAAACATTCAGCCATTTTCAGCAGTATCATAATAAAACTTAACCTTGCTTTTAAACTATTACCATGTGGTCGATCAAGAAAAGATGGCAGCAAAGTGCACACCCATACACGGTCTGGACAGACTGATTCGTTTACATTCTTTTGAAAGCAAAACAGGTATTTGAATAAATTTATTTGACTTCAGAATTTTTCTTTCATAAACCTGTCGTGTTCTTTTCTTACGGATGAATAAAAATTGTACAAAACGAAACGCTTCATTCCAATGATGAAATTTCCCCAGTCAACCCAATTGATTCTAAAACTATACGGTCTGAAGTCACAGATAAGGCCTAGCCATCTTCGCAATTGTTGGAAAGTCGTGAGCCACACAAAGGGCTATCAATCGAAGAAATGAAAGACTTGATTTGTTCATCATTTGGAAATTCATTCGACAAGCCTGTTCACAGTTTTTACACTTGCAGAACTTTGTGAAGGAAGCTGATGTACTTCGATAACCCAAACAGAGATAAATCATTTACAGGCAGCGAGTGAAAAAGATCGGTTCCAGCATATATTCATCATCGACTTTACTAACTTTGATGCCCAGAAAGCTGGAAATCTTATTTCCGAGAGTTTAAATTTCAAAATTTTCTGGGGAAACATGCCTCCAGACCCCCCTAGCAAAGGTTATATATCCTGAGCTGCCTACTTTTATACTGGCAGACATCTACTTCAAATGTTATTGAAAGCACTGGCTAATGACCGGAAAAATTTTCAGTTTCAGAGTTAAACAATCTTTCAGCTGTTTAAATAGCATGTCAAAAGATGGTTGAAAGATGTTGCCTACGCACATAACACTGAAAACGGGTGTAGGTTCTCCATAGAACTTTGTAATACAGAGGGTCATGTATGTCACATAGATATTCCAAGAATATCCAAGATGTTCCAAGAATCTAGACTTCCTTTGATCAAACTTATATCTCACTTAAATAAACAAACCCTTCAGTACCAGTGAAAGTCAGGTCACCAAAGAATACAGCTTCTTACAAAATGAAGACAATTCTCTTCAAAGTGTACCAGTATATGATTGCAAGATTGAATTAATAAACCCATGAATACATCTCTGTGACAGTATTATTAATAATGAATGAATCTGAATATTATTGGCACATTGAATAATATTATACAGAAAAATAATGATAGTAGCTATCATATGTTGCATTAAACATCTTTATATACGGTACAACATAATCTTATTTAGCTTATTGAAAATAGAAGTATTTACATATGTATGTTTAAATTAAAAATAGATGACAGTAATTTATTGTTCACACTGTCTCATAATTTCCTGGGAACTATGAATGAAAGCTTATTGTATTTATTTCATACTTGAAAGTACTTGAATGCAAGTTATATATAAGTTATAAACAACCTAGCTGAGTTATGTGTACAACAATACAGTGCAACCTTGATTTAATGAAGTCACTGGGGACCAGCCAAATTTGTTTGTTAAATCAAGGGTTCGTTATATCGAAAACCTCAATATAACGAATTTGAGGGGAAACGACCAAAATGTTCGTTATATCGAGGTCATAATAGTAAATGATTGATTTGTAACACAGATGACTTCTGTCACGCAATTCAATGCAATTTTCGTCACCCAGAAGTGCCACGTTTTGAGATGCAATTCATTAAGCATGGTGCCTTTTCAATATCAATTATTTTCACTTTTGAGGAGACGTGCAGCTTTTGTGTACAAAAGAACGACACTTTCAGAGTAGTGATTTAAAAATGTTGCAACATAGAGGTTATACAGAAAATTGTCGACGTAAACAAGGAAACGGGCTTTAGTGTTGATGTTGCACTACCCAACATTTCTGGATTTCAAAGAAGATAGAGCAGAAGTTAATTGATGTCAAAATACTACAGTGCCAATGTCTATGACACATAATAAGCCATTGACTGAAAGGTTGCTGTCTCTTTACCATAAGGATTACAAGGATTTGTTGACTGTTGATCTGTTCAGCGTTTATCTTCTGTCGCATGTTGACATTGTAATTCGTTATATCAAGGTAGATTTTACATTTGGACTTCCAGATTATGTTCGTTATATCGAAGAATTGTTTATATCGAGGTTCGTTATATCGAGGTTCTATTCCATACATTTTACTGTAACTTTGGCTGGGACATAGAATATTGTTTGTTATATCGAGGACTTCGTTAAATAGAGGTTCGTTAAATCAAGGTTCCACTGTATTAGTTTATATTACATGGCTTGTGTTTGTACTGATATAACACACACTCTGATTGGCTAATTCTAGGGCATTCTCCCATAATTCTCATGGGCCGATTATGGGCCTGCTAAAACAAAGCAAAAAGTCATATAATAAACAACTTATTAACCTCACACGTTCGGTCTTTATGAGAAAATCTCAAACCTTGGCTTTGTTGTATTGACCTTGTTATCACTTGGTCAATACAGCAAGGTCTCAGTCTGAGATTTTCTCATTAAGACCTCACAGTTGGTTAATAAGTAGTTAATATAATTGACAAACTTGAGCCACTCCATATATGTTTCCAATGAACTGAAAATCACCATTGACTACTATTAATTTGACAAATATCTTAGGTTTACATATATAAATTTCAGTAACTTGAGCGGCATTAGTAAGTGCCAAAAGGAAGATCGTTGGTACCCTTTATTTGGGAACTGCAATCTTAGGTTGTGTCCAAAAGTGATTCACGTTCTACAAGTTAATTATTTCATAAATTAAAGATTTTAATTTCATTTTAAGGTTTTTAAAAATGTATCTCCTCTAGTGTTGTCTGTTTGCAGTGTAAAAATGTCTCAAATATAAATAATATGAAAGCCTAAAAATAAATTAAAAATAAAATATGGGATAGACCCTTTGCATTAACGATGCCTATATTTGAATGACAATACTTGTACCTCCTAGGCATCACATTCATGTGAAAAATATTTTGTCTGGAAACATAAACACAAGGCTTAGTATGTACAAAGTATTGTTATTCAAATGTAGGTGCCATTTATGCAAAGGGTCAATGGTTCAATGTTGTGTCTTTTAAAAAAGGCTTATAGTAGTTTGAGAATCTCTCAGGATAGTGTGAACAGTAGAATTATGATTAAATGTAACTTAGTTTGTCACAAGGGAATCCAGCTTGATGTTAGATGATTAAGTTGCAAACCTGTAAATGGTCACTCTTCCACAAGTGTGGTTTTATATAAAACCTAATGGGTTGTGGTACAATTAACATGTCAATGTCTATTGAAATGCTTCAAACATGCTTTTTGTGTTCACATATGATAGTAACACATCCATTTGATTTCATAAATTAGAAGTCATTTCAGCTGTAATGTACATGATTTTTTATCCACCTTGAAAATCTACTATTTATATGAGTAAACACACTGTATTTTCCAGGTGTCCCACATTGAGGATTTCCCCAACTAATAATCCCTCCAAGAAACCACTTCTTCCTTTTGCCCTTTGAATCATGGAATAGAAACCCTCCCCCACTATCCCGCTTACAGGAGTCCTTAATATTACTAGCATATCCTGCACAGAGCATGTTTGATGTTACAGGCCAAGTCTCTTTCTTGTAAGCTTTTTGGCAGTTTGAGTGTCCCACAACTGGCATATAAACTTGTTGTAATTCTGTTTTTGGCTTTTCTCCCTCAGTGAGTCCCCACCCTAACATAACTCCCATAGCACCAGTAGTTACTTTACGTCTCTGCTGTTTGCTTGGCAAACACACTGGGCGTACATGGTCAGTTATGTTGGCCTTCCATTTAAGTTTTATCAATGCTAAGTCTGAGTCAAAAGTGTTCCAGTCAAAGTTTGGGTGAGGCACTATCTCAATACTGTCAATACTTTGAACATAAGGTTCTCTTAGTCCAGATTTAACGTCATGAACTCCAAGATTGACTCTAATATGAGAGAAAAGCTTCCTTGTGTGTCTGTTGTAAACACAATGAGCAGCTGTCACCACCCAACTTTCTGCAATAAGGGACCCACCACAGTGAAAAAGGTCATTAACTGTCAATGCCACTTGCCATGGCCACAGACCAGGAAGAGATGTACCACCACCAAATATTCTTAACCGCTGATATTGTACATTGTCAAAACTTGAACTAGACTCTCCGCATATAGGGAGGCAGTAAGGCACTTCATCAGACCATGTGCCATCACTTTCACAGTGCCGCAGTCTTGGTCCATGAACATAATAATGTCTTCTGCAATAATGGGTAACATAGTAAGAACCGTACTGTTCAATTTTCTTGTAATAGCCATTTTGTGGTTTTTCAGGATCAGGACATGGATCTGGTGGTCTTAGAGTAATTCGAGGGGGATAAGTTATTGGGTGGATTGTAGGACAAGGTTCTGTGTTGCAACTGACAGCTTGTGAATTTTCTCCTTGACAATCCATATCAATTATCGAGCCTTTGCATTTTCTTACTCTCCTCTGTATGCCACTACCACATGTCTGGCTGCAAGTTTGCCATGTTGACCAACTACTCCATTCTGCACAAGGCTGCACCTCACAGATGTTACTCTCCACTTGAATTGGTCCCTTAATGCCTGTACAGTTTCCGAGATGAAATGGGCTCAGTCGTCTTCTGCAGTACCGTGAACGGGTCTGGTATCCTCTAGCACAAGTTGCAGAACAATGAGACCAGCTTGTCCATGGAGTCCAGAAGGAATAATTTTGATGGCTTTCATCTCTGCACTTGGCAATAACACAACTTTTAAACATGACATTTTTGCCAGAGCAGCTGTCACCACCAGCTTGAGGTTTGGGGTTGGTACAAAGCCTAAATTTTGCCTGGACTCCATTACCACATGATGAAGAACATGCAGTCCAATTAGACCATTCACTCCATCCACCACTCACTGTACAGTTTTGATAACAACTTTTTACCTGCATCAGTGGACCCAGGCAAAATTCTGTACTTAAGTCTCCATTTCTACTGCAGTTCTTGAACCTTTCCTGCTTTCCAAGTCCACAGCTGACAGAACATTGAGACCAGCTTGACCATTCAGTCCATTTGCCTTGATTAGAACAAGGTCCTTGGAAGCAGACCCGCATGTCAGTCTCATTTCCAGCACAGGAAAGAATGTCACTTGCCTGTGCAACAGATTTAAGATTTGAATTGAGGCACAATCTTGTCCTTTTCTGCTGTCCAACATCACATGTTTTACTGCAGTCTGTCCAGTTTGACCACTTTGTCCATTCTCCATGTATAAAACAAGGTTGCTGGCTACAATGTTTACTCTGGTTAGAATTTCCAGAGCATTGTTTTCCTCCATGTTGTGAAGGTGGATTGTTACAATTCCGGTATCGAGATTGTATTCCTTCAGAACAAGTCTTGCTGCAATCTGTCCAGTTAGACCACTCTCCCCACCCCCCATCGATAGGGCACGGTATTAACTGGCACATCTCAGTTTCAGTGGCCCTTCCAGTGCAGGGTGGACCCCCATTGCTTGGGGAAGGATTATCGCAAGTTCGTCTTCGAGACTTTCTACCACTAGAGCAACTTTTGCTACATTTTGACCATTGTGACCAGGTGGCCCATTTGCCCGGAATGGGACAAGGTGCTTTGATGCATGATTTAATTTCAGTCACTTCTCCTGGGTAATTTCTGCCACCAAACTGTGGAACAGGGTTGCTGCAAGTTCTGTTGCGAGATCTTGTCCCATTTGCACATGTCTTGCTACAGTCACTCCATTGAGACCAGGCTGTCCAGTTTCCATGAATAGGGCATGGACCAAGGTCACAGTGTCTAAGATCAGAAAAATTTCCTGGACAGTTTTGACCTCCATGTTGAGGTAATGGGTTATTGCAAATTCGGAGCCTTAGTTGAGATCCTCTAGAACATGTCACAGAGCACATGGACCAAATTGACCAAGATGCCCATCCTCCATGGATAGGACATGACCCTGACTGGCAATGTTCCCGCTGGATTGAATCTCCATCACACAAATCCCCACCATACCGAGGAACAGGTTTACTACAGTTTCTATATCTTGTTGTTGTACCAGCTGAACATGATGCACTACAGCTTGACCAGGAAGACCAGGTAGACCAACCACCATGAACTGGACAGGAACCTAAATAACATATTTCTGTTGTAATGCCTCTTCCAAAGCAAGGTTTTCCACCATATCTAGGTGGTGGATTGTCACAAATTCTTGTCCTTAATCTTGTCCCCCAAGAACATGTTACACTGCAAGATGACCATTTGGACCATGAACTCCATACGCCATCAATACTGCATGGTTCTCTGGTACAAATACGTCTTTCTTGGGGAGACCCTATACAACTATCACTGCTCAACCCAGTGAGAGAATGTTGGCAAGACCGAGTCCTCACTTCAATTCCTGAAGAGCAAGTCTTGCTGCATTCACTCCATTCTGACCAAGCCGTCCAGCTCGCTCCACAGTGTGGGCCATTGCAGCTCTTTGTCTTGATGTGGTTTCCCTCGCATTTCTCCCCACCTCTCCCTGGTGGGGGATTTGTACAGCGCCTTGTCGAGACTTGCGTGCCGCGTCCACAGGTCCTGCTGCAAGCATTCCATGGGCTCCACTCGGTCCACTGACCGTCCACGCAGGTAAACTGCTCATCGGCTACGTAAAGAATGGGTTTCCCTTTCAGATGATCTGGTTGGAAACATGTTGTACGAGAAGCGATGGAATGAATATATTTTGTCTTGGACTTAAGCCAGCCTTTTAACCACCGCAATTTGCAGTCACAGTAAAAGGGATTACGTCTAAGATGAGCGACTATTCCTGTTTTTAATCCAGCGAAAGCCCGTTCTGGAATTGATGATATATTATTGCTTTCTAGTCGGAGGATCGTTAGAGCACCAAGTTCTCTAAGCGAGTTCTCCGATAAGGTCATGATCCTGTTGTCTGTGAGTGTTAGTCTTCTGAGCGAGGTCAAATTAGCAAATGTTCCTTCGTGAATAGCTGTCAATTGGTTGTTTGCCAGTGATAGACCTTGCAATGAAAACGTTCCTCGAAAAGCATTTCCGGAAAATGTCTTGAGTTTGTTGTGGTGGAGATGTAATCGCTTCAAGGACGGCAGATCTTGAAACAATTCCTCTGGGATTCGCTCAATTGCGTTATTATCAAGATAAAGCTCCTGGAGGGCATTTAACCCCTGAAATAGGCGCCCTGGTAGCGATGACAGCTTGTTGAAACCCGCGTTGAAAGATTTGAGGCTCGTCAGGTCACGAAACACTGTCGCTGGCAAATCACGCAATTTGTTGGATCTAAGATTCAAGGTCGTCAAACACGTTAAATTCCTCAAGGCACTCTCCGGTATCTCCGTAAGCAAATTCATTCGAAGTGACAGAATTTCCGCTTTAATGGGAATGAAGGACGGAAATATCATCAAATGTTTGAGTCCTCCTGCGAAGCCACAGTACATGTACACTTTGTTCATCGTGGTGCACTGGCATTCTGTTGGGCATGTGTTCATTTCTTGGCCTTCACCTTGAGACATAACGACCCATGACGTGCTCGACAGAAACAGCAAACTCCAAACAACGCTGGAAAACATTGTATCTTGTGCGGCGATTACATTCAGTTGTTTTATTATCCGCTGATTGAAACTTGTTGAAGATGAAACTGCTGACCGTGAAAGCTGAAAAACAGAGTTAGGCACGTGTTAATCTTCACTGGTACAAGCACGTGTTGTCTGGCGTTTCCGCGAATACAACTGAATCTAAACAAACTACCCTTGCAAAGTTCAACAGTAACCCCAGGGCAAATTTTGATAATTAGACACTTTGTAGTATTTGGCTCGGAGCCATCGCTCTGGTCGCAAATAAACCATATCTAGCAACCATTAACTTCGTATGAATTTGGAAATTACAAGGTTGTTTACAGATGACTTGCATTAATGAAGTTTAGTGTCAAATCCGTTTACCCAAGGACAAAATGAAATCACGCTCCAGTGGCGATGTATAGCTACGTGCAAAGCTTTGTTTAATAATTCTCTGTGGATACGGTATCTGCATCTTTGCTGCGCTTTTGTCCGCAGAGCAAGCAGAATATTTCTGTTCACAGACATTTTCACCGATTATGCAAGCAGTACTGTCAGGCAGAGAACGACGATGGTTAACGCTTGTCATACTGAGTATAAGAAGTTTCGTTGTTTGTCGATAACGATATTGAAATTGCGTACCGATTGGAGCCTCGTGATATTACAACTTACCTTCGAAAAACCAACATTCAAACGAGATGTATGAAGACTGCTTACTTTACGCGTGCATTTGACCTCGAGTGCGGTGGAGATATGTTATGTAGGATTCCTTTAAACGGATTGGAACGTGAGCCCCGTTTAGACGGCGTACGCCATAAATTCCTTGTCCCAAGGGTAAGAAGGATGTCAGTTGCGTCCGACTACGTATGGCTTATAGAAGTTTTTAGCAGTCTAAGCTTCACGGTTGAACGAAAGGCTCTTCAAAGAAGCTATTGTAGTGGCAGTCGACACAAACTGACCTGCAGGACACAATAGCTCAGCTAATTGCTCACTAACAAAAGAGGTTTATTATCTAAGATTTAATCTGGAAAGTAAATTGTCAAAACATGGAAGCACAAAGAACTTCAAAACGAGTTTTGTATACATCCAGTCTAAATAGAAACTCGCACTCTTGTTCTCTGAACTGAGAAGGACCTGGACTTCTTTTTTGAATGTCAAGAAGGTAAATGAACTACATGCCCTTATCCTGCTCCGATGGAGGTATACTTCAAATTAACACTAATACCAATACCCGCTTTAAGTAAGTTCCCGGCCTGTTTTCCTTAACATCACATCCGTGAGCTTCATAATCAATCTTTTTAAATGCTAACGATTATTATTACTACATGCACCCAGTGCTTGAGGCCTGTCAAGTTGAGCAATCTTACGAGCTTGATTGTGGTCAGACCCGAATAGGAGCTAATTAGTTTTTGGACACTTGACTTTCGTAAGTAAAAATTTACATTGCCATAGTATTGGATGACAATTAAGAAATTAGCGTGCTAGCATAAACTTGCGTTAACCAGAACCACAGAGTTCCATCGAAGAAAAAGGAAAAAAAAACGTCCTTCGTGTTTTGATAACCAGAAGGACGGTTTGGGGACCACCCACTACCCTTGGATCCTTCACGGAAATACCACGTTTACTCTCGATTTATCGCGTGACCAGTGTGTGCAAAGTTTGCACGCAAAATTATGGCTCTAAACTATTAGAAACGTCTTGTTAACCATTACAACAACAATAGTTCATTCAGTCAATGTGTCCAGTATTTCTATAATGTCACGCATGTAATGGCGCCGATGCCTTTCTCGCCGAACACGCCCACTGATGAGGTTTCTATGACAGGCAGCGTTTTGTGAGTTACGTGTTCCGATTTGGCATTGGTTTTTACCCTGAAACGGCCAATTTCTTCCGTGTTTTATTTTTTTATCTATCCTATTACCGCAAGAAGTCGAAGAATGAATTACCTAATAGGATCTCTTCTGCTTGATACTGGTCGATGGAACTATACCCGACACGCGATTACACCTCAGTTTGAAGATTCTCTTCCAGAGCACTTTTCTTTAGCTTGTACCGTACTTGCAAGTCACTAGTTTAATTATACGGACTTGACAGCATTGTAACTCTCCTCTTGGTCTTGAACCTATCTGGAACAAATGATTCTTCTCGTCCTCGACTTGTGGTTTTGCAACATTGCTTTGCCCACCACGATGTGATAAGCTCTTCTTTTGTCTCTTTAACCCTTTTAACCCACCTAGACATTTAATCTTATCACCGGGAAGTTACGGAGACACTGTGGCTTGGAGTCGTGTTTCCGCACTCCAAAAAAAAACGCAATTTCCGTACCGCGACAGAATGACTGAGTTTTTGAAGACCACTTGTGGGACTTTATGTGTACCATTTAGGAGTCTGTTGATAAGGGTTTGCAGCTTAAGAAACATTTAACGGAGTTATACTCGAATTACGTTTCTTATGAAGTAGACAAAACATTTGGTTTATCGGTGTCATAATCACGCGCTGGGTGAACCACAGCATAAGCCGATGGCAAGTGATCTAGAAACTGTGCGTGTTTTTCCAGGATCCTAAGAAGCTCATTCTGCCGGCAAATTATTTATTAAAATATATTTAGTCTACTGCCTTTATGAGATGTTGTAGTTTAACATCTCAGTACCTGTAGTGTAGAAAATCCTTTTGACCAATCACCGAACTCAAAGAGTTCCTGCCTTTGCGTTTTGGCAAGGCCCCCTTTTCTATTTTTGGCTTTTATATTTTATTTCCTGCAGCTCTGGGTACTTGTTTTTGGTAGTTTTTTTGCTTGTCTGATTTTTCGCACTTTAATACAGGAAGATTTTTCAATAAACTATCTACTAGTGTGGGAGGCGCGGTGGCCACGTGGTTAGTGCGTTCGACTCCGGATTGAGCGGCCCGGGTTCGAGTCCTGGCCGAGGACATTGTGTTGTGCTCTTGAGGAAGACACTTTACTCTCACAGTGCCTCTCTTCACTCAGCTGTATAGATGGGTACCGGCGAATTTAATGTTGGAGGGTAACCTTGCGATGGACTAGCTTACCATCCAGGGTGGGGGAGTAGATATACTCCTTGGCTCGTTTACCTACCCGCTAGTGTAAATTGATATTTTCGTGATCTGTTAATTACAGAAGCGGCTCACGTTAGCGTGATTAAAAGCCGGGCAGTACGTAACTTTCATCGGTTCATGCAGCAAACGCTCGTTTTCCTGTGTGAACACAAGTTCGCTAAAGTACAAAAGAAACCGTACAGTAAAATTAGTTCTCGAGTAAACCTTTGCCGCAATTTCTTCTCGATTGGGGAGTGATATACATGAAGGAAAGAAGGATTATGATCAGAAGTTTTTGATGGAGCTTTGGATCGTAAGAATCTTACACAATTTGAAGCCAAATTATTGTTTATTTTGTCACGTTCCAAATTAACAACGCGTTTCTGCATGCTTTTGTAAAGTCTTCCAGCCAACCAAAATACCATATATTGCAGTTCTCACCCACTTCCTCCCACAGCGGAATGCATATGTTACTGTTATATGAGTACTCCTCTTTTCTGACTCAGTTACACAATAAAGCGGTAGTCACGGGGCGTTAAAAAGACCCCGCCTTGCGCCTTACACGTTTTGCCTCACTTCGGTAGGGATCTGAAATCAATACGCATTAGACGATGTAAATTAGAACCTAGTGAAACAAGCTGCCGACTTGAAATTGGCTTAGCCCAACAGTGAACAAAACAACGTGCGAACGTTTTAAGCCGCTAAGCACTTTTTCAGCGTTGTACACTTTTCTATTGTGTGAAGCTTCACCCTTAGGGTACCTCTGTTACGTAGCGCGCGTGCACTAATTGTGTCAGATTTGTTTGTATTGTAAGTGCCTGGTTATTTACTTGTATCTCTTGATGTTTGCATGAGGTAGCCTCCCAGAGTCCATCTCCTAACGTCTTCTTTCGTGGAAGATGGACAACAGTGGATTAGGGTACGGTCTATCGAAACAAAAAAATCACTCTGCACCCAGAGCGTGAACAGTCCATGTATTTTGCACTGAAATCTTCCGGCCTTCAAGTTTCCCCGTTACGTCTTGTTTGACTGTTCCATGTTCCAATGTTACCATGTTGGCGTGTTACCATGTGACTATGTTACTATGTTACCGTGCTATTACGGTCCTACTACGTTACTATGTTATCATGGTACCATTCTACCTTGTTATCGGTTTACCATGTCATCATGTTACCATGTTATACCATGTTACCATATTACCATGTTATTATGTTACTATTATATCATGTTACCACGTTATCATGTTGCCATGTAATTGAGTTACGATGTTACTATGTTATCGTGTTACCATGTCACCATGCTACCATGGCTGCCATGTTATCATATTGCCGTGTTATTATGCTATTTTCCTACTATGTTACCATACTACCATGTTATGGTTTTACCATGTTAGCATGCTGCCATGTCACCATGCTGTCATGTTATCATGTCACCATGTTACCATGCTACCATGCTAACATATTATTATGTTACCTTGTTATTATGTTACCATGGTATTATGTTGCCACGTTACCATGTTATTGTGTTATTGTCTTACCGTATTACCATGTTACCTTGTCACCGTGCTGCCAGCTACCATTCCTGCCATGTTATCATGTCACCTTGTGATCCTGTCACCATGTTGACATGTTATCATGTTACTGTGCCATTATGTTACCTTGTTACCATTTTGCCACACCGTGTTTCCAAGTTACCATTTTATCATGTTAACCTTGTAATTATATTATGTTACCACGTTATCTTGCAACCACGTTTCCATAGCATGTAACCAAATTTTGTGGGATAAGAGCTTCAATCTTATACGCTAAGACCGAATCTTGGTGTAGGTTATAACGATATTCACTTGGAATATTCGTTTTTTTCTCAAGTGAGGCTAAAAGTACCTTCTTTTCACACTTCTGAAGACAACGAAAACGTACGAAACCACGTGTCTATATCTCATCGATCTTGTTGTACCCATACTTCCTTTCGATATTATCACGTAAGACTTTGATCCAACACAGCTAATAAAAATAGCGGTGAAAACTTTAGCTGTCGATAAAATATTGAATTACTTGTCTGCCTAATATAATCCTGTGATCGTGAATATCACTGAAATTAATGAGCGCAGCACGTGACCCAAAACGGATTAGTCGTGTGGGAAATTTGAGGTCTAAGAGTTCCTTATTTGCTTAGTCCTCTTTACGTCACGTGAGGCAAAAGGCCATTTGGATTTCTAATGATAATTAAGTTTAAACCGTCTATCGACCCTGTGCGACTGAAGAGGTGACAGAGATATTTTGTGTTTAGTAATGGAATATATTGAATTGCTTCCAGTTAATTAATTAAGAAATAATTCGGTGGTCGGGTCACATTGAAAGACGCAGTAGACAAGAAGCTACGTCTACATAATAATCATTTGGAAAACATGGTGATGATAGGTAAAAAGGTTTACGTTCATGAGCTAAAGGAAGCAAAAATGCGCGGGAAATTTAGTAGCGCTCTGTGTATCAGCAGTATCATAACATACTGAAGGGATCCGCCTTGATCGTCATGAAGATAGCATTGTGGGTGTGTTGAACTACGTCTCTGACGATCTGATTACAAACAACCGTGGCCAGAGATAACTTGTTTTCGTCTAGATTTAATTAAATTGTCAAGACTGTGCGTCAGTAGAATATTACTGACGGGATCCCTCTATACTCTGTGACTGGGAGCTAGATGTGCGAAACACTCCAGATAACATTTCTGCACCTGCTAGTATAAACTGAGCTGAGAAATTCTGTTAAATTTTGGTTCATTGATTTAGTGAAGCCAGGAGTGAAGCTAATTCAATTGATAATTGTGCATTGTGAAAATAATTTCAACGGGTTGAGGGATGGCGAAATCTATCCCAAACGACTCACCTCGGGCGCTGAGAGTATCAAATACATAGACATGTCTACATTCTGGGTAGCAGAGGATTGCTGTTTCCGACTAACAGTTTCACTTTCAGGCTCTAAATGACGAGTTTTTCTTCATAAACGGCTCTTTTAGAGTTATGTTTACCAACAAAGATTCTTCTTACATCAATGGGGAGACTTTTTGTATTTTATTCCATCAATGGAGAGATGACCCAATGGGGTCAGAAATTATTTGTGGTCAACACGCCCATGTGTTTTACAATGCCCACTTAATCCTTACGTCGGAAAACTAAAATTTACATAAAGGAAGTCCAAAGTCATCATTTCCAAATTACAAATTGGACAACAAGGATAATTAAACCAGTAAAAAACGTGTGAATGACTTTGTTTACGTCACGGTAGAAGAGATGTCCTGCTCACGAAAGGTTTTATTTAGTTTACGAAATATTGGTTTATGTGCATATTCCCTCCTTCAAACGTACCCATTCACTTCAAATATTTTTCAACTCACTTCGATAGCTTCTGAAAGCACTTTAATTCGCACAGGAAGCGGCGTTTGGGAAAAGTGTTCGAAGGCACATCCGCAGGCGTTTGACAAGCCAACTTGTTTTCTTAAATGGTCGGCATTAATAGGGAGAGCATAAAGTTTGTGAAGCCAAAATGCTCCATTGGCAGTTTCATTTTCAAGTGCATTGGAAAGCGACATAACCACAGCAGGTCACATGACTTAAATAAATTTAAAAAAGAAATCTAGAGCAAGAAAATAAAGCTAAATCAAGTGACAGCATTGTAGTTGAAGCCATTTTCGCGTGGTCATTGTTTTTGTACAACCACAAAAATTTCATTGTTATATTCGGAACATTATCAAAAGATTATACCGGCAGAGATTTGTTTAAAAAGTTTGCATAAATGTGGTTTAAGTTTTTTTCAGTACCTGGGTTGACAGCTCACTTTTCCAGTTTCCCTGTTTGAAAGCCCCATTTGTAGACAAGTTGCGTATTAAGTAAATTCCTTATTCGTTACTCCCACGTATTAACCGCCAGAGTTGTTATTGTTGATATGTAGTATCTTTAGCCGACAGTAAGTAATGATATTTAAGTCATCATCCACTCTAGTGTTAACGATAAATGTGATATACATGTCTTACCTAACTGATTCGCAAATCCAATCGCCAAACTGCTCCCCGCCGGTTTTGTTCAGTTTAGATAATACCAATCAACTTTGCTTAGTATCAAGCAGTGCAATGATAATAATTCCAACTTTCTTTCTATTTAAAGGTTATGATTGCTTGTTAGGTGTGTTCAGCTCACGTGACTATCAAAATGCTGAGACTCTACCTAGCCACATAATACACTTGATTTGCTATTCATCGCACCTTGACCACACCCTTACACGTGTAATCACGCCTTATGTGACGCCCAGCTGCAACCTGTTTTACGCCTTCATGTGACGTCATCACGGCGTATTGTGTAAATTTTCCAAACACTTCCCCAGGGCCTTGTCTGTCTATTTCACTCGCGCCTCAGTTAATGCGGCTGAGAAGACAAACCCAGGGACTTTTCTTTTAAGAAAATTTGTTCTATTGTGTTGTAAATGCTTTCCGCCACTTGGAAACACCACTGTAGCCGCCTGAGAAACGCACTAAGCGCAGTTATAAGGGACAAAGATGCAAGCTAATACAAAAGAAACTGCAAACTTTTGTTCACTTTCTACAGGGTTCAAGTTCCAAGTGCTACTGGGACACTGCATTTGCTAATCTCCAGGATTTGTTAAGAGAAATTATCCTATCCTGACAATTGATGTGACTTTCTAATCTTGGACTGATCATCCATTGCTAACGAATTTCCACTGAAGAAGTAAGAGAACCGGTGACAATGCTACACGTTTCTTCCACCGTTAAACGAAAACGTAATTAATAAAGAAGAGTGTTGTTAATACTGGTAGTGTATATTATAGAGCTGATGTTCAGTCATCACTGAGTCATATAGAGAGACTATTCGTTCACTCCAACCTGAGATGAATTACGTTACTAAAAGAGATGGAAAGCTTGAGATCATGGTTCTGAAACTTATAAACATTACCCCAAGGAGAGAAGGAGCAGTAAACCGAAAGCAGTTAGTATCTCTTTCACTTAGTTCCATAACGAGAAAAGCGGTCATTAAAAAAAAGCCAAGATTATACAGATTACAAATGACCCTGATTTCGAGCATCGACGCTATTATTGGTACAACATTAGACACATCAAGATATTGCATAAATATGACTATGACATAGCCCTCCCCTGACATATGACATAGCCCTCCCCTGTCCCCTTTGTTCTTTCACTCATTTTTAATTTTAAGTCAAGCGCCCCTCCCCTTCTCGACGGAAATCGCGAGTATTCGCGCGTGGACTTTGTAAGCTTTGTTAGCTCGTGTAATGACTTTCCTCTCGCAGCGTGACAAACATGGCTTGTATAGCTGTATTTCGTAATGAGATAACAGTTTCCCTGGTTCCTTATCTACTTAATTTACCCATTTGAGGGCCTTTCCTTGCAAATTATTTTGCTTCAGCGGTCAAGTGCCCTATTTGTTGTGAGTGGCGGTCAAATGACAAGTGACAAAGAAATTGGATTTTTTTTTTCTTGGGCACCAAGCAGATGTTTCCGATGACGTAGTTTTCGCGAATTATAAACAAAAAAGTAAGCAATGGGATTGAGTACTTATATGTGTTTATCCCATGCACATGGCCAGTGCTGCTGATGGGGACATTATTCATTGTCGACCATCGCAACCTCAGAGTACAACCATTGCCATAAACTAGACAGTTTGTTCTATATTATTTTGTCCTTTTCTTTCGCCGAGTTCGATTTTAAGTCCTTGTTCAACCGCTAAAGCCAAGGAAGGATCTTGTCATGAAACGGGTCTTTTCATGAATCCCGTCCCGAGAATCGGCTGAGCCCGCGATTTTTTTTTTGTCGAGGCAATTCAGTTTGATTCAAAACTGTTCACCCCAGAGTCTACAAAAAAATCGGTTGCGTATTCCTAGAAGGATTTAATGTAAGCAACTCTCGATTCAGGTGATTATTACATGGAGCAAGAATATAAAAAGTTGGATTTGACCTGGACTATACTGATCAACGAAACGTCTGCTAGTAGTTAGCGTCAATCAAGCGTGTTCTTCATAATAATACAGTTACTTGTGACAGTGACAAAGTGAACTCTTCTGGAGTTCTTGATAAACAAGTCATCAAGTCGACCACTTTTCAGTACTTACGATAGTCTGCGACAACGCAAAGAAACATGAACATGCATTTCTGAAATAAGTCAGCTGTAATAGGGGGTGAGGAATGTCATGGAGATATCTGCACCGAATGCGAGGAAAGTTTATATGTTGTTGTTCAACTAATTTCAGTGCAAAGGATGCCCTCTGAATGAATAGACCTTTTTAGCTTGGGTGGTTTGTTTCTCCATTCAGACTATGTGATGATACTCTTGAGAATTCTTGGAGTTCAAATTTTCGAATAGTCGCGTGTATATCATGAATGAATAATTTTTAGACGGATGAAAGAAATTTTCTTCAGAGAATATTTCGTGGTCTGAAGTGGGAAAACAAACCGCCCAGACAAGAAAGGTCCAGGGGAAAGGTCTATTTAGTGTACACGAGGAGATTTAAGTTAATTGATTATGACTATCATGGTACAATAAGGCAGACAGTGAGATTTATGACTTCAATACGCTACGTCCACATGGAAATAGTCATGGGGCCAACTCACAAGAAAGATAAGGCATATGACGCCATGATAAGCTACTAAGCATATTATTGCAACGAATAAAACCAACCATTCAATGAGTTATCTCACCTTCAATCGATTTTAGCAGAAAATGAAGATATCCCTTTACCCAAATGCACTTTATCCGTATCTTATCCCAACATCAGGCGTATGAAGCGTCTGAGTGAAGCTTAGCTGGCGTCAAAGTTATATACTTGGTACTCAGTAGATACCACACGTATCACTTGCAATACCTGAGTGTTATAGCACTGAGAGTTGACGACTTAGGAAATGAGGACGTAAAGATGAGTTGTTCACCCGACTCTGCTTATCTCATTCGCCATCTGATATTCGGGGATATAATTCCCAATTAGATAACAAAACGTCAAAACATAAAGGGGTCATGTCTTTACCCTTATATTTTGGCGAATGAAACGATGGCCGGGGCATGAAACAGTTATCAGTCATTACTCAATCAGAGCACTGTAATTCGGTTGCTTCAATACCAATTGAGAATTATTTACAGAGTAATTATGTGGGGCGTTTGAATACGTGCACCTTGAAGCGGAAGAGCTGCGGTTAAGGAGGGAAAGCTATTTATCAATGACCGCAAAAAACGCTAACTAGCTGCAGATTTGGAATTCTTGTCCGGCTGTCGGCTGAGTTGTCGTGAGAAATGCCTCCGAAAACATCATAATTAACTTGTAGGACTGATTATTTAAACGATAAATCGTGAAGGTGCTTTAACAGACTTCCACGCCTTGTTGTTAGGTTTAACCAATGAACTTCTCTTAATTGTAGGATGTAGCCTGAATCTCGCTCTATGACCCTTGGTGGGAACGGTTGAAACAGTCACCGTTTCCAAATCTCACTTGTAGAATCAATGCATTTGCTGTCTAATTGAAAACGGTTTTCTGCTCATTGCTCTAAACATTTCTAAACCTCTCTTAGAGAGAATTTGGTGCGACAAAGGTAGCTTCTGGTAATCATGATGTCGGTCTTGATTTTCATCAAGATAGAGACATGTTGTTACTTGTTTCTTTTTTGGGGGGGAGGGGGGAAGAAGTTTGAGTATCAACGCTCATCGCTCTCGTCGGCTCTCGTGAGCTCTAACAGTGAGTGACTCTCTCTTGCCAAAGAGAGAATCACTTGTCAATCTGGTTTGGTGGTAAAAAAAAGAGGCAACCCTTGCATATCTCTTCTGAGGTCTTCTGAAGGTCTATTATCGCCTCGAATATACGGATTACACTCTGATAAGCAACTCGAGCCGGAGTTTCCTTTACTTGAATGACACCTGGGGGACATAATGGCTGTCTTGTAGTGAAAAATGTGATTTTGGGGTGCGATGAAAGGCTACTGAGCTATTTTTGGACAGAGATTTGTTGCTCCCTGTCCTCGTTCACTTAAACAGATTAATCTGTTTTAGTTTACTTGATAATGGGATATCTTCTCTAAACTATACCGAGGAAAACAAACTGGCATTGATGTCTTGTGCTTAAAACTTTTCAGTCTCGCTCAACCTAAGGCGATCTAAGCAAAAGGGGGGCTGCTTGTGGGTAAATCTGATGATCTCAATTAAAGACAAAATTTGTTAAACTCTCTTCCATCAACTCTCATTAGACGTTTGTTGTCGTTCCATCCGAATCTCACACTATTACCTAATATTTTGCCACTACTGAGGTCAACAGGTCCCCGGAAAAACAAAAGGCTTATTAATACAAGATTATCTTCAATTATTCATAAGGCAGTGAATATGTCTCGATTGTCAGTTACTGCACAATCTTCCCGACAATATTTATTGTGACGCTACCTAAAAATGGCTTGGCCTAACCTCTTCGGAAACTACTGGCTAAGCAATGTTACTCCATCATGTTACGAAGTAGCACATGTGTTTCGAGTGTTTACCAGTTTTATCATCACGGGAATACTTAGTGGGGTCATCCCGTCCAGGGAGGCTGGCGGATTCCCATTTCTTTCCCTGTAGTTTTGCAGCGTGAGAGACTTGTCGAGGGTAGTCTTGGGATTAATCGGACCTGAAAGTGATTAAACACAAGCGAAAGAAAATCCTCTCGCGTCCATTTCATTTTTCAATAACGTATACCAACCACTTACACCTGCTCATTAATCATGAAACTGAGTCAAGGCGGAAGCATCAAGTATCATTCCCCATAAGAACTGATGATCAAGACTCAGCGTAACAAACACTGAAAGGCCGCATGTGTCTTTACCCATGTCGAGGTACGCCACGACTGACCCCTGGGGGGGGGGGGTACTCCGTTATATGGGCTATATAGGTATGTGTGGCCCCAAAGGGTATGGTTTTTCAGCCGTTTCAGCCGTTTTGGTCATAAATAGGGTATCGATTTGGCCAGTTTGGTCTTTTAAAAATAGGGTATGATTTTTGTACTCCAGTCTTGAATTGGGTATGTTGTTTAGAAGAAGCTACTTTTTCATCGTTATCGATAAGATCACAAACAAAACCCCTTCAAAAATTATGTTTAGGGCAACTGCGTCAGCCACAACGGTCATAAATAAGGTATCGAATCTTTGTTCTGGTCATAAATAAGGTAGGGAAAATGGCAGATTTTCGTCATAAATTGGGTAAGAGTTTTGGGAAGCGGGCCTCACACCCCCACCAAATTTTTTCTGGGAGTATCCTGCCCCCCGGGGGACTGACCCACAAAATAATACACTTGTCTTTTTAGCAATGAAGGGAACTCCTAATCCAACCATGCGGTGTTAATCTGGCTAATTCGTAATCTTCTTTGAAAGAGCTTTATGAACCTTATCGGGTTTTAATAAAACAATAGAGACAGTCGGAGTATTCCCGATATTTTTCGGAGGCTTTGAAGTTTATTACCGCATTTTAACAGTTTACGCAACTGATCGTCTCCCATTAGAGACATGGGAAATGCACTGCACAGCCTGCACTAACCAAACATGTTCATTTGACAACTTGACAAGTGAGCATGTCTCATTACGGTTTAGCCGCCCCTAACTTGAAATTTTCATCTAACATTTTGCAAAGGAAGGATCGTTTAGATGGTTCACGCAACATGATGTGCGTTCAAATGTCCCAGGAAATGTTGATCGGTTAGCCGGCGCGAAAGAAATGGAGATCGCACACTACACCTCGCGCGATGAGCCGTTTCAATGAGCGAGTTCTTTTTTGGGAATTCCCTTACGCTGAAGCGTCTCTTTTTAATAACGCAACATCACTAAAGTAAAGCAATTTGGACAAAGTGAAGTTAATTAAAACTAGAATACCGTTTCAAATAAAATGAAAGAAGACAAGTCAACCTAATGGACTTCTCGTACTGTGAGGGGTAGACTGAGTAGTGCGCGTGCATGTCTCTGACCCTTTAGGTTGCCGCGCAATGTAATTAACTTCCGTCTTGGCCATCGCTAGTCGCCGTTTCTACTAAAATGGATTTCTTTAAATGCTAAGTACTGTTCTGCTAAAGCAGGCTATTATATTGTTGGGATTTATTGATCTGCAATCTCAGACATGAGTGCTGGAATACTTATCACGTGTCCACCTTCGCTTCGTTTGCAACATTCGCAAGGGGTCGGAAAGGATAAATGTGTTTACTTTGTGAAGAATCTTAATTTAGCATCTGTGTACGGTCTTTTCGAGGTACTCTTCATTGCAGAATAAGCAGCCACTCGAAAACACTTATTGAAATAGTGACAACGCAGGAGCGGCTACGAAGATACCTCTGTAAAAACGATAGGCTACGCAGAGACACTTCAACAAAGAAGTGAAAAAAAACAGTGGCTACTCGGCTATGCACATACCTCTATGACGAACATGCTGTTAGATTAGCGCAGACGCGTAGCCGCGCAGCCACGTAGACGCTTACCCAATAGACGCGTAGCCAATAAACACGTAACTATGTAGCCAATTAGCCTTATTGGTGCGTAGCCTTGTAGACGCGTAGCCGCGAAGTCACGTAGACGCATAGCCACATATCCGCTTAGCCGCATATCCGCTTAGCCGCACAGCCGCGTAGCCACGTAGACAAATAGACGCGTAGCTGTGTAGCCACGTAGCCGCTTGCCACGTCACCGCGTAACCACGTAGATGCGTATACCCGTTTTGGGAGGAGTACAACTTCGAAGTGGTTGGGCATTGTGCAGCTACTCCTCGAGCTACATCACATATTATGAACTCGAGTAACATCCATTTTCCTAAACTTTGTTTTACACAGCTTGCATGTACTGCCACTGTTCTTCTCTTGAGTAGCACTCATCAGACATGACCGACACATCACGTGTTGACATGGCAAATGAAATATAGACCCCGTGGAGAGATCCCTATCACACGTCACACACAAAACTGTTGATTTCTTCTTTTTGATTTGGTTTCTCAAAGTTTCTGAAGCTTGTGGCGCTGCTCTCTTTACTCGTCCTTGTATACCTATTGGATTGAAGCGCACCAGACATTAATAGTCTTATATCCCACAAAGTGGCCCCACCGACTAGGTCAATACCAAGAAAGGGTGATGGTAAAGCAATATTTTTCTCCTTCTTGAGCTTGAATCTGTTAGAAAATAATAAAATATCTTTTAAAATGTACAAAACTTGACCATTTGCATTAATGTTATATGAATACCTAATATGTGCAGGGATGGCTTTCAAGAGAGGAAGGATGGGGGAGGGGGGCAAGGGTACCATGGGGGTTGTGTCAATGCTCCCTGCCAATTGGCTAGCCAAAACAGAAGTTAACACATAATTTGCTTCAAACAATCACGACGTAATGGGGATTCTTGGACCATTATAAGGTAGAAAAAGATATGGTTCCTTCTCTCCTGGTGTGTACTGTACTTAACCTTACCAGATTAGAAAAAATTGTAATTCTCTCTTCAAGCCTAACTGGCTTACAAGGCAAGCACTCTGGTTTCCAAAACTTGGAGTAATTACTACCATGAATGGATGCCAGTAAGCTATAATTTTTCCCAACAATTCCCTGATACTCGTTTGTACTCGTGGGTGGAGAAAGACACCATGAGAGTGCTTTGTTGAAGAACACAACACCAGCCACCAGTCAAACAGAAGTGCAATACCCTGATCATTAGGCCAGGAGCCTCACTACAAAATGCCAGGTTACTGTATGCAAACTATTTATATTGTACAGATCTGCCAGGATCTATATGTACCTGTGTTTGCCTGTGTAATGGAGGCTTGCATAACAGTTGGCATTTCTTTATAGCCTGTCATATTTCTTGTGAACATGTGAAGCCCTCTGAGTGTCTGATGTACAGCTGACTCAAGACTTCTAGAAACTGCTTCCTCATGGCCAAGCTCTATCCCTAAGAATTGTCAATAACAATGAGAATTTTCTTGCACGTTTGGCTGCAAATTTTCCAGGATAGTCTCATGCACTGTTTCCTCATCAGTAATATATAAACATGAAAACAAACCACCAAAAATGGTTTGACAAGTTATCTTGTTATAAAACAGAATGAAACAGACAGGGCCTATTAAAAGCCAGAACCCCAAAAAAATTGGGCCAGTACCAGTGTAAGTTAATTAAACTAGAAGGGGCTGTTTGTTTTGGAACCAAAACAAGTCTGCATCAGGCCAAAGGGTCCCATAACTCCAAAGCTGATCTTGGTTTCGGTAACATGAAGCAGACAGGATTACACTCCATGCTGGATGGGATGTAATTCTTTTGCAGGTATGCATTAATACACCCGGGTGGAGAGGGACACTTGGTCTGATGCAGAGTTTACCTTTACTCACCTGTTTGATCTGATACATCTACTCTTGAATTTGAATCACTCTGTTCACTGAACTCTTTGCTGTCACAATGAACACTCTTGTTTGATTCTCCTGAGGGTGCATTGCTGTTTGTTTTCAGTAGCAGGCCATCGTTCAGATTACTTGCTCCAGATAAGCTGCTCTCTCTTCCAACTGTTCTTCCACAACTTGAAGTACTGGCAACTGATGTTAACAGAAACTTATCAATCCTAACTTTAAGTGCACTGTTTGGCACTGGCTTACTTGTGTCTGAGAATACCTTCCCAGTAAATGGATCAGAAGGCAATCGTCCCCATGATCTCTCTGCTGTAATATGCTTTTCTAGTGTGGTTGTGTCTATATTGTGACCAGATGGTAATAACACAGGTACAGTCATGAGTTCACATGTGATTGGATCAATGAAGTCTTCTGCTAGGGAACTACTGCTATAACTTAACAGAGTGTGATTTTTAGAATTCTCAGTGGTTCTATTTCTGATGGCAGTGGTCTTGACTACAGCACCTGCCTGGATTTTTTCTTGAATGCCTAAAGCATACTCTAAAACTCCTGGTTTGCAGGCAGCAGATGGTTGTCCCCAAATTTCAACTTTCCCAATAGCTGGCACACTGGAACCACTTAGTCTCACAATCTTCAGTGCCACATGAGTAACCTTTTGTAGCAAATAAGGTCGTTGGAATTCCCCTTCGTGAAAGTCTGATCTTCCTCCAGGATTAAACCCTTGAACAGGGCTCCTCTGTTGAAATAGTTTGTTTTGAATGTGGATAGTTTTTCCTTCTCTGTCATTCAGCCAAGCAACCTGAGAGAAAAACTGTGAATGTTCACCTTTTGCTGAGCCTGGTGTAATGTCAAGTTCATAACTGTGGTTAGGGAAGTGGATGGATGTTTCTTTCTCCAAACGATTCTGGCAACAAACTGCAGAACCTTGTTGACAAATTCCAACTTTGTTTGAATCTGAAAGGAGTTCTTTTTTAGTTCTTTTCTTTTTCGAGAGCTGTGTTGATTTATTGTTGGAGGTGTCTCCTTTTCTAGAAGGATCACGTTTGGCTGCTATTCCCGCCACCAGAATGGCTATGCCTGATGAAATCTGAGATCCCACTTTGGGTTTGATGATCATGGATTCCACGTGAATAGGAAATGGCAATTGGATCAGCAACAGTGCCGGAGGCTTAATAAAATGGGCGGCCAAAAAACCTCGCGAACTTTCCCTGAAATCTATACTTACAAGGTTACCAACGGAGTATCCATCTGAACTTACAACGTCACAATCCACTCTTGATTTAAAGAAAGGATGAAGAAAATTTACGAGCATCCTTGCATTGAAGTACCTTGAAATGTTTTCCAGTTTTTGTCAATCTTGGTGTATGCAGCCAAGCCTTGCTGCGTAACCGCGCCATCATCTGTGCCAAGATGGCGGCAAAGGAGAATCTCGGTGAAATCGCCGAAATTGTGGAAATTATTCTCCGTTTTCTCCCAGGAAGATGCATAGCAATAGCAGCACAAGTCTGTCATCTCTGGCATGACACAGTGGAGAGGATTCGAAGATCAAGAAGGAAATGCGCCGTTTATTTATCTCCAAGAGACTCAAACTTCTCTGAATGTTCGAGGGACGTACTTGACTTCATAAGGCAACAAAACATTGAACCAAGAGCTTTACTACTATTTTCAGGATCACTTCCTTCATCCAGTACATCATTTATCAAGAATTTTCTGCGATCAGTGCGAAACTGTGTCCCAGTGAACTGTCCGCTGATTGGCTGTACAGGTCTCGGGGTGATTGGTTCAGACCAAACGAACTCGGGCCAACCGCAAGAAATGGAAAACTCGTCGGGATTGTCACTTATGATGTTTCCGCGCTGTGGTGGACTTGAAATCCGTGATTTTTATATACCCCTCCGCAACAAGTACAAGAATATTAGTGGTATTAAATCGTTTCTTCCTAGTATGACTCTCCCTGTGAAACTGGTGATAGTGTTAGCTCATCCCCTGTCACTTGGAAAACTGACCAATTTGACCTTGGCTTTAAGGTCAAATTACGGCGATGATGTAAGATACATTAGATTAAAAGTCTGTTTCAGTGGTAGGGATAATGTACCAGGGGTTTCTTGCAATGACACCCAACTCCCCAGCTCCTTGGAGCTATCCAGGCATATTGAATGTCTTGAATGTAATATCTCCCATGTTTGGAGAGAGTTGAAAACACTAATCCCACTCTTCGGAATACCCACTGATCCCCACTCCACAGACTACCCTATGGACTACTCCGCAGACCACCCTATGGACTAACCCCACAAACTACCCCAAATAATCCACCAAACTTACCTTTACATGATCATAATTTTGTGAAAAACAGCAGCAAATTCCTTTTCACAGGTTTCCTTTCCTACTCTTTATTACAACTTGCCTTGTCCCCAGTACGCCTTGATCTACCACAGAGACAAGTTTAAGGTGACTTTAAAGCTGGACTCTGTCTCTAGCCATATTATTTTTTATGTATACATCGATTGGCTGACACAGGCTATAATAAGCATTTGGACTGGTGGTTGATGAATGGGATGAAAATGAAAAAAGACTGGGTCAAGGAAGCCAGTGAAAAGAAAATGGTGGCTGTTTTTCGTAAATTTATGATCGTGTTGGTGGAGCATTTAGGCTTCTCGTATGTCTTTCTCCCATAAAAGTAAATCTCGCTGATTGTTTAGACTAGTCCGTGAGGGGAGATGGGGGTTAGTGGGTAGTCCGTGGAGCAAGGATCAGTGTTTTCAACTTTCCTGTATGGAGAAAAGGATTTTGTAATTGTCGATTGAAACATTTTGGTGTAATTAAGTCACTGGAACATACCACCTCTGGTCCAGTGTTGGACTGAACAATGACTATGCACTTAGTGGGATTTAGTTTTTAAAACAACAAGGTGAGAAAGACAAATAAATTACGTTTCTAATGATTAAATCCCAGTAGAGAGCGTATTAAAACCTTAAGGAAATCAAGATGTGAAATTTCCTGCACAAAAAAAAATGGGGATTGAAACATCATTGTCAGTCCTCAATAAATTGTACCATTAGATGCACCTCTCCAGTTAGAGGAGCCTTGTGCCATGTTTTGCATGTCATCCCAGAACAGATGTGATGTATTAACTTAATTTAATTACTGAACTAACCCTTTTCTTTCAGTTACCTTTCAAATTGTTTTCTATTTGACATTTCAGGTGGTTATTGTAGGTGGTTACAGTGACAGTTATTTGTTCTACAACACAGAAGTCACTACTCGTGAGATCATTGGTCTTGTGCTGGCTGGGAATTTGCAGTCCACGTCTGCAGTCATTACAGGTGGCATGTTAGTAGAGTCTTTGGAGAATCTCCATGATGCCATTAAGAGACTTGACAACTCTGATGTACCAAAAGAGAACAGCTTTAGTTTGATGTTTTCGTGTTTTTCAAGGGGAAGAATGACTTATGGATATGAAAATGCCCAATGCTTGTCATTAAGTGAAGCTTTTCCTAGGACACCTGTTGTAGGATTTTTCGGGACAGCCACGTTTGGATGTGACAGAGAAAAGTTGAAGACCAGAGGCTTAAAGCCGGGTGGTCGGGATTTTTTACACCTTGACGCAACTGTGCTCTGTTTAACTTCACTAGTGCCACTGAAGTAGATGACAACTCCTGTAACTCAAAACAATGACAACACTAAATTGTACATTCTTTCAGATCTTCTTTCCTTTTTGGTTTATCTAGTACAAGCGTGAAAAAAGTGGGCCTTATCAGGGAGAGAAGAAACAGGGATTGCACTTCCGACACAGCATTTCAAGTTGTGTCGGACACGAACGCGCATTTTGCCTTTTCATTTGGAAAGGAAAATATCTGTTAATTAAAAGTTGCAAGATCAGTATAAAACTTCGCTTTACCCACCTTTTATTTTCAAGAGACAATAGATTATTGTCTCTTGTCATTGTCCATTGCCAGTACCTCGATTGTTTTTTTCCTCATTATTCTGTTTTGTGTTGTAACCGCGCAGCGGGTGGAGAGGGCAACAGAAAGCAAATATATAAGGCCGGAGAGAAAGAGGAAAAGGTCTACAGAATTCGAATTTCCACAAGGTGAGTCTGTATACGAGTTCAGTGGCCCATCAGGCCAGCGCTTACCCTGGTTTCTGTAGCATGAATCGACGAATTGCATGAATCGACTGGGAGTATTTATACTCTCCCCTGGATGGGATGCTAGTCTGTCGTTATCCCTAAACATTCAACTTGCCAGTACCCATTTATACACCTGGGTGGAGAAGGGCATTGTGAGAGGAGAGGTTATTCCTCCTCCAGGCCAGATTCAGCATAACCTTCATAGTGTGGAAGCTATTTCACCAATGGCTTAATAGTTTGGAAAAATTGGGACCTTATCGTATGAGGAGATGGGAATATAGTATAGTGTTTGGTAACTTGTTAGATTAAATTCAAGGGTTTCTTTGATGCCGCAAAGTTTCTTGCACTTGGCAAAAATATCTATCGCCTAAGCCTTGAACGTCACCAAACAGCAAAAGTGTGTTCGTCCCAACAATTGCAGAACCATGAACTCGGTGGTGAAATAGTGTCCAAATATTCTGAAACATCTTCTGAGAGACACTCGGCAAAGCAACGAAATTTTGACAATGTATACAGAGCCTTTTACAGGTGTCACATCTAAAAGTAACTTGAAAGACGGCTTTCCTCCTGCACACAAAATTATACTACAGAAGTAGAGTGACCTAGAAAGAGGCGAATAACTGAAGTAGAACAAACGCTCTCAAAAATTTCGAAATTGTTCATTTGTTTTGATTTTAAAGGAGAAAGGGATGACCAATATGAATGACCATTGTGGGGTAAGAAAAATTTTACGATAACTGCAGAAATCCTTGTGCGCTCATCGGCTAATTTTCATCGTCAATATGCAGACAGACACAAATGTATCATTTAAGAGATACGTCAACGAGCGAGAGAGGACAATTTGTTATCGTAAAGTAGTCTGCTACTTTGACAATGTTCTGACGAAATTCATTGTCAATAACAAGACATGCGCATGAAAAACTGACGTCAATTTGTTAAACAGATCCTTAGATCATTTGGGACCTGGTTACATACACCGTAAAAATTTTCCCGAAAGCCATATAATAAATCCTGTATTGACCAAGCTTGCTCGGTCAAGATGGACCTCGACTCCGTCTTAGTCCATGAACTGACCTAAACTCGCCAAAAAAGAACTTGGCCAATATCCAGCCATCTTGACCTCACACTTGGTCAATAACCCATAATATGTACACTAAGCAACATCTCGTGCGGTGGATCACGGCGTGAAAAAGACGAGGGGACCTAGATCCCATCAAAATACACGCAATGTAAATCAACAAAGCTAAAACATGGCGGGCTGCGAGCATTATGTGAGGAAATGTTCTTTTCTGGCTCCGTGTTGTAACAAGATCTACTCCTGTCGCTTTTGCCACGATGAAGCAGAGAAAAACCATGAGTTAGAAAGGAAGAATGTTCAACAAATCAAGTGCAATCAGTGCGGTAAACTGCAAGATGTCGTGTCACATTGTACGGAATGTGGCATCAAATTTGGCTTTTACTTCTGTTCCACTTGCCGTTTGTACGACGATCGGGACAAAGGCCAGTTCCACTGCGACCTCTGCGGGGTTTGCCGCGTCGGTGGGAAAGATAACTACTTCCATTGTTCAATGTGCGACATGTGCTATCCGAACAATATCAAGAGTTCCCACAAGTGTATCGAACAGAGCTCCAGATCGAACTGTCCCATATGCATGGAAGACTTGCACGCCTCGCGTGTTCCTTGTCAGGTTTTGAGATGTGGTCATTTACTGCATCACACGTGTTTCCAAGCGTGTCTGAGGTCGCAACTGCGACACTGCCCACTGTGCTTGACATCCATGGGTTGAAATTGGTGGCTACTTTTGATTACTATGGACACGTTACAATTTTGCAACAAAAAAGTGCATCTTTGTTCAAGTTTTTACTGAACTTTCCGTTCATTTCTGTCAGCACTTGGATAGCTTGCTCTGATTATACTTAATACTAACTGTGATTCACTAAGTCAGGTAAATGACAGTAGTTGAACTGTCTCCTCGTAATAGGCTTTTGACAGGTGGGCAAAGCTCTAGCTGTGAGGTGATCATCTTGTGTAAATAGATTGGCACGTTATCATCATTTCACTACTACTACCAGAATTTCTGTGGTTTTTTCTTTATTATTTAAATTTGAAGCCCCAGTGGGATTTAAATAACAATATAAATAAGCATAAGAAAAAGAAAAAGTGAAGAATTCTGGTAGTTGCAGTTTAATGATGCTATCATGCAAATCACCTATAAATTAGCAGCAACATAGTAATAGAGGGGAATGGTTATGAAACCCAACAAATTTCTTTGTTGTATTTTTTTGTTTGCTCAGTTTTGGCCTTGACCGTGCACAAACACAATAGTTGTTTACTCCATACTGAGGAACTAACCAATAGGAACGTTTTGGTTAAGTAATTCATGCATAGTGTGTGAGGGCAAAACAAAAGACTGTGCACAGTCATGGACCTTCCAACATAGATCTTGGGCATCTTTGTTTGCGTGATGTTTGCTGGGCTTCATAACCATTTCCCTCTAAAAACTATGGTAGCAACTGTAAAGTTATAAGGGTGGACTGGGAGAGGTTGTATGGCGATATTATTTATTACCCTAGGGAAGCAGAAATATTGAAAACAAATTAGTAAAATGCGTTAGCTTACTTCCATTGTTGTCTGTTTACCTACTGTGACAAATTCAAGCCCGTTATCTCTTTATGGGTTTTGATTCAAGAAGTAACACTAAAATGGCCTCGAGTCTGCATAGTGACGTAATAAACGACAAAAAATAATTATGCCATGTGAAAGTGAGGTAAGGCATTTTTTAGGAACTTTCTAGTATATCTCCTTCCTAAGGCTGATCACCTGTGGCCTTTTCTTTAAATATTTGTGAATTTGTCTGACTGAAAAATAAACCACATACCTTCCCCTCACTGGTAACTGGTTGTTTCTCAACTCAGTTTGCTTGTGCTGGTTGTACAGATTGACACTAGAAATGCAGAGATTTCAATGTGAGTATTACATTTGAAGGCCCAGAACTTTCACCTGATTGTACATAATGAAACATGAGTGCTTATCTGATTTCCAAATGCAAAGGAGAGAGTTGAAACACTGTGTAGCAGAGTAGTTTTGATGAAATCAAAGGTGTTTTGAGCTTATGCGAACCATATGGGAGATCCATTTTGTATCCATGAAACTCCAGATAACACCAGAGAGTTGGCTCAAAGGTATTTCTAATATATTTTTTGTCTAAATTGTTTGTATGTAATGGTATCCTGGGTGTTAATTATGGTTTCCCATCATTACAGCTGATCATTAACAATACTTTTCTCTTTCAATATTGTCTTGCAAGAGAACCAACTCTCAGATCCCGGATGGGGGACTCCGATATATAATGACAGGGTGCTCGTCGCACCTTTCGGGGTTTGAGAAGCGGTTTTGGTACCTCTTAGGGTGGTCAGCCTCAAAAGGTCCAGAGCGGGAGCTTCTGCAGTCCCTTTTAGGGTAATGAGCCGGAAAAAAATTAACAGGAGGTAATGTGATGTTTTAGAATCGGTACCTCATAGAGGTGAAAAAATCACAGCCACACCCACAAAACAGGACCTTGGTACCTCTTGGGGGTTCTTTTCAAAATTTCCGACAAGCAACCCCCGTCCTTTTTATATGGGAGTTCCACCTCCATCCCTCGGGTCTCAGATAACATCCATGGGCAATGAGTTTTATTATCTGCCACCTGAGGGTGGTTCTTTTAATAAAAAATGATTTTTATTGCAAAGCTTTTAAACAAACCTCTGGGAGTGGAATATTATGCTTAAGTTATGAAAGTTATTCTGTTGGTAACAGTCACACCAGCCTTAATAATCTGACACCAATCATAATCTGAAACAAAGGGACTGATAAAAACCAAGCTGATCTGAAAAATTTAAAAGCCAAAATATATTTAAACCACAGCATGGCAGTTGTTTCCTTTCCACAGTGAAATAAGCATGTAACAAGTAAGCTTGATTTTACTCGCTATGACAATGGTAATGGTCAGGGCTACTTTCTAGCACTGTGGCCCTCCAACCCAACACTCCTGTCCAGTTTCAGTAACATACATTAAGCAACTATCATATTTTAGCCCTGTAGCATTTTTAAATTTCCTGATATCCATTTATACACCTGTTGAGAGAGGTTGACCCTGGCCATGGCTCAAACCAGGACAACATCATCCAGAATCCAACAGCATACTATTCATTCTATTCAGTTTTATTACTCTCCAGTGAACGTAATGCTAGTTCCTCACCCTTGCCAGGTTGCTCAAACAATTTGCGAGTGCTGTACCCATTCGCCTCTTGGGTTGAGAGAGAGACCCCTTTCGTGTTCCTTTTATTGAAAAAAGGTACCGATTTCACACACCTACTTAAGAACACTGCATCCTTTTGTAAACCATTGTAATGAAGTTAATGAACAATATCATGGTGGAACATCAAGCATTACCAGAAGAGATGTTAACCAAAAATCAAGTATTATTTGTTCAGTTCAAATGATCAATCTCAACGTGGTTTTTTCATATGGTGTTTGGTTAAAACTTGCAACTCACCCCAGGTCCCTGCACAACTTTACGCAACCGGCCTCAAGCCGCTATGCAATTTGATGACGTTACAATAGAGACACTTTATGTCTCGGACTGTTAGTAAACAGCGAAGAAATAATAATGATAAATGAGCCCTTCGTGATAAATGAGCCCTCCTGCAAAGGATCTGTGACGCAAGACGTATGGTGAAAAGTTGACAAAGCGTTAACGAGCCGTAATGATGCAAACAAGGATCATAAATTTACAAACATTACTTCTATTAAACGGTAGATAGATAGATAGATAGATAGATAGATAGATAGATAGATAGATAGATAGATAGATAGATAGATAGATAGATAGATAGATAGATAGATAAAGTTTATTTAAACACGATAATAATTAAAGCTAAAAGCTTGTGGGGTCGTGTATTTAAATTTAACTTTGCTAAAAATTTAAAATTACGATTAAAATGTTTAGATTACAATTCCTAGATTTACAATAAAATTAATTATTTAATTAATTGCTAACTAGAACTATTACTAAGTTAATCTACCATATGATTACAATAAACTAACTAAAAACTAATTGTATATAAAGTCACTATGTCTGTGGCGGGTTGTCGAAGCCGACAGGGCGTTAAAGTTAAAATCTTTAAAATCGGTCGGTCGTTCGAATTTAGAGTCAAAACTAAATTATTTAGATTTAAAAATCATCCCTTTGCTTGTTTGTTGTTGTTTTTTTTCTTTCAGTCCGAAAATACAGTGTTCAGTATTTTCTCCATGAACGCGTTTTATTGGCAGCATCGGTTTTTTTTCCTTAGTGATCTGAGTGATATAGAAAACTAGACAGTGCAATACAAATGGTAAAATCAACATATAGGACAAAAATCCTTGTTAGTCCTTGTTATGTATAGCTTCAAAACTTGTGGAGCGGGTAGTTCAGCAATATCAGTGGATATTGAGTTGTCAATTCCTTGTTTTTTTTGTTCTGTTTTGTTTTGTTTTTTTCATTTACACCAATGGCTTTGTACAGTCGTGAAGGTGCAAGTCGACAGGTGTAAGACCATGAAGCAATTGGATTAATACCACAAGTGGAAAAAGAGGAACGCATGGGGATATGTCTGCTCTCTGGGGGTACATCGCACTCAGCTCGTAATGTGTTACCATTCTCACAAAATGGCTACGTTAGGACCGTCACACCCAGTTTTTGTACTTTGAAGGGGCACCTTATAGGTAGCATTATCGTTTACTCTGCTAAATTACACGCTTTCTTGACACACAGTTTTTTCCTTAGTGATAGAAAACACTTCAGAGTGCAATGCAAAACAGTGCTAAACAACACGAGTCGGATAAATCGTTGTTAGCGCTCTATAAATGTCGATTGACGTACGGCCGGGGCGGAAACAGATTAATTAAATGCTCCATTGATTCTACTAAAAAACATTTCCTTTTCACGATCTGAAACAGGTCACTGTATTTAAGTATCGATTTTGAAAAAGAAAAATACGTGACGTCAATGACACCACAGCGCGGTGTTTCCAAAGTAGACTCGATATAGAACTACTGTGTCAAATATCGTTTCAACTATACAAACCGTAAGTTTAATTTCAAATGTCAGGTGAAACTTTGACAAATGGTTACGAATGAACTCCACTTGATCAGCGTTTAACGAAAAACGTCCAATTCCACTTCTGTTCAGGAAGTGGTTGATATTTTAAGATGTGGGGTACACTTGCTAATCTTTCTGTTTTAATCAGGTAACGCTTTGCAGCTCTTTGTGTTTCGATTAACGCTGTTAACAAATAGAACAGCTGCAAATTGGCGATTCAAAGCATCTATGCTTGACTAAGTCGTTGAGTATTGGCTTTGCTGTTGTTGTCGTGAATAACTGAGCTTCTTGTAAAGTGCTTAATCTAACGACAACTCTAACTTCGACATAATGACATAAGCATTTCACCCTTAAGGATGTACGACCTGGGTGCTAGACGGTATCCCATGTTTTTCTACGTCAAGGAAAATTTTCAAAATTGAGTTCACGTTGACTAATTAATCATAATTAAAATATACAGATATATATTTGCAATGTCAGTTAGCATCTGAGTAAGTCACGTGAGTTCATTAACTGCACTGGCATCATTGTGATATTGAGCAAGGTTGAACAAAGCCCTGTGAGTCAGTAACCATGTTAACTGTTCAAGATGAACAGGATGTTCTTTGTATGCCTTCGTCATTAACGCTATTACGTAGAATAAGATCGAACAAGTGTTGTTTATAGTTATGACTTAGCAAGAACTAACTTAATGCATGTTCCGCCTGGTAAGCATTGATTCCTTTTATCGGTCTTCTCTCAAGTGAAAACATCACGTCATGACTTCAGTGCTGTGTTTTTAACAGCGAGTATCAGCTTATGAGTGGAAACACGTTCCAGCATAAACAGGTGGCAAAAATGGTTAGTCGCGGAAAAAGAGTTGCTCCTATAGAGGACGAAGACACACTAGAAGACAAGCAAGAAGGGGAGGGAAACAATTTACAAGAACCCCTAACTGTTCCAAATGGCTTGGCGAGCGGCTTGCCTTCACAATTTTCTACTGTTGAGTTTCTCCATCAATTCACACCACCTAACGCCTCCTTGTGCCAAGATCGAAATACTTTATCACCGCAAAGTGAAAATGAAAGCCGAAGTCGACCCCACTCACCAAATGCCTGGATGAAAAGACGAAATAGCAATCTAGCTAACTGTGAGAAAATGCTTCAAGAGATCAATGCATCCGCAAGAGACGCTAATGCGATGACTAGAAAGGAGAATTCAGTACCTTATGAGGCTATTTTGGAACTTGCTTGTGAAGTGAGTGAAGAGAACGAAGGAGAAGGCGGAGCAAAAGAACCAAGCGAAAACGGAGAAGAAGGCAGTGGGCATCTAAGCAAGTTAAACGACTTAAACCGACCAGATGGGATCAAAAAGCCCGAGGACCCTAACCAGGCCTTACTGGTGTACTTCGCCAAGCTGTCTAGCTCTCCTGATGTCGACGATTCGTTGGACCTGGAGCATATTAAATCCTTGTTACATGCAGGGGCTTCTGTGAACACGAGTGATCGGTTTGGTCAAACGTTGCTCCATGAAGTTTCCAGAACTTGGGGGACAGATGTTGCACAGTTTTTCGTCAATCAAGGTAAGCCATTCAGTCAACCTGCCCTTTTCATTTCCTACTGGCATTTTGAGAAACAACACAACGTTTTTCAAAAACATGTTTCAACGGAATCTTCTGTCATCTTAAACTGAAGATGGCAGAAGATTCTATTAAGACACGTTTTTAAAAAACGTGGTGTTGTTTCTCAAAATGTCAACATGTCTGCTACTATCCAGACCTTTTGCTACTGAAATCTTCTTAGGTTTCCGTACTGGTTCCAGAACATTCACATAGTACTAGTCAGGATAATTTGATGACTTCATGGCATCAGTTGACCAACAGACATCTTTATTACCCCGGGAATTCTCATTATCAAACAAATCATAATCAGCCAAGTAATGTTCAAGACCTGTAACTTTTCACCCCCTCGACGATAGCGTAACCTTTTCAGAAGATGAGTACAAAAAAATCTCATTAAAAAATCGGGTTTTTGACCTGCCATAATTCAGCTCACAAGTTGCCGTTCATTTCACAGAACTCCAGATGGAAAACGAAGACTTTGCTCCCTTCCTAGAGAGCCTTATGTCGAACTAAATATTTTGAAATTAAAGTTAAAATTAAATTTAACTAAGTGAAATAAGGCTAAAAGCAGTACTCTTTTTATGTGACACCGATTGTTTTGTAATTATTTTAAAAAAGGAGATTTGTTTTCCCGCAGAGTTAAGAGAGCTTAAGTTGTTTTGACTCTTTGGTCGTCTAGGTGCAGACATCAACAAAGCAGATAATTATGGTCGAACACCGTTACACGTGGCTGCCTCTGCTGATTACCCAGAGATGGTCAGGTTCCTTATTGATAATGACGCAAACTTTGACTTGACGACCAAGGGAGAGATACAGACACCACTACACTTCGCTGCGAAAAATGAAGCATCGCAGTGCGTTAAGATTCTCCTTGCCTATGGAGCAGTGCTTGAGGTTCGAGACTACAAGCAGCGTACACCGCTACAAGTAAGTTAAAGGGTGGATTTTTTCAGTTTTTTTGAGATGGTCAACTGAATAAGTTTCCATGAATGAAAGAAACGTGACGAGCGATGTGAGACGGAGGAAACAAATAAAGAGCTCGTCAAAGGATATATGAAACGGCGACAAAAAATTAATTATGACAAATTTCATTCGCTAGTTTCCGTCCAAATTGGCCAACAACGCCCCTGAGCTCATGTTCCGAAATGGGCGCCAGTGGGCGAATATAACTGATAATTACACAGGAACAGTGTAGTTTGCGTAGCAACAGGAGTGATTTTAATGGGAGCAGGGTGACGGTGGATGATTAAAAACGATTAGTTAATGGCGTTCCGCTATAATATTCAAAAATTGTCAGGTTCGCCAACCTTTACCTAAGTTGATAACACTTATTACTTATCATAAAATCTTTCTTGACTTTGTGTCTAAAAGATGCGTTATTTGCTAATTCGATAAGCATTTCAGCGATGTACGTGGGAACCACAGAAAGCATAACAATAAAAAAGACACTTGTGTTGGAAAATTTGAGTGCGTTGGCTACCTCATTTACAGAGGGAAGTTGAAAAAGCGTCAGGTAAAGCAGCAAACGTACCACAATAACCTTTCGGTTTCTTTACAGATCGCAGCTGAAAGTAACAGCGCCGAGTGCGCCAGGATTTTGCTGGAAGCAGGCGCTTCTGCTGGGACAAGAGATGACAGCGGATTGACAGCGCTTACGCTGATGGTAACAAAAATGCCTAGTGTGGTGAGTGAGAATTAAGTAAGCAAACGGAAATTGGACTCAACTATGTACCATTATGAAACTAAAGCTAACTAAATAACAACTAGTGAGTGGGTGGCAGTTTGCTTGTTATCAAACTTGTTTTGACTTACGGTCTTTGCAGAATTGAAAGTTTCCGGTTCACGGACTTCCAGTCGTTTCAGCTAAATGCTGATTGGCTGACAAACGAGAGTAAGCACTCTGCGCATGTTCACGAAATCGTCTGCTTTCAACAGAAGCCCATGACCCGGAGCCTTCAAAGATATCATACTCTTGAGGCTTTGGGTCGTGGGCTCCTGACATCAGTTAATCATCATAACAACAAAAACAACTTTAATTACAGGTACTAAGTTATTTTACTTTGTGCGCTTTCGTGTTTTTATACTTCGCTCAAATTAAGAGTTGCAGTCCTTTTTCTCTCATTTTTTCATGGCACGGAACATAGTCTCTTGTGCTGATCATTTACAGCCAAAGGGACGACAACTTGGAACTGTACTGCGCACGCGTTCACTGATAAATACACAATTTGTTCCATTTTAATTTAGGCACTTCGAGCACTGGACCAGTTCCATATCACAGACAGATCACATCGCAAGCAGAGATATTATCTGAATTTCCTGGAACAGTGTGATGCAGATACCAAACGTCACGCAATTTTTACGTCACCTTTGCAAGCAGTTGTAGAAATGAACTGCTACGAGCTTATCATGCATCCGATATTCCAGCGCCTGATCGAAGTGAAATGGAGATTCTTCGGAATGAGAGCGTGGCTGGGGATTTTTCTGAACGTGTTACTTGCTCTTGCTTACACCGTGCTAGGCGTCACGCATCCTTCAAACGTGAAAAGTTATTATTATCCACTCGACAAGAACGGCTGGAGAATACCCTTAGAGGCTGCTGTGGTGTTCTTGACGTTCAACGAAATCAGGAAGGAGATCAAAGAATTTTACCAGTCCCGACGAGAAAACGGCAAGTTCGTAAGTTGGAGGAAGAAGGAGATGAAGCGCGATTTGGAATTCTGTCATCCACGATGGACTCAAGAAAGAACTTTTGTTAAGGGACAGGTTCGTCAGATCAAAGATTATAAAAAGACGTACTTTCAAGATAAGTGGAATTATTTAGACTGGGTAGCATATCTAATGCTCATAATCGTGATTATACTCCACATCATCAATGTCGTCGTGCAGAGCGATGTGTACAATGGTATCTTCGTGCGGATCTTTGCTTGCACTATCATAGTAGTCTGGGTCCGCCTTCTCAAGTTTGCTAGACCGTTTCCTAGCCAAGGTCCATTTGTCGTCATCCTCGATAACATCGTGGGGGACACGCTGAGATGGGGCTTTGTCATAGCAATGTTTTACGTCCCTTATGCCGCTGCATTCTGGATGTTGTTTAGCGACCGTTCTGGTGAACCTGGCGTCAGAGGCTACAACAACGTAGGGCACTTGGTTTATACAGTCGTTCGCTTCCCACTGGTGGACAACTACAACTTCGATGACCTGGAGCAAGCGTATCCGGTTATGTCACGCGTACTGTGTGGAACCTTTCTCATACTCGCGGCAATTGTTCTGATGAACTTGTACATTGCGCTTCTGTCAAACACGTTCCAACGTGTCTATGACAACGCACGTGCCACGGCTGCCATGCAACGTGCGCGCCTTCTGCAAGACTTAGAATCGGATGCCTCCGACAAGAAGGTGGCGCGCTACAGGGAACACATCCGCACCAGATGCAGTCCGGAGGGAAACGACTACCTGGTCATCATATCCGATGAAGAAGAGCAGAACAGGAAGCAGGAAGAAAAGATTTCTTTGGTCCACAACATTGTCAGCGACCGTCTCGGTGGCAAGAAGTTCGGAAAGGTGCAGAAAAGTGAGTTTGACACAGTGCTGGAAGATATCGATCTTTTGAAACGTTCTCAGACTGATATGCAAAAATCCTTTGATCGTTTTCACGTTCGCCTGGAAGAGATTGGAAGTCTTAATGCCATCATCTATGAAGAAATTGCAAAGTTGGTCCAGCATGGGAAACATCAGATGACAGCGATAACTGATGTAAACACAGAAGTGACCAATTTTAAGACTAGCCTGGAGGAAAAGGTTGGCAGTCTTGCGACAGGCATTGATTTAGGTCTTGAAAATCTCGAGGCGGAGGCTAAATTGAGAAGCAGCGCCTTGGAGAGCAATTTCGGAGCAAGATTTGATGAGTTACAAATCGAATTCAAAGAAGTTAACTCAAAATACGATCAGTATGAACAGCACGTAACGGGTCGAATCGAAGAGCTGGAAGCGTTTATAGTTAGTGTAGAAGAAGACAGAAGGAAGGAAGAAGAAGACAAAAGGAAGGAAGAAGAAGAGAAAAAAGAGGAGAAAAAAGAAAGAAAATCAAGTTCGGGACCCAAATCTAAATCGAGCGGCCTAGGTGGGTTTCTAATTGTTGAGGCCAACAGAGAAGTGTTGAAAGCTGCAGCGAAATCCACTGATAAACGAACTGGTGCTGAAGAAAGCATCTCTGACTTTGAAAGTATCGACGGAGATTCGACAATTGAGAGGCAGCGCAAAAGAACAATCACCATGTCTGGTCAAAGGGCTCGAGAAGAGTATATCAACAGACTAAAGGAAAGTTATGCAAACAATACAGGAGATGATGAATCAGAAAAAGACAAAGATGACTAATTTGTCTATAGTGAGTTGTATAATATAGACCCAGGGTGGACTCCCATAAAAAAAAGGACGGGATTGTTCGTCGCAAATTTAAAAAAAAAATACCCTAAGGGGTACCAAGATCCTGTTTCGTGGGCGTGGCTTGAAGATATTTTTACCCCTAAGAGGTAACAAATCTAAAACAACACATAAACTGACGCTGTCATAATTTTTAATAGCGATAAAGACCATTGCTTCGAATACCTTGTACTCGTAAAGTTGATTGTCAAATATTTCATGTCATTTTTTTTCAGTTCAAATGGATACCCTAAAAGGTACCGCGAAAGCTTCCGCTGTGGACCTTTTGAGGCTGAACACTAAGAGAGAAAAAAAAAAACACAAAACGCTTTTTAACATCTAAAAGGTACGACGAGCAACCCCGTCACCTGTAATTTATAATCGTTGATGGAACTCGATCAATCGATCGATCGATCACGGCTTTCTCGGCTGATCATGCAAGTGACCCATCCAATTACGTTCAGATTTGACTAACATCAACATTTTCCGCCTTTTTACAATTGAATTAATCAGCTAAGTAGTCTTTAAGGTACATCTATACAAAGTGTTTATCTCGCTTAAGAATTTCCCGCAGGTCGGTTTAATGCCCGCACGCCTGGATCAAAGCAATAGTTAGCTGAATCAAGACGAAGTACACCTTGAAATCTAAAAGCGTTTAAAAGCGTCTCGTACCGTTTGACTTATGCAAAGCGGTCACGTTTCTTTTCTGAGGGAGTATCGGAGATAAATTAAAATCGTTACATCCCACAAATGCGAAGAGCGAGAAAGTACTTTATATCCAACTTCATGTTTCATTAATCACATTCCAAGCTTATGATCAAGAAATCCACCGGTCTTAGTTTTCGAAGATCAAGTTGATTTTTTTGTACTAAATGTACCAGCAACCAACATTAAAATTCGCGATACGAGTATTGCAAGAACTGATGTATCACAATAATAAAATAATCAGATTATTTTATTTCAATATAACTGGTGGGTAACAGCATGACTATAAGTAAAGATCCGTTTTATTAAGCTGGCGACGAGAAAGACCCTCTGAAGGAATCTGCCATCAAATATAGAGGTTCGTATGAGGCATATTCTTATGCAATCAAAATGCAATATAGTCAAAACCAATTCAAAACAATCATGTGTTCGCCAGCGCGAAGCAGGCCTGACTAACACTTGATACGAAACAATTTGATGGTCTTATTTCAGAGTTTTTATCTCTGTTTACAGCTAAAGCATTAAATAATTGCTAAAATCTAAGGAACCATTTCAAGGATTATTTTTTGTAAATGATCGCAATCGTTGACGTTGACTATCATGTTGCAATGCATAATAAATATTTCTTAAACCAGTCGATTGTCTCTATACTTTCACGAATATATCGTACGCTTATTTGCCACTTCGATGACTAATTCAGCGACTATTTTCCAAGAAATAAAAACGGAAATAAAACTCCGTGAGCAAAATTGTTAGCAATACTCGCGAGGAAAGACTGCTTCCGGCTCACGAAGTCATGGCACGAGCGAGGCGGGAGAAAGTACTTTTCCATACACTACCTCAAGGCTCCTTTCTCGTAGTCCATTGTTTTTTTATGATAGGGCGTTTAAAATCGCAATATGATAACACCAATGGTAGTCAATGACAGAAGCTGCTCGGAAGAACGATTCTGAGATCTTCTTAATGGACTGAAAGGCATGACCTTTCGTTTCCTGGACGCTTTATCATTGACTCATGAGAGCCACGCTATGTTGCTATGGAAAATGTTCGAGTTGAATTCAGAGCACAAATGAAGTCTTAATTAACTGTTCCAACAGCCCGGTCTGAAAATAATCCATCTCTTGAGACTGGTCAGCTTTGAGCCTTCAAGCTTATTAAGAGCACCATTGGGATTTCCCATGCAATGAGTAACAATTGTCTCGTAGTTCCATGGCGATAAAAAGTGTTTTTCAATGTTTCTTCTTTTTTCGTTTGCCTAGAGTATGAATAACATCACCCAACATGTCTTTGACTTCCCCTATCTGATTGTGAAACTGCGCTGTTAAGGCTCTTTGTTGTTGTTCCAATTTCTTCAAATCTTCACGCAGTTTGTGTATATCGTTAGTTGAAGCATTTCCTTTCCTTTTCCTCTCGTTCTCTTGTTCACTTATGTGCGCAGAAATGTGATCAACTTGCTCTTTTATTTGATGCGTCATTCTTTGCAGATCTCTCTCCTCCCCCTCCGACGAATCATCATCGTAGTAGAGTTCCTCTGGGCTGCACCTTGTGTAGATGTAATTCGTGAACGCGCGCCGTTTCGAAGCGGACAGATTTTTCTCCAAAGTCAGGATGGTGCTGGCTTGCTGCATGACGGCATTAGCCTTGACATTGTCGTAAACCCTTTGAAAGGTGTCAGACATCAAAGCGATGAACAGATTCAGGCAAATCACACCTGAGAAAGCAATGTACGTACCACAAAGTACTTTAGCCATGATGGGCTTTGCTTTTGAGAGCCCATCATAATTATACTCGTCCACAACAGTCATCCTAAACATGCTGAAGAGTAGGTCAGTAATGGAGGAGTAACCTTCGACCTCATGTCTACTAAACACCATCCAAAATGACGCCGCGTACGGAATGTAAAATGTAAAGAACAGAAATCCGAACTTGAGCACATCGTAGATCACATGACCGAGCATGACTACAAAGGGACCCAGGGCGGTAAATGCGCGCGCATACTTCATGAGACGAATCCAGAGCACCACTAGTGTTGCAGATAGAACATTCACATGTGTGATCATTGCCAGTGGGTCGCCATGGAAATAGGCTATCAACTTCGTTGCTATGGACGCAAGAATCATGAAATAAGCCAGCCAGTCGACAAAGTTCCAGGCGTCTTTCAGATAAGAAGGCTCTTGATGCTGTAACAAGTCAATTTCCTGCATCAGGTACAACCTCTCCCCAGGCCATCTCGGATGACAGAACTCTAGATCGCTCCTCAGTTGTTCTTCCCGCCATTTTAACCAAAGCCTGTGTTCTCTTTTGGATGAGAAGTATTCCATGACTTCCTGTCTGATAGCATTAAGCGTCATCAAAACCGCTATGATGCTCAGCACCAGTCTCCACCATTTCTTCTCGATTGGATCAAAAAGTTCTTCTGCGTTATTTGGTAAAGTGATTCCCAGCACAGTCCAGACTATCACGAAAAACAGGTTTGTTAAGACTTGGATCCAGGCTCCTCGCCTCCCAAAATAATTCCATTTGACAGCGATGAGTCTCTGTATCACTGGATGCATAATTAAATCGAACTGCTTGAGTTGTACAATGACCTCCAGTGCTGTCTTGGCGCATCCGCTGCTCATGCAGGTCGGCACTGGGGGCTCAAGGTAGTTTAAGTGGAAGTATTGTTTTCTGTTTGCTCGGTCAGTGGAGTAAAACTGGTTTAGTGCTTCTTTGGCCTGTAATGAAGAAACAAAACAAGAATCTTAATATCGAGTTATGCATAAGCGATTTGAAAATGACATAAAGACATAAACTCCGGCTCTGTATTTTTAGACTCTGATACAAAACTAGTATGATGAACTGAACAACATATTACTAAGGACACTTGAGCTGTTGCCGTGGAGGACAAAACTATTATGAAAAACAGGTTCATCCCAGTTTCTGTGTCCGTATAGTTAGGCGCTTTGACTGTCAATGGAGGTAAGGTATAAATATAAGTCTCTCGAGTGCGGTCTACGTTCCTCCCCAAGGGGAGCGCGGGCTCTTTTCCCGAACAGCTAAGTGTACAGCTTAGTGTCAGTCATTTTATGTCCCACATCATTTTTTCGGGTTGTCTTAACAGCTCATTTACAAACCAAGAACACAAGGCAATGACCCCTTGACAGATAAACTCCACTTACTACACTTGGCATCTTGCTGATCATCATAACAAGAGCTGTCATTCCACTGTCGTCAGCCACACCAGCTTCCGCTGAACGATCAATCAGAAACCCCGCAGTCTCAGAACGATCCAATTCCGCAGCAACCTGTAGAGATAAGTTGAACGATTTATCTATGATGCGTGGTTAATGAGTTGGCATCGCTATAAAGACTGGTTCCACAAAGGTGCTCTTGAAAGCCATGCCACCTAGCCGAATTTTTTTCCTTCTTGTTAGTTCATTATTAGATTATAAAGACTTTATTTTCTTCACGCATATTAGGGTATAAGTTTGAATTTCTTTCCTCTTCAACTGTTTTCATGACCTTGCCTGCACCAGATTGCCCATGTCAAACTTAAAGTGAATGGGAAATCAAGTCTATATGCATTCCACTGTTCTCTTCTTTTTGCACCATGTTTAAGGTATTTTAAAGTATTTTAAGTATTTTAAGTAAGGTTTTTCTAATACCCTATTCTCAATAGTTAATTCATGAACATATGGACATACAGAAGTACCAAACCTCCGAATCTTGGTCTTGGCTCCTCCCATCTAGTCAAGTTCCAGCTGCATTCGGACTGGCGCTACATTCAAAATCTACTGAGTATCGAGGCAACTGGACTGTGACCCATCGGATTAGGGAGTAAGGTACTTATAGAACGAAATTTGTAATGAGCTTCGACTATGTGTTCATCCCTGTCATATGTTTGTGAAAAGTGATCAGATTATCGCTTTCTGCATCTGAGTTAGTTTTTAAATACAGACCTGTAGAGGCGTTCTCTGTTTGAAATCCTTGTCTGTAATGTCAGCACCACATTTCATCAGCATTTTCAACGAGGACGTTGCATCGTTTCGTGCAGCGAAGTGTACAGGTGTTTGCAACTCTTTACCTGTCTTGGCGTGCAGGTCTGCCCCTCTCTGCACCAGGAACTGCACCATCTCTGGATAGTCCACTGCGGCCGCCACGTGCAGCGGGGTGCGACCATATTTGTCAGGCTGATTAACAGAAGCCCCTGTCGAAGAAAAATTAGCATTAAATACCTAACGGAAGTCCTTCAGTATGATCAAGCTCTCCTTTCTCCTTTGTGTCCATGTAGGACAGTACATAGGCTCGATTACCAGCCGCTGTTCGGGAAAGGAGCCCATGCTCCTCCCCCACACTCTCTTCTCGGGGAGGAACGAAGACCGGACTCGAGAAAGCGGCGGAAATCGAGCTTAGACAGTATAAAGCTTGCATGATTGCAGGTTATAGCGTGGCAAGCGGCAGAGACAGGGTTTCTCTAGCCAAGTGTACAGCTGGATACTCGAAAATCCAATGGGAGAAAAATGACTGAAGTGCTGCGAGGTATACACATGCGATTCATAGCATCCAATCCAAATAGAGCAGCAGTATCGCCGGTCTGCTCGTGCTATAAATCCTAGTACAGCTGAAGAGTAAACAATGATATCTTATTTCCCCAAAATTCTCTACGCGGGCGAAACTAGTTGATCTGATCCAATTTAATTCTCAGGTAAAAATTACAATGATCATTCGGTCATCCGTTGTTTGTTGCGAGTTCGCGTTATGGATAATCTGGCGATCAGATAAACACTGCTCAGATTCTACATGGGCTCTAATGATTTATAAACGAACTTTGGTTTTAGCTGCATATATTTCCTAACACATATTTCTGAATATTTCCGAATATAAGTTCTTTATATTTTTGAGTCATTCACGAATTTACGAGGCAAAACAAGCATAGTTACCATGCGGTTTTTGAATTATATTCCTCGCACGTAAAATAATGTAATGCTTTAAGTATTTACTTAGCGGTTGATAAAGAACTTAACAACAGACTCTGTACTACGGACGGTACGGGGAAAAGACGGATCAAACGAAGCAAACGGATCGCAACTGGTTCCGCTTTTTTCACCAGTCCACCCACTACAGTCACTTCAGCGCAAACCTTAAGGCTAAAAGCCTTCTGTGCAACACTTATTGCGTGCGTGTACGGTGTGGTTGTATTAAATATGATTGTTGGTCTTTCTGCATCGGAGAAGTGGGTTCTAGGACAAATAACTTGAACCGACTCAGAGAGAATCTGAGGGAGGGAGGGAGAAGTTATCTTTTCAACGATTAGCAGTAAAAGCTACAAAATGATTAACCTTAGAACCATTTCGTGTAATATACAAGAGGTCCTCTCCGAAAATATTTTCTCAGTAACTTCAGTTTTATCAAGTTGACGTAAATCCTTGAGTCGCTAACTGCCACACCTCATTTGACAAGATGAATTAGAAAACCAAACGAAAAGGAGCGTATTAGCTTACATGCATTCCAAGCCCTGATCGTCATGAATTTTATGAAACATGCTGTTGTTTGTTACGTAATGCTAATATTTCTCCGGAAGAGCAAGTCCTGTGTAATGTTTTGTCTCGGAGTTGTTTACTGCTCCAGGAAACTTTTTGTGAGAACGAGGACATCTGTCATCTCAGGCAAATTTTGTTTTCATCTCATGGTGAAATTACTAAATTTGTTTTTCAAGACTTTTATACGTTTTCATTTTGATGGCTACCTTTAAATGATTCATTTAGGCTAGTTTATGATTAAAATTTAAGGGAAAATGAAAAATTAGGTGAAAAAATTAAGACATCAGAAAAGTGATAGAAACACAGCAGTAAATATTTACTTAAGAACGCATCCGATAACATATTTTGATCAAACTACAAACCTCTTGCACCACTAAAATAAAAAAACCTGAATTTTTGTTCAGTTAAAATGGCGCCCTGAGGCAAGCGCAATGTTGACTTTTATGCCAAGCGAATCTCAGCTAAAATAGAGCAAGAGTAAGTATCATTAAAGGCCGGCTTATTGTACGCGAGTCGTATATAGTTTGTCTCAGAACATCTGCCCCACTGAGCATTGGCTTGATAAGCTTCCAATGTACGGAGTCCGTAACTTCCATTGACTGGGTTCGATCTTTGCTGTGGGTGTTTTAAAAACGGTAGCTGATGCTGTGTTTAAAAATAACAAGAAATTTTGAATTTCGCTGAACTTCTTTTACACAAGTATCGTGTAAAACCTCGGTAGACTCAGATCATTCTAAATTCCACAACACAATTTTTTTTTTAAATTGCTTGCTGTTCCCTGCTTATTAAAAACAGTTGGTGGTAACACTTTTTCATATCCTTCTATTTTTTAGGTTATCATTTCCTTAATTCCTTTCTACGTGAAATAAATAATTGAAATGACGACAAGAATTGAAAATCGTGACTAGCTTTCAAAGCTCTGAAATTGTTGTTTTCCTTATTTATTACTATTATCATTATTATGTGTGAGTCCACCGGCTAGTATGGTATCTATACATTTGACAGAAAAAAAATCCTCACACCTAACTATAACATGGCCGTTTTTTGCAAGATGACCCAAAAATGCAATGTCCCTTGTATTAGTGACATGCTGCGTTCTGATAGGCTAGATTCTTTCATTTTCTTGTTGAAGTCCTACTTTGGAAAATCACCATCAGTCGGTAAATTCGTAATGTTATAGCATTTGAAGAAGAACAAACCCCATCACCTTAGGTATTCAACATCTTTAGCGTTTCACTTTATTTAAAACCACTGGTTATCTCTGAAATCTTATGATATTTGCAAAACCAATTATTCTTATAATACAATTTGTGAATCTGCATTTGCGAATGTTTGTATACAGTTTTAACTGGCCGCTACTCTAGGTAATAGTAAATACATGAATACGTTTATCTTCTAGCGTCAGGTTTAGTGGAATGAACTGAATTTCACGTACTAGTTCGAGACACTTCTCCCTTACCTCGTTCAAGTAACAGCTTAGCAACCGACGTATCCCACTGCCTGGCTGCCTCGTGCATGAGTGTCTGTCCGTGGCGATCCGCCGTGTTAACGCAAGCGCCATTCTCAATAAGCGTCTCCACGAACTCCAAGTCAATCACTTCCTCTTCGCGGGTTGATGCAGCCAGCTTAGCAAAATAATACAACAAAGCTCTGCTGGGCGAACTTACCGTACTGACTCCGCTATCTTTTCTGTGTTTTTCCTGCACTGAAGTTATCTCCACTAGTTCTTCTAAGTCGCTCAGTTGCGCCGCATTCATGCGGTGATGGTTCTGTCTCATGCTTTCACGGATGGTCGGGAAATCGATCCGCGCTTTCTGATAATCGCGCCACGCTAAAATATCGGCCCTTCTCCTAGCATACTTCTTCCATTTTGACACGTTCACCTTCGCCTGCCCTACGGCTTTTAGCGGAGAAACTATGCGTATTTTTTTCTGTATGCTGGGGCTTTCCTTCTCCTCAGAATTCACCGACGTAGAAGCTAACACTTGCGCACCCTTGTTTTCCTCAATAACGCCGTCTTCTTCCGTCGTTAGCTGAACTGGAATCACTCTGTTCTTATTTATCTTTCCATTGGCCGTCATTTTCTCTCAGTTATCGCTTGAAGTCAATTTCAGCATACAGCGTCTATGTTAATGATCTTTGTCAATTCTCTTCCTCGCCGGCTGCGTCTGTTCATCAGTGTTGGTGTTTTTATATTAAATTGAAACATGACTTTCTTCACAGTTGCTGAGTAAATTTGCCACCAGTGCTGTGCTATGTTACTTGTCAGAGCCAGTGTTTATCCTCTCCACTAGTGACGCCAAAAATACAAATAGAAATTAATACTAACACGCCAGATGCTAGCCCACCCAGAATACTTAAGTATACTGATAAAAACACGAGAACTGAAAGTGCTGTTTGCGATCACAGAACAGTAGCTATGACTTACTTGTGATACAGTGATAACACATTTATAATCCGGTGTTTTTCCGCGTTTTAGCTACACACTCCTAAGAAATGCCCGCCGCTCTGAAACTCGCTGTCTGCCATTCAGCACGCGCGGAATGGAAATTTGTCTTTGGTGCGATATTTTAAATGAAGTGTAATCTTTTGGGGGATAATTCAACCATGCGCACGGAGGTCGGTGTTTGTTTATCTCACAGAAGTGAACTCCTCCATTCGATTGGTTTAATAAGTGCCACCTACTGTTCACAAACACTAATATTAAAAGGATGTTGTAAAAAGGAAGTCGCACTTTCGTCTCTCAAACAGTTAACATCTTAAGTAGTATAAGTATTTCACATCATAACTGTGAATTTTTTGAAATGTTTCGGGAAGAAGGATATTTTTTAAGGCTATATTAATCAATACACTATTTATTATTTCTGTTTCTGTCTTTAGATTTTTAAACGTGTAAGTCATTCGTAATTATAAGTATGACTTAAAAATTGCGATGCGGTTTTGGAAAACCAATTTGAATAGACCTTCTTTTGCGACAGGTGAAAATGAGAGAGTTGAGCCGGCGAATAGCGAAGATAATTTTCTGGAAGAATATGCGCGCGCATTTCGTTTCACGTGCAAAATATCAACATGGCGGACGAAATTAATGAAAGTTGCTCTTTTCACGAAATGGGTTTAGACGGTCGATTGGTCAAGGTAAATTATAATTTAGGGATCAAAATAGGCCAGAATCGTTCATTTTAATCTTCACGCCTACTAATGTTTTCTCTATTAGGCTATTGCCAAGTTGAACTGGTCACAACCTTCTCCAATCCAGGTTAGCTCAATGAAGTTTCACTGAGTTTTAATCTGCTAATTTGTTTCTTTTGTGTGTCAATGACATTCTGTTTCGATAGAAAGTTCTTACTTTATTTATTCTTACTGTTAAACAGGAAAAAGCAATCCCTTTAGCTCTCGAAGGGAAAGACATCTTAGCAAGAGCCAAGACTGGATCTGGCAAAACTGCAGCGTAAGTTGTCTGAGGGCTGAGGTTTTAGCTAAGATTATAATCAGTTACACTTTTGGCGTATACCTTGTTTATTTTTAGGCTATACATATGTGTTGTAGTAGATCTTAGTTAATTTTTTAATTTCAACTATGTAAGGTTTGTTTATTTCTATACATTTAGGTATGCAATACCACTGATACAGAGAATCCTACAAGATAAACAGGTATGGTATGTTCATTTAAAAATAAGACTCTGACACACAGGATCCCTTGCTACAATTTAACATATTAATACATATCAATCAATCTTACAGACAAATTCTTCCAGCACTGGTGTTAGAGCTCTTGTGTTAGTACCCACCAAAGAACTAGCAAAGCAAGCACACAGAAACATCAAGGTAAAACTTTAAATGTCATTCTCTTGCAGTATGTGCAGTACCTATATACAGGTACATGACATTAGGTAACATTCAACTCTCTATGTGCTCAATCTTCTTGAGAACCTCTCTAGCTGGCCTCTCCCCAACCTTCCCTTAGCAGACGTCTCCAGCGATATTGTGTCTGCGGATTATCCTGTATGTGCTTAACTTTCAAATTACTGGGTAAAGAGTTTGTTCATGGCCAAATTGTCTAAGATTACTGTGTACATGTAGTTCTTGTAAGTAATTTTGGTTTTTGTTTAATCATAGGAATTATCCTCTTACTGCTCTCGGGAAGTCAGAGTTGCCGATGTTGCACAGGGAAATCTTGCTAGTACAAAGTGAGTATCAAAGTAAAACTAGTGTTGTTTTCAAATGAGCCTCTGGTCAGTCTTCAAATACAATATGTACATCAACTCATTTTCAAAGTTTTTAAGTGGTGTACAAATGCATGTATAGATTATTTTTCAGTAGTTGAATTATTGTAAGTGTTAAACTCATTTATCAAGATTCAATATGAAAGACAGATGTCCTGGGCCAAGCCCAATGTATTTACAGGTTTTTGAACCATGTGCTAAATCACACTGTAATGTAATATTATAATGGCAAGTTAACAAGCTTTATATGTTAGCAATAATTTTCCAACACATCCTTTTGTGGATGAAGTTGGCAGTGATCTGTTGCATACTTAATAAAGTTTTTACAGATTTCTGAAAGTATGGTTCAAGTATGTACATTGTTTTCAGCTAAAGAGCCAGTCTAATATTGTAATTTCTTTCAAGGTCACTGTTGATGGAGTGTCCTGACATAGTGATTGGAACACCAAGTGCATTACTTGGTCATGTGCAAGCCAAAGTAAGTGTTCATAGTTAATTCAACAATATTACATTGCATTAAGTACAGTGTACATCAGTGAGATCTACACTCAATTGAACTTAGAGCATGGATCAACCAGATACATGTAACTCAAAATGGCACTATGCTCAGCCTAAATACTGCTCCAGTTAGCCCTGAAATATTGTTCAGGTTAGCCTAAATATCACTGACTAGACAGTGGTTAGCTCTCAATGATTGTAGGGTTAACCCTTACAGACACCCTTATACCACATTCACTCTTACCCTTAGTGCCATTTTGTCATCTCACCATTTCGTGTTTTAAACACACCCAACACAAATGTAGCTACAGCAATGAAGATACCAGTATTTCCTTCTCTCACTTCTCTTTGCCTCACCTTATCTCGCCTCTCCTCTCTTTGGAGTGCATTATCAAATTGTATTAAATTATATTGGATATCTGAACAATTGAATTAATTCACCTTGTGACCAAGAAACAGACAAAAAGAGTTAATGTGAGATCCATGTAAGCTATATGTAATTCTATACTCGAGTGAGTGACTATTACATGCATCAATAACAATCATTGTTATTCCAGAATCTTGATCTTAAAGCCAGTCTGCAGATACTGGTCATTGATGAAGCTGACCTCGTCTTCTCATATGGCTATGAACATGATCTAAAGACTCTTCTAAGGTAAATGTACATTGTAACATATGAAACATTTTTTAGTATAAAAGATAAAATGAGAATTTTCAAATTGACCAAAACGTTAACAGCTGATTAAGGCTGTCTGATACTGGAAGACACATTCACTGCACTAAGAAATTCTTCAATCACCTACCATTGCAGTGTAACTGACCACAGCTACTCCACCATTAACATTGACTATATATTTGTTTTTTGTCTGAAATGTTTCAAACAGGTTGATTTTTATTTCCCTGTTATACTTGATTATGATAGTTAATGCAAGGCAAAGGAAAATAAACATCTATCTGACTTGAGAAATTTTAGACCCAAAACCAAAAATAATAAACCACAACATGACCATCTCAGTTACTTTGCAAAATAATGTGGTGAAAATGTTTATGCTCAGGTTCTCAATCATTCTATCCTGACATACATGTGCACAGAAAGGTAACATTTTCTGTGTTTCTGTACATTTTTGAGGTGATCAAGTAAGTGACTATTGGTAACTCTCTATCTAATTGGTTATGTGCAGTGAGGTAGTTGCCTTATAGTGATCATTAGTATAAATCTTCTAGCATTCAATCACGATTGCTGTTCTCTTATTGGCTACACTACTCACTTGGTTGTTAACAAAAAGGCAGCCACTTCTTTGCATTTTCGAGGTGTCTGTGAAGGGGATTTAGATAGAGTTTTGAATCACTGGTAGATTTATATAACAATATATGTGATACATGATAGTTGACTCAGGCTGGCTCAGGTCTCATCAACTATCATGTGATAGAAACCTAATTGTTAAATAGAAGGTGCACTGAGACACGGTGATTGTCATTGTTAGAAAAGACTAGAACATATTATTATCCAACTGCAGTGAGTACCGTCCAAATAACAGTACAAATATACAGTAATATTGTACAGTAGAAAACCTGTTTGCCGGACAGGTTGGCACGTGCACACAAAACTGTCACACTCTCCTTCTTTCACTGATAAATTTATTGACTACAGCAGTGGGATAATAAATCTTAGTATTTTTACTCATTGTTTGTATTTTGATGAGCCCGAACTCGCCCTTTGGGCTCGTCAAAATATGGCGCAACTCGTAAAAATAAACAGCGATACTACACAACAAAACATCTAATAAGATATATATATTCTTCTGTTCAACAATTAGATTATGGCCTTGAGATTTCTATATTTGCATGATAGTTGATGAGGGCACAGCCTGAGTCAACTATCATGCATAGACATTAAGAACAAATAATCTAATTTTTTTTAAAAACTTATAATTCTTACTACTAGTATCTGAATCTAAATTTATCTAAATCCTCTTCACACTGCTAGGCTACTCACCATGTACAAAAGAATAGATGCATGTAGTAAACAGCATAGCCAATCAGAGAATGGCATTCCTGATAAAACTCTAGCAGATTTGTACTAATGATAATTAGGTCCGTGCACCTTCTACAAGTTAGTTGTTAATGTAAACTCTCATTGCAGCCATCTTCCAAAGATTTATCAGTCATTCCTGATGTCTGCAACTTTAAGTGAGGTGTGTATTATTAGATGGGTGTGTAGAAATTGTCATTTGAATTAGGAAGGCACTTTGCAATACAAAAGTGTAGCCTGGGAGAAGAGAATTTTCAAGCAGATGGTTTAGCATGTATAAACAAGAAAAGCTTTCCAATGTTTCATATTTTCTACAGCTCAAGGACAACAAAGTAAAATCATTTAAGTCTATAATGAGTTGTATCAGGTTTTTCTTTTTCCAGTCAAGTTGGTTTAGGAGAATAGAATTCAGGCAGAGAAATCACTAAGCATTTTGAGAAACCCAATAATTTTTTTTTATTACCCTGGGATCATTATTTTATCAACTTGAGGTAAAAAATCTAAGTTGCTGGAGATTGTGATGTTTGCTGGCTGCTGGAAAGGATGATTATGATACCAACACCCCAGTCGATGTGGCCTTGATATACTGTGAAATTTTCAGAACAGACAAAGTAAACTTATGGATTAAAGGCTGACTGTACAGTCATGTATTTCTGTGTAATTCTGTCATGATTTATTTTCAACATTTTTTTTGCAGGATGTTACAGCTTTAAAGAAACTTGTCCTCCACAATCCAGTAAGTATTTCAAACTACATCATATTGTATGTAACCACAGCAGATTAACACAGTTATTTATTAGCTACATTGTAATTTTGGAAGAGCAAAGAGTTGCAGTTAGCTTGAATCCCTACCAGACCACTACCAGGTTCTTAACAAGTAAGACTTGTACAATCATGCTGGCTTTGCACATTAAAGAAACTTAAAAGCAGTTTCACCTCAATATCAACTAGGCCTGGAGAGAACAAAAAAATGGGATTCCTTCAAACTCATCCAGAATGAAACCCTGCGGGTACTAGTTATAAAATTATTGTTTTAAGTTCAATAAATCAATTTTTTTTTGGCGATTTTTTTTCTAACATTTTTGTGTATCTGTACATTCATTCATTGCTTGGTTGCTGGTTTTTAAAATTTAGTTTTTCAATGTGTTTTACAGGTTATCCTCAAACTGCAAGAGTCACAGCTTCCATCTGATGACAAACTCACACAGTATTTTATAAAGTATGTTTGAAGAAGAAAATGTTACACTTTACATGTACTTTACATGTACAGTACTTTGAGTTTTATTTGATAGAGAATGGCCTCAAGCACCCTGTAAAAAGGAATCAAAATTGCAGTTTATTGCAAATCTCAATAAGAAAGGGGAGTGGAAGGGGAAATATATGCAGCTTACTGTGACCCAGAAGGGTCAAACACACACAAAAAAGAAAACAGTAATAATCATGAAAGAAACCTTGCACATGCTTCTCTCCACAGAGGAGAATAATAATTGGAAACTGTTAGAAGGGCAAACTGACATAATAGAACTGGGTGTGAGGAGAGAACACTCCTAGCATCGTAATCCTATGAATACCAGAGTTAGCAATGAACTGTGAACTGTTATTGTGGGCTTAGAGAAGACTACCATTACTCTTCAAGTTGGCTGTATAACCTGTGGAGTGTTTTCCTTCCTTTATCATATTTGTTTTCTAGATGTGAAATGGATGAAAAGTTCCTCTTGATATACACTCTTCTCAAGTTAAGGTAAGATCAAGAATGGCTTTGTCTTGTCACTAGACAATGGCTACTCAAAAACTTTGTGGCTCCCTTAGCCTCTAGGCTCCATTTAATAATTCCTCTCCTTATTATTTTGTTTTTAAATCAACTTGTAATGTGCATGATATTTCCCCTGTAAGTTCCAAATGTATGTTAGTGCATAGTTAATAGAGGGGAATGGTTTAAGAAACCCAAGAAAGTTCTTTGTTGTATGTTTTCGTTCTCTTGTTTGGCCTTGACAGTGCACAAAACACAATAGTTGTTTACTTCTGACCGAGGAATCAACCAATAGAAACGTTTTGGTTACGTGATTTATGCATAGTGTATGAGAGCACAACAAATGATTGTGCATGGTCGTGGACCTTCCAACATAAATCTTGTCATCTGTGTTTGCTCCTTTGATATTTGCGGGACTTCATAACCATTCCCCTGTATTTACTATGGTTAATGTGGGTCAATAAAGATTATTGTTGTTGTTGTTACTGTTATTGCTACTCTCAAACTAGAACTTACAGTGTGACAAAAGCAGGACTGATTTAAATGGATTGGTTGTTGTGTTTGTATCACAGACTTGTTCAAGGGAAAACTATTCTGTTTGTCAATGGAATTGACAGGTGTTACAGGTAAATAGCTAATCATTCTCAGTTATAATTGCAGTACTGTGTTACAGGTTTACTGTATGACTGGTATTGTATTAAGAGGCTGTCTCTGTAAAAACAGACCACTGATTTTACTTCGAAAATTCGATTTTTCTCATAAACTGGGATTTTGAAGCCCTTACCTAGTCAATCACTAAAATGAGTTTTATTTGACTAAACATTCTAAATGAATTTTTCTAGGATTAATTGAAGTTCGGTCCACTTGACACAAATTGCATGCCTGCCAGCCAAAACTGGAAAAATAGCCCATATTGCCGGCGCTCTAAAAAAATTAATACTTGCTTAAAAGTCCCAATTCTTTTTTGCAACCATAGATATAATTATCATAGCAGTTTGCTTAGCCGTGTTGCAGTTATAATTCAATGTTGTTCCTTCAACGGTTAAAAGAAGATTTTCTACCCGTTAAATCAAGTTTTGAACCAAACGCAAAAATAGCTCTACTTTGAAGGCACCTTTTAAAAATGTGGCACCTGTCTGAAACTGCTGAACTACATAAATAGAAAGTATAAATGGCCCTTAATTTAAAACAATAATAAAATTTGTCTGCCCACTAGGTTTTCAAAACTAACGACCCCTTAAAGTTCACGAAATTTTGAAAATATTCCATTAAGTAACTAACATACTCACCTTTGTAAAGTGCTCTGATAAATTTACGTAAATCTCTTACCTAGCTTCAAGATTAAAGTTTTGGTCCTTTGCTGCGGTCCTTGAAACCTAGTTAGCATTAAAACTGCCAGCTTTTCCTTCCAGCTGTAGGTTTGTATATAAGGTACATTTATAGGTTCCTCATCTGTGTCGAGCGTGACGGTCACATACTTCGATTTTCTTTGTATTACTGACCATTGTTTTCCTCGAAGCCAGTTCAATCATGTAGAGACTTCTTGAAAGGTTTGTAGAAACACTCTTTTGGACAACTCTAGGCACACATACATGTATGAACAGTAAACAGTGATCCGGGGATCCGAGGATGGATTGATAAATGTCACGGCCATTTTGTGTTTACAACAGGTGTTTTAGTTCCCAATCTTCCTGTGAATATCACATCATTGGATTCCTGTGATACTCACGGGAAGATTGGGAACTTTATCAATCCTTCCTTGGATCCCCGGATCACTGTTTACTGTTCATACATGTATGTATGCTGAGAGTTGTGCAAAAGGGTGCTTCTACAAACCTTCCAAGAGGACTCTACATGACTGAACGGGCTTTAAGGAAAACAATGGTCAGTAATACAAAGAAAATCGAAGTATGTGACCGTCATGCTCGACACAGATGAGGAACGTATAAATGTACCTTATATACAAACCTACAGCTGGAGGGAAAAGCTGGCGGTTTTAATGCTAACTAGGTTTCAAGGGTCGCAACAAAGGACCAAAACTTTAATCTTGAAGCCAGGTAAGAGATTTACGTAAATGTATCGGAGCACTTTACAAAGGTGAGTATGTTAGTTACTCAATGGAATATTTTCAAAATTTCCTGAACTTTAAATGGTCATTAGTTTTGAAAACCTAGTGGGCAGACAAGTTTTATTATTGTCTTAATTTAAGGGCCATTTATACTTTCTATTCATGTAGTTCAGTGGTTTGAAAATCTTCTTTTAACCGTTGAAGGAACAACATTGAATTATAATTGCAACATAGCTAAACAAACTGCTATGATATATCTATGGTTGCAAAAAAGAATTGGGACTTTTGAGCGAATATTAATTTTTTTAAGAGTGCCAGCATCATGTGCTATTTTTCCAGTTTCAGCAGGCATGCAACTTTTGTCAAGCAGACCGAACTTCAATTAATCCTAGAAAAATCCAATTAGAATGTTTATTCAAATAAAACTCATTTTAGTGATTGACTAGGTAAGGGCTTTGAAATCCCAGCTTACGAGAAAAATCAAATTTTTGAAGTAAAATCCATGGTCAGTTTTCACAGAGACAGCCTCTTAAATATTACATGTACCTTCCAAGATCTAGTCAACTGCACGACTTAGAAGCTTTCTACAAAGTTATTATACAAAAACAAGAATTGTATGAACAGTCTTCATTCACATTCGTCAGTGTATGCTGTAGTAAGTTAGAGGTATGGTGGCGTAATGTTTAATGCACTGTCCCATGGATTACAGATGTATGTCTGGTTCGAGCCTTAACTGAGATCACTGTGTTGTGTTCTCAGGCAAGACACTACACTCACACTACCTCTCCACCTTGGTGTATAGATGGGTACTGGCAAATTAAATGGTAACCTTGCAATGAACCAGTATATTATCCAAGGCGGAGTAGAAATACTGACTCTTAGTCACTTACATGTAATACTGCAGAAACTGGGGTATGCTCTGGCAAGCTAGACTGGACCCCTTGTGCTGATGCAGTATGTAACTTCTATGCCCTGGAACTTGTGCAATCTAAACAGTAAATTGTTTCTTATTAATGAATTCCCAAAGCAGCAATGATCAAAAATGCCCACATGAAAATAAAGTGAATATGCCAAAGCTTTCAAAGGAATGGCATGTGCAGCGTGTAATCTAGAGTGTTTAATACATATGACCTATTGTTTGTGCAGATGATGTTGATTGATCTTAATGACTGCAGACAATGCCCTAAAGTTCTCAAATATTGTGCACTTGATGGTCATGCAATTACCTGTAAAATTAATTGTATTATCATAAAAAATTATTATTAACAAGACTACATGCCAAATGGTAACATCTGTCCTGTCTGTTTTGCAGGCTGAAACTCTTTCTTGAGCAGTTTTCAATCAAAGCCTGTGTGTTGAATTCTGAATTACCTCACAACTCAAGGTAACCTGCAAGTTTTTCTGCTTGTTGTTTCATAGCTTTTAGTTATTTTGTTCATCTCTGTTAGTTGCATACTGCGTGGGGTGCTGTTCAAGTTGTAATTCAGTGATGTTTTTTGTCATTTTCAGATTACATATAGTAGAAGAATTCAACAGAGACATTTATGACTACATCATAGCATCTGATGAACGTGTGTTTGACGCTGTGACGTCGTCATCTAGTATCCTTTACAAATGTTTGAGCTGCTCCAATTATGACCTCTGGAAGTGAATATATGAAAGATTATATATTAAGTGCTTTACCATGTCCTTGTTATGGTTTCATTTCTGTTCTTCATAGGTGTTTTCAGCCATAATAATGAACACATTATCTGAGTGTTAAGGTTTGTTGTCCTTGACTTTGACATTAACAGCAAATGTAAAGAAAAAGAAAAAGTGAGTACAATAATCCTGATATTATCAGTACCGCATAAAATTGTTACCAAACTGATATATTTACTTGTTTAACAGATACTCCATATATTTGGCACTGCTGCCAGTGTATTTTTAATGTTTGTCCGTGAGTAAATATTGTGTACTTCACTACTTGCGTAGAGGAAGAGTTAGTGGAGAAAACCTACATGTGTAATTGGTCATCACTACTTAATTATGCACACTAAATTTGTACATGTACAATGGAGGAAAGCAAAAGGAATCAGTATTTTGCAATATTTTGCATTAATAACATTTCCTTTTCTACAGGAGAAAGAAAGACAAAGAGTATGGGGTCTCAAGAGGAGTAGATTTTCAAGGTTTGTCTCTAGAAAGTATTTCAAAAGATGGAACAATTTTCCAATGACCTTGAAATGATCGCATGTGAATGTAGACAAAACAGTACATGAACTGGAAGTAAGGGAGATAATTGGCTTAGTGAATGGAGGTGAATGCACACGACTTTTGGTTGGGCTAAAAAATGCAAAAGGAAGGTTGTGGATTGCTGATTGCTTTTTTGTTTGAGATCACTCACTGTTTAGTACAGTGTATATTATTGTTGCGATAGGTCGATCAAACCATGCTCTCTCCACAAGGGGGAAAGGGGGAAATATGCAAATCTGGCTGATGAAACAAACCACAAATACTGAGAAAAACAGTTTTTCAAGATCATACCAAACATGCCGTTAGTTGGAATCACTTCACGTCTCAGTGTCTTAGGTGTTGGCATCAGCAAAAACCTGAACTCTTTTTAGGCTGGATGCATCAACAATACATGTGATGGCTGAAGCAAAGTCACAAATGTTGTCATCAATTAGTAATTCTTATTATGTCCAAAATACTTAACAATGGACTTTTCCCGGTTTATTCTAAGACTCAAACTTTAAAGAATCATTCATGGATACTTCTGTAACACATTTGCATGTAAATATTTTTCTCTTCGTGACCATGAGCATCAATATCCAGTTGTTTAGTGCAAACATGTGAATTAACTTTCTGTTTGTTGTACTTTTTCAGGAGTTGAAAATGTTATCAATTTTGACTTCCCTGCTGGTGTTGATGCGTATATTCACAGAGTAGGAAGGTACAGCTTTAATCATGTTAATTGTGTACATGTAGTTGTGTTGTAACTGGATTTGTTTAGAATGCACCTGTATTCCCCTTCTCTTGATTTTTTTCTGCACCTACTACCTATGTTATGTGCTACTTCCTTATTTACTTACGGTCCGACCCCTGTTAAGCAGCCACCTGTTAAATGGCCACCCCTATTAGGCGGCCAGTAATCAAAGTCCCAATGAGGGTTCTCTGTTATTTTTAAGTCTATTTAACTATCCATTTCCCCAAAGGTGGCCATTTTAATAGGGGTTGAACTTTATAAGTTATTCATGGTAAGTTGTTTTTTTTCCTTTTCCACTGCACAGGACAGCTCGAGGTGATAATGTGGGTACTGCCTTGTCGTTTGTGACTGCAAATGATTACAAACTACTTAAAAAAGCTGAAGAGGAATTGACTAAAGAGATCACAGGTACATTCATGAAACATCTTTAATAAGTTCTGTGAAGTTAGAGATCTTTTCTTCGTCCAGACATTGTTCTGTGTTAAAAACCTGAACAATTCCAGATTTAGTGGATTTAGAAAAAGACTGACTAATTATTTACTTGTTACAATTTAATGGCTAAAATATCTACATAATAAATGGCGAGGGAAGAAAAAAATAACATGATATTAACAAAAATAATGTTAAATGAAGCTATTAGGATAAAACTCTTACTGACTAGTAATTTTTGCTTTTGATCAAGGAGAGAAAAAAGAGATCTTTAAGCCGTATCAATTTAGAATGGAGGAGATTGAAGGATTCAGATATCGAACACAGGTAAATATAATTTGATGTGATAAAATTATTTCCTTTCGACTTGTTATGATCTCTTTGGACCCTGGTGTCGACATACAAATGAATCTCTCCAAGATCTTTACTACATGAACCTGGCAGTCTAAACTATATTTCATTGGCTGCGTGTAGCTTGCTTCACTATCGAGAATACAAAAATGTTGCCGTATTAACACTCAATAGCGTTGTCAAAATGGGACCGTGTTTGATCTTTCTAAACAAGTTGGTTTCAAGAGTGTGTAATCTGTTGTTATTACTCAAGTTATGATGTTGTTTCAATTTTTTTTAAAATTCTTTGTAACTGTGCCTTTTTTATTAGGACGCACTTAGAGCTGTAACAAAATCAGCAGGTTAGTTTAAGCTAAATACTTTTTACTATAGAATGCTGAATATACCTTTCGATCATCGTTGTGTTCAAGTTATGAGATTTTGTGTTAAGTCAACACAGTTTCCTTGGGTCGAAAGATTGAGTCCATATCATTTGATCAGAAGAGCCAGCAATCACTCTTCTACTTAGTTCGCACAGTGTTATCATCCGGGTGAGGGTAGTTCTCAAACGAACTGTTGTTGGTGACTGAATTTCTGATACTCCTGGGTTCAAACCATTTACTATGTTACTCTTCTACTTAGTTCCAAGACTTTTTGATGCTGGTTATGAAAATTCCTAATTACTATCTATGTTTGTCTCCCTCAGTTAAGGAAGCACGACTTAAAGAAATCAAATCAGAAATATTAAATTCTGAGAAATTAAAGGTACGTATCTCTGTCGTTTGTTGGCAGGCAAGAACAGCGTCATGTGAACACCTATTTTACTCCCATTCTTGTGGGACATGGATAGAAATATTGCTACTCCTCCGGTGAAAAAGGCGAAACAGAACGGAAAAGAGAGGAAGGGAAAGTTAAACCATGGTCCAATTCCGGGTAAACCAACAATAATAAAAGAGCAATTACAACAGAAGCGCTGTGTTCAGCATCATTATTTGTGTTTTCCATTAAAATGGCAGTGACTGCATATGGGTGTTATTTCGCCCTAGGTTGTAAGTCGATTCGATTGGCTGAAAAAATCCTTATTGTTCTATTGGTTTAAACCAGGTTGCATGAGTGTTTAAAACCAATAACAGATGTCAGATTACCTTCGACAACCAATCAACTGGTGGATGAGAACGTGGATGAGAATAGGCTCTCTCTGAGTGTAGCTATCTGATTCATCTCATTCCACTACAAACTTTTACCTGGAGTTCGCTGTTCTTTCCCAATTGGACATGATCAGGAAGTGGGGAGGTCTGCCACAACAGTTTTAGCATGAGAAATCTTTGGACTTTTCCCTCGCTCGGAGACTTGTCTAGTGATCTCCCGTGGGTAGTTGCAAGGACGACATAAATTTCCATATACATCTTTAAATTAAGTTTTGGTCTTTTCAAAATTACATTTTGATGTGAAGTGTGTCTATTTAACCAGGCATATTTTGAAGATAATCCAAGAGACTTGCAAGTTCTCAGACATGACAAAGATCTTCATCCCACAAGAATCCAACCTCATTTAAAAAACGTCCCTGAATATCTCGGTAAGTTGTTGTTGTTTTTTTTTCCCAGTCATTTTATGTCATGACGCTCTCAGCCTTTGTCATGTTGCTTAGCAAAATCTTGGCAGATACCGCGGGCTCAGTCAATACTCGATGACAGAATTTTTCAACGAATTATTTTTTCACCTGCCCTATTTCAATTTCCACATAACTAACAAGCCACCACACGATGTTTTGTAATTTATGTTGTTGTATTTTAGTTCCTCCTACTCTTCGACCTTCCATGGCGAAATCTTCTCGGAAGAGAAGACGTCCTCACATGTCATCACAAAAGAACGCTCACAGTACACATGGCGGCAAGGTCAGTTTGAACTGGAAGTTCCTCGTACGTGTATTATATTGTAATAGTCCCACCTTAAAAGAATTATGTAATTAAGCAACAGCAATGGAGTCAACCTTCCCGGTCATTGAATATTTTGCAGCTTGGCATCATCCAAAGTCAAACGTCTTATAAAGGACACCTGTAAATTATCCTTACTGATTCCTTATGGACCACTTTTCACTACGATTTACAGAAGGTGCCTTCTCAAAGTATACCTCAGTATTTTAGGCAGAATTCTTTGTCGCTTCCTGTCTTTCAAGTTTAACTCTTTTGTTTTTGTTGTTGTTTTTTTCTTTTAGAAGCGTAAGATGGATCCATTGAAGTGTTTTAAATATCAAAAACATCATCAGAAGGGGAGTAAGGTATGGATGTCCTTGTCTACGCTGTCTTACGCAGCATGTTCGGTTTATAACTCGCAAGCTGTATTTTGAGCACAGTGGAGAGAATGATTTTTTTAACGCCTAGACCTCACCTCCAGCAAGTAAACTCAAGCGCCAGTACACGGTAGAGTATGAACATCACCTCAGTGATCACAGAGCCTGGTGGCCAGGTCATAACTGACCCAGCAGATATGTTATGGTATCAGCTTGTCACCCATAATCCTCTGTGTCATACGTCACAGTAGAGCATAACAGGACTTGCTGTTGTATCCAAACCGATCTGTGATGAGTGTTCTAGTTCCGTGTGGTCTGAAGTCCAGGCCCGGGTTGTTCGAAAGGTGAATAACGCTATCTGCCGGATAAACTGATAACTTTCCAGCAGATAGCATGGTTTGTCTTGTTAACACTTATCCGATAGATAGCGCTTTATCCGGTGGATAGCGTTATCCGACCTTTGGAACATCTGGGGCCAGCTGCTAAACTACAATACCATCCAGTTATTGCTGAGAAAAAGCTTCATCTCAACAAGATGTTTTCCTTTCAGGGACACGGGAAAGGTAAGAAAGGTTGAACAACCATGGCTATACCTTTCTCTGCCTTGCGTGGCTCGACTGTGAAGAAGCCTGGGTAGATTATCACGACTGAGTTCTTCGACTCGTCCCAGACTTTACACAAGCAATGGACGTGATTGGTCGCTATCGATGACGTCACATAATTGTGAAAGTTTTGACCTGACCGAGGTCCATTGACTGAAAGAAAAAGAGTTCATGCAGTAAATGTAACATGACTCTTGCTGACTACTGCAGAAATGTTGTAAAGAACAGCAGCATCTTAAAGATCAGCCTGCTTCTGCAAGGTTGTTCCTTTTTCTTTTTGTAGGCAGGTTTCTCGTTGAACTACAGCGTATCGCTTTTCTTCAAGTTCTCTCAGGACTGACTACTGCCACTGAACCGGCAGATCTAAATAACCTGATTCAAGTTCGTTAACTCGAGACGGTACCTCGTGACCTGTAGATATTATATCAGGGGCGACCTGCGCCCTTCACACGGTTCTTTATAATTGGCCAAAGGAAACAGCAGGTAAACAACACAAACAATGGCGCTACCCCAAAGAACAAAAGAGGTGCAGATTAACAAGAATGAACCAGAATAGAGGTTTGAAAGACATGTTTTATCGCCCTACCGTCTTCATCGGTTCTACTTTTATGTTCAACACCTGTCTTCAATTTGGAATAAATTATGTTGTTTCGTGGAATAAATTATGTGATTTGTAACAATCGTCTAAAAATAATCTGAGACGAAGTTAACAGCATTGTCCAGATGATTTCAGTACTGACATTTCTCCTTTAACGCGGAAAATTCCCTTGTAACTACTTGATTGCCAAATATATGAATGCACAAAAGGCAGTTTAAAATTATGTTATCTGGAGTAAATAGATTTAAAAATAATCTGAGACAATCGTCTTATTTTCAAGTGTTGGAAGTTGTCCAAATTTCGTTGTTTGTTTGTTTGTTTGTTTGTTTGTTTGTTTTCTTTTTCCAAATTTGCTCCAATTTTTTTCGCCGTTTCTTTTCCTAATATCCTTTCTACATTTCTTTGTGCTCATATCAAATGTCGTTTTCCCTGGCAAGATTTGAACTAGTCCTAACCAACTGAGACCTATCGGAAATGAATGATTGGTCGGCACTGTGATTTGCTGCTGATTGTGGCCAAATTTTGCATTTGACCAATTATAATGCGCTTGAAATAAGTTGTAAACTAATGTATTCAAAAATAACTGCACGTGTGAAACTTTCCTTCGTCAAGCAACGTTTTGCCGAATGAATCGATGCTGATGTTATGAGAAAGCAATGGCAACTTGGGAATATTTGAGCAAGTTATGGTTTACGGGAAGCGGAAAAGCTGGACGTTTTGTCTGTGAAAGGTAGTTTAACAAAGGGAAAGTTACTCAAAGGAATGACCGGTCAAACACTCAGTGTCGCCACAAGTAACCCTCGAGCAGTTGAACTTATCATGCGGATGGCTTGCTTCTTCATAAGGTAACTGGACTCCTTTATATCGTTCAGGGATTGTTTATACTATAAGCGTTCTTTGTGAGCCTAGAAATTTTGAGTGCAGTGTTAAATCGAATATATATGTGATTGCACGGCAAAGGAGAACCTTGTTGGGAAATTCTCTATGAGTATTTATTGCTCCGCGCACATTAATTGTTATCAATGGGTCCGTGACTACTTACTATTGCTACAAGATAGTTTGGTTGCTTCATGATTTCTCCACAGAACAAGCTAGAACAGGTTATGATCATTTATCTAATCTTGGGCACGAGGTCAGTTAAGTTACTAGGGGAGCAGGGATGGCACAGTGGTTATGTGGGTTGAATTTGTTGTCGGTTCTCTCCTTGCTTCGAGGGTTTTTCTCCGGGTTCTCCGGTTTTCCTCCGTACACAAAAACCAACATTTCCAAATTTAAATTCGACCAGGATAGAAGATGATGTGGCTTCCTCTCTAAATATTGCAATTTATTAATTTTTATTGCAATAGGTATTTTTGCGTCCCTTTAATTCCGAATGATCGACTTGTCCTTGTCAAGCAGATCGAGGAAGGGAATTAAAAAACAAGTCATCAATCGGGGGATATTGATTGCTGTACCACAAGATTTGTACCACAAATATCGAAGGATTTGTATTGTTTATCAACAAACTACACCACGCCCTAGGTCCCTCTTTCCCATACAATAATGAGCCGCGATGAGTGCAATTTGTCTTTACTGTTTTGGCAGTTTATGAACGGTTTCACTGGCAATGGAGCAACTCGCAAAAAATTCAGTGGAAATAGACCTTACTACCTATAATCTGAAAGTAGAGATAACGACGTTTTATTTTGCAAGCCAAAACTGTTTTACTCGTTTCTGACTGCTTGCAATAATATTTCTTGTGACGTTTTCTGCCTCATTCATGGCCTACAATGTTCGTGTTGCGCGGTTGTTTTAAAAGATGTTTTCACGTACCAAATCAGGTTAAGTCAGCATAATTTACCTTGAAATTGAAGGAAACCCAAAACGAAAAGTTTGTCAAAGTTATAAAACATGAAAGAGTTAATTAATGATTAACCAAAACGGAAACAAGGCTGGTTAACAGTGGGAAAGATTGAGATGGATTTAAAACAATTTAGTTGAATTCAACTTCGATAAAACAATGGGAGAATATCATCACTACTCATATTAACTTTCGTCAGTTTTGCTTCCAACCTTTCTTAAAAAGAAATGTATTGTTTACAATTTGGCGCAGTTTTAATTAGTTTTTCGAAAGTGACAAACGAAAGGGGAAATCTATCTGCCTTTATCTTACACAAAGAGTGTTTCAACACTATTCGTTACCGATTACCTTTTATTATTCTTCACAAATAGTATTGGTCTTATTATAAAATTGCGGACTATCTGTAAGGCTATAGTTAAGTTATAAATTCCATGATACAAAATACTGTTAACTAAAACAAATAAAAAAATACCACTAAAGCGGTTCATATACATTTAAAATACACTCGTGGTCTGTTAGTGCACAGATGACGTCAGTGTAGAAGGGTTTTGAAATCAAGTCCAGACCACTGTCTACTTAAACTCGAAATCACTTCCTTACAGAACAATTTTGTAAAGTTAAAAACATTGCTCGACAGTGAAGAAAATGACGAGCACCCCGTTCCTTTTATATGGGAGTCCCCTCCCCCTAGGGGCAATTCATGAAACTAACAAATTTAAAGGACGAAGGGTTTTTGCAGCAACAGAGTTATCCATGTTCTTATTTTTGACTGCTGACAATTTTACAAATGCCATTTTAAACATTCACTCCACACACTAATACTTTTTTTTTATAGTAAATTATTGTACATTCTACTACTTTCTACTGGATCATACCAACTAAGCCTTACTTACAGAGGCTTCTATATAACAACTTCAGTTAAAAGATCTCATGCACAAAACAATTTTTAAATCATGTTTAACTAGCCAGTTTTTGTGCATATTTAACAACAATGCCTAAAGAGGGTAACACCAAAAAAACTAGCGCTAAGTTGATTAGGGTGGCCCTCGTAAAATAGAAACAAATGTATTCCTCTTTTAACATTATTCCTTGGTCAGATTAAATCTAATCCAAGTGCAAACCTATTGAAAGTATTCGTTTTAAGCTCTCCTATTTGTCATAAATTCCTGATAGGTAATTGTGCTTGCTTTGATTTTGCCTTTGCTACGAACTCAGTAATACATTTTTAAGGAAACTCATGAGACACATTCTAAACGATCAGAACACACATGAAGTGTTTTCAACCAATCACGAGCAAACTTTAAATTACCATACCTTTGCTTGCACACATTTTCCTGTGCTTCAATTGTGATTGGTCAGTTATGATTACCTCTATTTAGTTTAAGGACAGTCACTAAAAAGCTTTCTAACTTGCAGCAGTAATATAAGATTGCTAGAGGGGTAAGGGCTCAATCTAGAAGGAGTGGGAATGCTCACTGTTTCTGCAAATGCATCAAAGATGTAAATTACGTAATTTGTTATCATTTTCAAGGTGTTCAAGACAAAAAGCTCATATACCTTTTAATAGTTGCACACCGTCATACTGAGATGGTGGTCTCTAAATATCAATCTGGTATGAAACTTTTGATATTACTGAGCATCCCCATTCCTTCAACATGGAAGTCTCCAGGCTACAATCTAACAGCACTTGATATAAAATCACTCAATGTTCTCCAGCTTTAAAACCCAGGCCCATTCAGAAGGAAGCTTGTTTATAGGGATGGCAGGAAAAGTGACAATTATGCCACCTTTATCACTAATTGGATCCCAGGCAAACTTTCCTTCATAACCCAGCATGGTAACTGTGGTGTGTTCAGATGCCATTGGTGCTCCAAGAGTGAGGTTAGTTGTAGCTGGCCACTCAAGAACAATGGCATACACAGCATCAGCTTTGGACGTGTACCTAGCAATAAAAGAGAAGCAGTTATGGTCATTGGTTTCTTTATAACAAAGAAAAAAAATTATACAGAAAGGGACAAAGATTGAATAAGTGGAAAAAGTACAGGGAACCATAAAATTAGCATTCAGCATAGACCTAAGTCCCATAAACCATTACAAGATATAACACACTTCAAAGGCTGAATTCCCTTTTTAGTGCAGAGTGCACTATTGGGATGGTTATGGGAGCTGCCTGCCGCTAAGGAACTATGGCACTATGGCCCTATGGCGCTAAGGTGTAAACTTTAATGATTGTTTAATTAATTAATTTCAATTAATTAATTTCAATTGTTTAATTAATTAATTTCAATTAATTAATTAGTCTAGAGGCAACGAAGCAGTGGGGGTAGGGTGGGAAAGGTACATGTGTACTCTATGTAAAACACATTCCATCGCCGTCACTTAGCTTTGAACATCGCAAAGCTATATATTTGTTTCAGGTAACCCCTTGCTCTCCTTGTGGTACCATTTCTCCTTAGAACAAAACTAATTTGCCCTAAACGCATGCGTAGATTAGTTAGCGTTCATGGCTTCTATATTAGGTGAAGGATACATTGCATACGGAATCACGCACAAATGTTGAGTGGTTTTCCTTTTGGTAGAGCTCAACATGTAAGACGCATGCGTTCTAGTATCGTTGATGTTATACACTATCTTTCCACGCAGTATTTTATATATCATGTCATGTGACCTGGGACGGCAGCTATTTTTCGGATAGCGCCAATTGTCTCTTTTTATTGCAAAAGTGAAGCGTTACTGTGGCTGCGTAGCTTTTAGAATTACACACAGGTCGGTTCAACAAATATCATCTGCTGTTTTCAATCTACAAGAGTGTGTTTGTCAGCGTTCAAATGTATTGCTTCTCCCTAGCGGCTTGTTTATTTCTTGCCTTAATTGTGTCTGTAAGAGAGACCGAAAAGTTCCCAAGTTAGTGGCTTTAATACTCCGCAAATTGTAAATTTGTAACAAAAGAAACCAGGAAAATGCTCAAATATTGCTGCAGACACCATGGCACCTAATCAGTCTTTGAGGAGACTCATTCATATCGGCCAAGTAGTGCTGTTTATCTTCAATACTTTTCGTTGAAATGCTTCTCAGCCATCAATGTCGTTGTGTGTTAAAGGTGGCAACAGAAAAAGAAAGTGGTATTTCGTGACTATCTGACGATTAAATTAGTTCTTGTTCATCGGTAAAAATTTGCATTTTTAGTAAAACAACATCGTTTCTGTTCCGTTTCTTCATCACTACATCAGATACTTAACTTTCTTTCATTTATCTCCAAAAAACAAGGACATCTTCCGTATGTTTTGGAGAAAACAAGGGTTTCATATTACATGCCTTTGCGAGGAAAACAAAAGTATCAAGTTACAAAGTTGGCTTGAAGAGCTAAATTGTCACGTTTGCTGCTTCAGCGTATTATTGAATTTAAAATGAACGAAAATCAACGTAAAACACCAGTAGTAATTAATTTGTGCGTAATTTTTGGACCTTGAATGAAAATACAATCTTGAAACATACACACTGCAAAGGGGAAAAGCCGTAGCAGACCACCAATGTAGTCACAAACCGGAAGTGAACCGAGCAGGGGTGAGTACTTATGAGACTACTGTACCTGAGCTATCAATTGCGCTCTGCACTATCTGAGATTGTCTCACTGGTTGGATGAAGAAACATTTTGGTCACAAAAACATTAAGTAAGGTTCAAAGATACAGACTGATATGAAAGTTCTAAATGAGATTATCAATATCCTAGTTACTGTAACTGGGAGAACAGCAGTCAGCCAGCAGGCGATCGGCTTGTGGAGACATTTGAGTCATTAATGCCACTTAGATTTGCCCCTTTGTAGCTTTGCCACTTTTGCATTTGGTTTGCCTCTCCCTCTGGCCTCTTGGTTCCTGGACGATCCTTTGTTCAGGTAAGTTTTGCTTGTCTTTTTTTTTCAGCACAGAGATCAGTGCAGCAGGTGCCAGAGGGAGGTGACCCATTGGAGATTGTAAGGGAGCAGTTTATAAGGTCAAATGCTCCGACTGCCAGGCTTCCTACATTGGTGTGACTGGCAGAAACCTTGACATGAGACGGACTGAACACAAACGAGCCACCAGAAATGGCAATGCCGACAATCACATTGCTGTACATCATCAACTCACAAACCACAACATTGGCTGGGACTCTGCTCAGTGCTTAACCTACAGTACAAACTATTTTCAACGACTGACTCTGGAAAGCTGGTACACTAACCTAGAACAAACGCCTCTCAACAGATGTCAACAACTACCGGCACCTTACAAATGACTTATCCGTGACGGAAACAAAACCGACAAACGGACTTCTAACAGACCGACTTAATTTGACTAACAATAGACGGACCAAAAACCAACCAATTTGACTAACAATAGACGGATCGACACCGACCAATGACTGATGACAAACTTAACACGAGTCTTTCAGCCAATACCATCATGGCTAAACTGACCAATCATGTTCCATGGGCCAGACTTATAACATCATCAACTGACAAACACTATTCACTTGACCCTGAAGATGACTTCCGCTCAGGTTGTTGAAACGTCAATCACCAACAACAGTTCTTTTCAGAACTACCCTCACCCGTACGATCACACTATATGAACTACTGATACTCCTGGGTTCAAACCATTTACTATGTTAAAATCCTATCAATGGTATCAATTGAAAAACATAGGCACGCAAGGCGTGCAAGAGTTATTTTTTTGTGAACTATAAGTCTCGGAGATAGGAGCATTCATGGAACTGTTTACAGTAATGATTTGGTTGACTTGACAAGTGTTTTTGGTTGCGATGTACAGCAAGAAAGAAACTGGGAGTTTATGATGTACATAAGATGTTACATCGGTAATGGTAAGATGACTAAATAGTAAGCCCTAAAATGTTTGACTGAACAAACTACAGTAATCTGACACGTCTCCAGATTAATGTAGATACCATCTTATTTTCTAACAGGCAATTTTATTCGTTCTTTGATACAACCTACACTGTGATTGGTCTGACACGCGCACATGCATAACTCCCTCACTTACCGATCAAGTAGCCCTTCCCCCGTGGGGGGGGGGGGACTCCCTTATATGGGCTATATAGGTCTGTGCGGCCCCGAAGGGTATGGTTTTTCAGCCGTTTTGGTCATAAATAGGGTATCGATTTTAGCTGATTTTGGCCATTTTGGTCATAAATAGGGTACGGTTTTTGCACTCTAGCCTTGATATGGGTATGCTTTAAGAAGAAGCCACTTTTTCATCATTATCGAAAAGAAAATCAACAAAAGCCCTTCACAAATTTATATGTTTACGGTAATTTAACATTGGTTTGAACTAGGGACCTAATTATAACGCAGGTCTGAAACAGGGTTTTGATTTGAGGGTCAGGTCGTAAATAGGGTTTCGAATTTTTGGTCAGGTCATAAATAGGGTAAGGAATATCGCAGATTTTGGTCATAAACAGGGTAAGGGTTTTTGGGAAGCGGGCCGCACACCCCCAACTAATTTTTCTAGGAGTACCCCCTCGGGAGCCCTTCCAGCCCCCAAGAGGAATTTCTGCTCAAAAATACTCAAGAAAACTTTTCGCATTTTATACGAGTCGTAAGTTTACTCTTTTTACACAACACAACTCAACAACACTACTTCACCGAAAAATGACAGAAAGAGAAAAAAACTTCTCTGACACGTTGAAAGTCTGATTTAAATAAATTGCACTTTAACTTGGTGCCACACAGTCTTCAAAGAACATTTGAACAGTTTTCATACTTTTTACCTTTAAAAATATCGGACTGGAAAGAATATCATAAAATGCTCATCAAATAAAACTATTAAACTGCTACTGCAGAGACGTAAAAACACTCTAGAAATGAAAGCTTCTTCGTTGTTTAATATCCTGGGAACAATAGCCGATAACTTGTAAGCTCTAATTGAATTTACTCCCATATGAAAAACAAAAGTGTCGAGTTACCATTTGCAACTAAAAATAGTAAACATCTCGTGCGAAAAAGTGGTGACGATTCGTCAGCTCTAATTGAATTTACTACCTTGTGAAAAACAAGAGTGTCAAATTACCCATTGTAACTAAAAAATAAAAATATCTCGTTATATTTGCATGCAATAAGAACAAAACAATCGTTACCTGCACTTACTATTGTAAACGTTAGAACTGCTTCAAATCTAAATAGTCTCGTCTCCTCTAAAACATGTCCTAAGAACTAGAACCGACGATTCGTGACCTCTAATTGAATTAACTCCTTGTGAAAAACAAAAGTATCAAGTTACCCTTTGTAATTAAAAATAAAAATATCTCGTGCCATTTGCCTACTACTCATGAACTGCTTCAAAACTCAAGACTCATCTCGTTCATAACTAGCCACCATTACACTGAAAATTATGCACTCTAAAACAACCCAATGTACCTATGTAACTGTCACACTCCCTTCCAAACCGGACTAAAAATCACAAACCGGCAACATACACGTCACTCTTTATTTTTCAATTACCAAAGTCCTTGTGTTTATACATACCTTGTGTTTCTCACGCACCATTTACCTTTACAACAAGAAATTTGATTGGCTGTTCATAGTAGATCCAATCTGATTGGTGTGACATACATACATCTCTCACTCACTCACTCACTCACTCACTCACTCACTCGCTCACTCACCCATTGACCCGTCCATAACATACCCGACGCGCCGACTAAGAGGTATTTTTTTTACAAAAAAATAACTCAATAAATTGTCAAAAAAGAAATTTTACTCAATTCAACCTACCAGACATCTTTGTTAATGGTGTCATTCTGAGCTTTCCACGGTTTGGTGCTGTAAATAGCTTCACCATTCACAGACAGCCACTCTCCCATCTGCAGCAGACGCTCCTCAAATGCAGGTATGATGCGGCCATCTGCCGTCGGGCCAACATTCAACAACATGTTACCACCACAGCTGATAAAAAGAAAGCAACATTTAAAAAGCTCCAATATTGAAAATGTGTTACAAATCCCAGCTGGAGAGCTAATTGGCTATATTCACATTGCATTGTGGTCTATTGTGAATCCAGGAATCTGATTGGTTCTCTGACTGTAGACTATCTGCTGATAGATCATGATGGCCTTCAAATGTCCATCCAAAGGGAAAACGTTTCTACTTTTGGCTATAAAGTGTCTACAGACACATCAAAATATATGTTCTATAAGGAACATCTTGTCAATTCTCGTTCTCATCTGGCACAGGCTTGATAATAATTAAGAAACTCAGCGATAATCCTCACCTTACGGTAGAAGCCAGTTGATAGATCAGTTGACTGATGTTCAAATATGAGTTAATGTCCACATTACGTCTGTAGCCCCAGGAACCCTCATCAACTGTTAGTGCATTCTCCCATTTGTGATTCTGAAGTTTGCCTTTTTGGTAAAACAACAGTTCTTTATAGTAGCAAATAAAGTCTCTCTCATGTTACAATAATATTTATTTAATTAACTAGATAATGCAAAAGTTGGATTATCGTTATTAATAAAACAATAAAATAACTTGGCAAAGTCCACAGCCCCAAATTAAAGATGCTATTCCCGCTATCATAACACTGAGGGCATATGGCTGCAATGCAATTTGCGATCATCATTGCTAATGCCACTGAATTGAAATATTGGCCAAATTTATAACAAACGTGGTGGTGATAAATGCTTTTAAGAAATTTATCTTTTACTTGGTGAAAGCATCTAGACAGAATGAACACAATAAGAAACAAAAATTCAGGTCAATTCATTGATAAGAGCTTCAATTTATTAGCCTCAAGCTTAACTAGGAACTCTCATTTGTGTATGTTTCAAGGAACTATTCATATCCACATAGTATAATACGTGCAGATATACACACAACCTTGTTATAGATAAGTTTAAAATAGCAAACTAACTTAGAGACTCCCATATGGTAAGGATATGAATGCTCGTTATCTCACTTAAGGGTGTAAATCAAGGAATTTGGTCTCACTTAGAGTGTTTTAGCCATCAAAGTATTTTTCAGGGTGCATTCGAAGACAAAATTAAATAGCATTGTCATAAAGCTAGAATCACTCCCAGATTAGTCTTCTTAAGGGGTTTAATTCAATTTTTTCAGATGGTAGTCCTTTTCATATGGGAGTCACCCCACGCAAAACTGTACCTACTGTGTAGTCTGACTGTTCACAGCCTCTCTATTTTTTTAACATACTTAAAAGAAAAAGCAGCGAAGCAAGTGCAAAGTACACAGGTGGGGCTGGGAGGAGAGCAAAGGGAGCCAAATGAAGAATAGCTTGGCCCCCACCGCTACCCCATCAAGTCTCCTGTTTTGCGCTGGCGTCCCATTCTCTCATGATTCTATCTGCATATTCAAAGATCAGATACAAATACAAGAAAACAGAGGGCTGTGAATATTCTTCTGTCTTGTGGGTTGCATGTCCAAAACTCACTATGACTCACCTGGATTGTAACGATCATAACAAGTGTACACTCCACCATGATGGCATAAACATCCATTGTCACACCAACGATCATTAGTAACGACAGTGTCTTTAACAGGACTTAACGGAAGACAGAAAAACATCCCATTCAGTGAGAGAGGAATGAGAACATCACTGTTATTCATTGACACAATATGATACATGCAGACACCAAGTACATAATATTACCCTCTGGCATATCTTTAAATACCAAAATCAAAGTCTATATTACTTAATAATATAACAGTTACGCTGACCCGTGAGCAAGTCTTGCTTATACCTTTTATTATAAAGCCATGCAAGAAATTCCTGACTTTGTCAGTATGTGTCAGGTCCACTTGGCCCATCTGACCACAAGTAATCAGGCTTATATGTGTTGATCAGATCAAACAGCTCTGGCATGAGAATTTCCTGACATGAAATACAAACAAATTACAAACTAAGTTATGTTGACCTATCACAAAGTGTCATATTTACCTGTCATTATAAAGCCATGCAAGAAATTCCCTACTTTGAGTCAGTTTAGTGGGATTTAATACATCAAAAAGAATGAGCCTATAACTGAACTGAAATTATCATACCCTAAGTAATACCTGGTATTTGAGTGGAATTAGCTTTACTTAATATATAATTCCAATGTCTACACTTTTCCATACCTTGACATAATCACGTGTCGTAAAGTTATTGGCGCGATCCTTCAAATAGAGTGGATTGAACCATTCAAAGAGGGAATGATACAATCCAAAAGTGATGTTGGTTTTACTTCTAATGGCAGTTGCTAGCTCCCCTGAAAATTACAGCACAGACTGGTTACAGCAAGACACTTCACATTTGGGTGCACTGTCAGACAAGCAAGAACAATAACCATACCAGCTAAGTACTGCTTACTTAAGGCAGCTAACAACAGTTTCCTCAATCATTTTCTTGTAGTTTTTACTTTGATGGGTTTTTACAACCATTCTTTACCAGTTTATCCTTTACCACTTGGGTACTAACAAATTGTTATGAGCCAGGACGAACAATTCTGTGGGGAGGGGGACTTGTAATGGACTAGCATCCCATCAAGGGGTAGGGTACAGCAGAAATACTCTCAGTCACTTCATACATCAGAAACTAGAGGTAATTTATGGTGTCAAATCGTGGACAAAATTTTCATCTCGTCGTCTCGTCACTTCAACTTGTCGTCTCGTCGTGTCAACTTGTCGTCTCGTCGTGTCAACTTGTCGTCACGTCGCTTCAACTTGTCGTCTCGTCGTGTCAACTTGTCATCTCGTCGTGTCAACTCGCCGTATCGTCGTGTCAACTCGTCTTCTCGTCACGTCAACTTGTCGTCTCGTCGTGTCGTGTTTTCAACTTGTCGTCTCGTCGTGTCAACTTGTCATCTCGTCGTGTCAGCTCGCTGTATCGTCGTCTCAACTTATGGAACGCCAGAACTGTCTTATGATACTTTTTTTTATTATATTGGGTGGTTATGTCATTATATTGAGTAGTTATGTTATTATATTTGGTGATTAACTCATTATACTCGGTGCGTATTCCATTATACTCGGTGCTTATGTCTTTATATGCGGTGCTGTCTTCATTATATTCGGTGCTTATTCCATTATATTCGGTGGTTCCCTCGTTATATTCGGTGCTTTCTTCGTTATATTCGGTGCTTTTTTCATTATATTCGGTGCTGTCTTTATTATATTCGGTGCTTTCGTTATATTCGGTTCTAACTTTGTTTGGTGTTTTCTTCATTATTACGGGTACTAACACTATTATATTCGGTGCTCTCTTCCTTATATTCGGTGCTCTCTTCCTTATATTCGGTGCAAAGGCCATTATATTCGGTACTTCCTTGTTCGCTGCTTACTTCATTATATTCGGTGCTTACTTCATTATATTCGGTGCTTACTTCATTATATTCGGTGCTTACTTCATTATATTCGGTGCTTTCTTCGATATGATTGTCACCAGTCTTCGCAAGGGGTCGTACAATTTGGAGGTAGTCTAAGGAGAGCCGGGAAAAACGGGTGTCACGAAAACTCAGACCCCGAAACCTCAGACCCCTCGAAATTAAAAACTCAATTGTTATCACCTGAATTGCTCTATGGCCACAATGGGGCGAGATGTTTATCTTCTCCGGTTTATGTTGTCGCGTCGATCGAACGGTGAAACACAAATATTTAACTTCTCAGGTTTATCGCTGTCGCGTCGGTCAAACAGTGAAGAACTAACAAGGTTTAGAATAGCAGCCGACACTGTTTTTCAAAACAGACCTTTTTTATGCAATCGTATGCAGCAAACAAATGTGTTGTTCTCTGAAACATACTCGTTTGATCGCAATCTGCTTTTTGACTTTATGTGCGTTGCGTGACTGTCGGCACGTAACCCGCAGAAATTAACAAAATTTAGAAAAAAAAAGAAAAGAAAAAAAGAGTACATAGAGATAGCCATGTTTGCGTTCCAACTTATAACGGGAATAGTGAATATTTCTTACAGGAAACAGTAAGTTTCAAACCAAACACTTCTATTCCTTTTTTTTTTTGATACCGCTTGGATTAGTTAATTATTAAATCTGCCTCGTGGCGGGGCCTTCGCGCCAGTTTTCAATTTTCTATAAAATGTTTAAGCAAGCAACCGGAACGATGATCCTGCTGGTATACGTTGGATCAATAGTGATCTAATCGGCTTTACATATAAAATGAAGAATACAAAAGCAAAAACCGACACAACTTCTGGTTCTTTCCGTTGTGGCAAAAACTGTGCTACTTGTCCCTACATTTCTCACGGACTTACTACATATACCTTCTTTTCTACCGGGGAAACGCGCGCCATAAAATCCAACCTGACCTGTGACACTAAAAACCTCATCTACATGATTCAATGCAACCGCTGTAATTTACAATACAAAGGAGAGACGAAACGACGATTAAAAGACCGATTTAATGAACACCGCCGTACCATAGATAACCCTAACAACAAATCTAAACCTACTACAGCCGCCGAACATTTCCTGTCCTCTCCTAACCACACTGCTAACGACATGCAATTAATCCCCATCGAAAAAATCGTTTCTAACCGAGACTCTATCCGTACGGCCAGGGAAGCTTTTTTAATTCAAAAAGGCAGAACAATTGATCCTAATGGTCTGAACATCCGCGAAGAAACATATTAATTGTTTCCATTTGTTTTCTTTTATTATGTTCTTTTATCATGTTATTTTATTTTACCGTATGCTTATCTTCAATTTACACGATCAATTACTTTTGCGTAGTCCGGTATTACGTAAATATCGGCTACATAAAAACACGCACCAATGTAAAATTTTCCATTGTACCTGAAGAAGGCTGGTTTGGCCAGCCGAAATATAGTACACCTTCAAAAAATCATTCTACGTTGTGTCGGTTTTTGCTTTTGTATTCTTCATTTCAATTTTCGTTCACTCACATTTCGAGACCAGACAGACGGTTCAATCGGTTCGACCTTCACGTGCTTTTTACGTGTTGACTTTTTACGTGCCGACAGTCACGTAACGCACATAAAGTCAAAAAGCAGATTGCGATCAAACGAGTATGTTTCAGAGAACAACACATTTTTTTGCTACATACGATTGCAAAAAAAAGGTTTGTTTTGAAAAGCAGTGTCGGCTGCTGTTCTAAACCTTGTTAGTTCTTCACTGTTTGACCGACGCGACAGCGATAAACCTGAGAAGTTAAATATTTGTGTTTCACCGTTCGATCGACGCGCCAACATAAACCGGAGAAGATAAACATCTCGCCCCATTGTGGCCATAGAGCAATTCAGATGATAACAATTGAGTTTTAAATTTCGAGGGGTCTGAGTTTTCGGGGTCTGAGGTTTCGGGGTCTGAGTTTTCGTGACACCCGTTTTTCCCGGCTTTCCCTAGACTACCTCCAAATTGTACGACCCCTTGCGAAGACTGGTGACAATCATATCGAAGAAAGCACCGAATATAATGAAGTAAGCACCGAATATAATGAAGTAAGCACCGAATATAATGAAGTAAGCACCGAATATAATGAAGTAAGCAGCGAACAAGGAAGTACCGAATATAATGGCCTTTGCACCGAATATAAGGAAGAGAGCACCGAATATAAGGAAGAGAGCACCGCATATAATAGTGTTAGTACCCGTAATAATGAAGAAAACACCAAACAAAGTTAGAACCGAATATAACGAAGAAAGCACCGAATATAATAAAGACAGCACCGAATATAATGAAAAAAGCACCGGATATAACGAAGAAAGCACCGAATATAACGAGGGAAGCACCGAATATAATGGAATAAGCACCGAATATAATGAAGACAGCACCGCATATAAAGACATAAGCACCGAGTATAATGGAATACGCACCGAGTATAATGAGTTAATCACCGAATATAATAACATAACTACTCAATATAATGACATAACCACCCAATATAATAAAAAAAAGTATCATAAGACAGTTCTGGCGTTCCATAAGTTGAGACGACGATACAGCGAGCTGACACGACGAGATGACAAGTTGACACGACGAGACGACAAGTTGAAAACACGACACGACGAGACGACAAGTTGACGTGACGAGAAGACGAGTTGAGACGACGATACGGCGAGTTGACACGACGAGATGACAAGTTGACACGACAAGACGACAAGTTGAAGTGACGTGACGACAAGTTGACACGACGAGACGACAAGTTGACACGACGAGACGACAAGTTGAAGTGACGAGACGACAAGTTGAAGTGACGAGACGACGAGATGAAAATTTTGTCCACGATTTGACGCCATAGTAATTAAGCACTAGTAAATGATCATAAGACAATTCTGGCTCATTAAAGTCTTAGACTGGGACCAATTTAACCTTTGATTCCATGGGAAAATTTAATGACTGTTATGAATATTATCACTGCGTGGTACTTGACAGGCACACCATTTGAAAAGTTTTAGTTTTAGTTTTTTAAGTTTTACGGAAGGTGATAACCTTCTTGAAAAGATTACTATTTATTTATTTATTTATTTATTTATTTATTTATTTATTTATTACTGACAATAATGTTATGCTATGTTAAGCCTTATTGCTTTTATTTGGTTAGACTTGTTGTAAACAGCGGAAGTTGTAATATTAGTCTGGCATCCCAAGCCCACATTCGGCAGAAACTGGGAGCTGTTTTTCAAAACATTATGGGATACTCCTACATTGTATTGAGACAGCAAAAGGCAAGCAAGATTTGTGTACCTATATCAGCAGTGTATATGGCCAATTAAGACTGTTCAGTATATTAGCAGTGTGAAATCGGAAATTAATAGTCAGTTAATGATCCTCTTTTGAGGCCTGGTCTGAGCTGCCACCAACAATACTACATTTAGGAAATAACACACTGGCTGTGGGTAAAATTTGGGTGGCAGGGAAGGATGACTGGGGAGTAGGGGCCCAGGAAGGGGGCCCATCTGGGGGAGTACAGATCAGGTGGTACCGGGGGTAGCCACCCTGGAATAAAAGTTCCAGACCCGCCTCCAGGGGTGAGGCCCATATCCCACAGTCCTGGGAGACTGAGGGAACCAGGAGGGGGAGCCCCTCCTGGGGGGAGTACAGATCAGGTGGTACCGGGGGTAGCCACCTTGGAATAGGTAATTTCTCCGGACCTTTCTCCAGTGGGCTAGAGCCTTACTGTGGGGTAAAGTGCAGCTAATGGGTGTATATACAGATATATGTTTTTCTAAAAGTAACGGAATAGTAATGTTCAGTATCTATCCACAACATTCTGAATTGTAGAGTCAAAGGTTGCCCCCCCCCCTTTTTTTCGTGTGTGTGTGTTGGGAAAGACAAAGTATTAGCCTTATTCATGGTAAACATTTCTATGGATCTAAATGATTTTGTTTATTCGCTTACAGATAGTCCTAAAGCATAGTATCAGGGGTTAAAATGTGTAGAACAAGGGATCCAGTCATGGTGGGTGGGGGGGGGGGGGAGGGAAAAAGAAAAATTAGTGGCGAACGATCGGCACAAACAAGAAGACTGAATACAACGAGGAGCGTGTGCTTGACTAGAGGTCAGGGGCATGAGGTGGACACGTGAGAGACATGACTGGAACCATTGATACTCCATCTTTACAGATGTAGATAACAGTGGCCTTACTTAGGAAATCAAAGGTTTGTTGTGATATCTAAAGGGGGTGATTGTATTCGACTGGGAATCCCTGATGGACTTTGAGATCAGGAATTGGTGGCACGTTACTCATGTTACTGGGATTTACCTATGAGCGTGACAAGAGGTTCATAGTTACATGTCTCTGAAATAAAGTGTTACAATGCAGAATGAGTGTGGCTGCCTTTGAGATATTGTCTCTCAGGTCGCATTAACGTCAGTTTATGGATGCCATAAACTTAAACAAAAAGCAGTTCTTTAACCTACATTACAAATTACAAGCATACAAAAATATTTCTGAGAAAAATATTAAATAAGTGTCCTTACCCACAAGATCCCTGTGAGGTCCATTGTCAACAGAGTTCCAGTTCCATGATACATTTGATCTCCAGTTTGTCCATCCTTCGTGATGTTTACTGGTCAGGACATAATATCTAAAAGATAATTCAAAAGTCTCAATAAAATCCAAGTTAAAAAATGAAATTGTGAGAAATGTCTTTTTATAAGATTAGCTCTCGACTGACACAACTGCCACAACGTATTAAGTTTTATGAGTCATTTATTAACCTCTAAAAATACCATTGCAATTAAGACAAAGTTAACACATTGCTGTGTCATTGCTGAAAATTTTTAAGTCATCATCACCAATTTAAAAACCCCAGCTGGGAAATAGGCCCTTTGACTTGCCAAGGGACTCGCATAACGGCCGGCATAGAGCTGGGGCTATTGAGCCACACAAGCCTCATCACAAAGGGATCTCCATGTGCACTTGTTTCTTTTAAACAATTAGATTATGAGCTCAAGATTTCTATTACGTGGTAGACACATAGAAATCGAGAGCAAATAATCTAATTGTTTTAGTATAAATCTACTAGTCATTCAAAACGTTATCTAAATCCCCTCTACAGACACTTTGGAAACATCCAGAAGCGGCCATCATTTTGTTAACAAGGGCACAATGCTATGCCACTCACTATCTATCACAGAATAGATAGTGAGTAGCATAGCAAATCAGAGAACAGCATTTGTGATAGAACGCTAGTAGATTTATACTAATACTGGGTAGAAAATGAAGCTTGAGACTACTGTGGGCTCATAACATGAAAATAAAAAGAAAGATAAAGGAAAACCACTGACAAGTAGGTTACCAGCATAAGAGACAATAAAAGCTCTCTTCAGTTCCTTGCCCCCAGGTGGGAGATTGGGCCAGAAATAAGTTACCTCCACCTATCCTTTGTTCTGTAGCCCATGATGTTAATTAAATGCACCTTGGTACGCTCTCTTTCTACAGTTCATCTCCATGTTTTTTTCGGTCCTCCTCAATTTTGCCTTTTTTTTTCATTCTCCAGGTTTCGCATCCATACAGGACAACCACCATGATGTTTTTTTGGGGGAAGGATTACTTCATTCAGAGCTCACCTACTAATAAAGGTTGACTGCTGTTGTACCCTGACAGATCAAAAACTTTTAATCCTGTTAAAAAAATGTAATAAATAGATGATTGGCTAAACTCACTTTGCTCCAGACTTTGTCAAAAGGTCAGCCCATGCATCAGGATCAAAGAACTCCGCCCTGAACATTGGAGCAAAGTCTTGATACTCAAAGTTTGGTGGATAGTTTTCCTTCATGAATTCCACAAAGTCGGGTGTCTGGTCATGCTTCCAGCGGTACCAAAACCATTCTGTTCCATAACTTGGTACTGAGTACACCCCCCAGTGCATAAAAATACCAAACTTAGCCTCATCATACCAAGAGGGGAGAGGTCGTGAGTCCAGTGATTCCCACGTTGGTTTATATTGACTCAACACCAGGGGAATAAGGGCAAGGGTAAAGATAAATTGTACACTATTCATTTCCATTTGACAAAGTCCTGGACTGAATTGTTATCTTCTAGTACTTCTGAAAAAAATAAAGAAAACAAAAACAGTGGTTAAATGTTACAAAAAATTATTTCCAGGCAAAGCCCCCTGAAGGACCATGCAAACTTCTATACAGTTGCACCTCCTGTAAGGAACCACCCAAAATGTCAAGCCTTGGTGGTCGCTTACAGGGGGTGGTCGCTTGCAAGAGCTTAGGCTATATTGGGTCAAAATGTTGCCTCATTAGCATATGAAAACTGGTCGGAGTGACTTACTCCGTGTTTTAAATGTTTTATTCATGTGAGAAGTCAATTTCGAGAAAAAACCCTGTACTTCTCATTGAGAAATTTCTGTCTCTTGTGCTACTAAGGAATGTGATATGGTTACAACACCTGGAGACTTAAGGTGGTCGCAACTGGAGGTTTGACTGTATTTCCATTCCACTTTGAGGTATAGAGAAAATGATTACAATCTCCAAAAATCTGTTAGGTTGTAAATGCAGCTGAACATAGTCTGGCATAGGTGAGATTTTTAAAGTCACAGCAGTTCTCCTAATCATATAGTCAAAGAGTACCCCCTGCCCGTCTCAAACCACCTCTCCCAGGTGATATTTATGTGAGGGTGGCAATGGGTACGGTTTGCATGCCACAAATGATGAGGGCAAAAGTCTGTGAAGTATGAGAAGCCACTGAAAGACATAGGTATGGGAATTAACGGAAAAAATCATTGCTAGGAGCATTTAAAAGAATATGAAACCCGTGAATTCAGTTAAATTTGTGCGTGAAACGGGATCACACCCTCCCCTCCCCCATCCCTTGCTACCCAATTATGTAACTCGCACGAAACTTTCGCTTATAATGTTTTTCACTGGTTTTGTTCTATTTATTCGGTTGAGTGCGTTAGCTTTATATTAATTTATTCTCAGTTAGCAAATATGAGTAAAATCGATGGACTAGACTCAAAACAAGTTTTCCGTACAACAGTCGATCATGTGATTATCACAAGCGGAAGCTGAGTAACTCAGAGCAACAACAAGCTAGTAAGAACAGTAAACTGCAGGCACTTCTGACAGACGAAAATCTGTTCAGTTAAGAAACATCGTATTGCCTCTGACGTAACAACAAAAATAACTTCAATAAAAGGAAATTACAGCGTAATAAAAATTCAGCTCACCTCGAGCCAGTAAGCTTGAACGTCCGTTTTTCGCGGATCAGCTGCAAAACTTCTCCGTGATTCTTGCGGATCACAACGAAAAAATCACACAAAAGATAAGATATTAACTTTAAAAATAAGATCTTAAAAGCGAGCTCTTTCAAGTGGACTAACCCTACTCCGCTAGCTGTTTTGCAAGCGCGCTGCCGGAAGACTCTCTCGAATTTGCCCCGTAAGCCACCGGTCTCTCTCAGTCAGCGGGAATTTGTTCAAAAGGAGGTACTTCATATATGGTACTCATAATGTACTTTAAGGTGACAGACGATAACTGCAGAAATTCTCGCGCACTCGTTGGATTATTTTCATTGTCAAACAATTCGTAACCTGTACAGACTCGCAAATGATCCCCGGACCGCAAATAATCCCAGGACCGGAAATGATCCCCAGTGAAATGATCCCGGACCGGAAATGGTCGCCTTGCAATAAAAGAGGGAAATGTATCGACCCAGGAATTTGGACAGTGGATTAAAAATTTATATAATTGATTTTTTTTTAATAACTGTGAAACTCAGAAATGCGTAAACACTTTGATTCCGAAAGGTTAATTGTGTACTAAACCAATCACAATAAAGTTCAGGACACGCGAGAAAACCTCAAAACCACTACTAATTACCACTGCTGTTAGCGGTTTAGTTTTCTCATGGTTAACTAGTTCGTTTCCCGAACGAAAATTTTATACAGTTAACACATATCAATTTGGTATTTTGCACAGGTTGTTTAACGTTTTTTATTGCTGCTTTTATGACTGAGGTACTTATCTTTTCTTCACCTAGGACAGGAGCCCATCCTGCCTAGGATGAATAAAAATATATCTATCCCATCCATAGACTTTTCATGGAGTCCACGCCATTTCTAACTTTTTCCGGTGGAAACAATTCCGGTCCTGGGATCATTTGCGGTACAATTTGGGGAGCATTTGCGGTTCGGGGATCATTTGCGGGCCTGTACAGATCACCGGGAACTCCCGTTAAGATTTCCTAATCTTAACTTTTAGGTGTCCCCAATTAGTAGAGGGTTTCACCCTCGGCTATTTTGCCTAGACACGTTAATTAAGTTGTTGTTGTTGTTGTTGTTGTTATTCTTGTTATCACATGATGGCATTTATTTGTTATATCCAGGTAGATTTTGAGTTTTTGCTTCTTCACTGGTATTAATTTTGTTATATACGGCTTCTGTTCCGTACACAGCCTGTCCACAGACCCTCCATTTTGTCTTGAGTTCGTCGAGATAAGCGAAATATTAATCCTATCCGGCAAGTGGGAAACACGCGCTAAAACGCAAGGGTGTGGGTCAAAATAGATCAAAATAGATTTTGCGCTAGCGATCGCGCGCTCGAAGAAAAATAACTCGTACCCAAAAAAAAAAAACGTTTGTGGACTGACTATTCCGTACATTTTTACTTTCACTTTGGCCGGGCTGAAGAATGTTTGTTTGTTAAACCGCACCTTCGTCAAAACTGATGGTTTACATTTATAACACAAACATAAGCTCAAGAAACCTACGTGTAAACCGAGGCGATGCAAGCATAAGTATGTGCACTGTGCTTTCCGTTAGAGAGAGGCGAGAAGAAGCAGGGGATCGCTTGATCGTCCCCGTTTAAAGGGACAGTGTTACGAGCTACATATGTGCAAGATTGCATTTTCTCTACGAGCTTAAAATTCCTTTTTACAGGGCACAGTTAACCTAGCCTTTGCCGAATTCAAGCTTGAAAAATTTCGCCTGAAATTTTCACGCTTCAAACGCAATGTCGCACATGCGCAATTCGTGACACTGTCCCCTTTAAAAGTGTATGACACAATCTCCGTTGTACAAGTACACCAGCCTTACTTTATCAAAAAAGTGTATTGTTTACGACGCGGCGCACGTCTAATTGTTTTTCCGAAAGCTACAACCGAAGGGGAAATCTAGCTCCCTTTGTCTAACGCAAAGAGTGCTTCAACACTATTCGTTACTGAAAACCTTTATTATTCTTGACATCTAGAATTGGTCTTAGTTACAAAAAAAGAAAAACATTACAAAAGGCTACAGTTTAGTCATAAATTCCAAGATACAAATACTGTTAACTAAAACAAATAAAAAATTGTCGTGACCAGTAGTGAGTAACTAGGAGACGTCAGTCTTAAATAGAAGGGGTTTTGTAATCAAGTCCAGACTACTGTCTACTTAAATTCGAAATGACTTCCTTACAAAAAAAAAACTCTTCTTTCGATAAAAATATTGCTGGACAGTGAAAGAAATGTTCTCTCGTATTTTTGCTGTTAGTCAAGAGCGCTTGCCACATACTGCTGCAAAACTTGTCAAATCACATCAACGCAATTCATGAAATAAACAAAATTACGAGGTAGGATTTTTTTTGCACCGACAGTTATTTTAAACACTGAGCCAGCTTGCTCAACTATGCTAATTCTGACTGCTGACTGTTTTAAAAACGCCATTATTAATATTCAGCCCAGACTCTAATTCTCTTTATAGTAATTGTGCAATCTACTACTTGTCTATAGGATCATACCAACTACACTCTTTTTTTATAAGAATAAATTTTATAAGAATATTAAGGCTGATATTTCCGAAATTGTAATAATATTCCAAGAATAAACCCATAGCTGAGATTTTGATGAGAATGTAATTTTGTGTTGAAAATTTGTAAATACAATTGTATGTTTTTAACTAAACCGTATAAAATTCTCCCTTTCTCTAAGCAGCCAAACTAGCCAAAGAACAACAAAACCAGCACTAGCCGTATATAAGATGCTAATGATATTTCTGCAAGAAGTTAGGTGTACAATATCAGGCTTTGTTGCCTGCAGTCTGGCTCCAACATTACCTTAACGTCATCTGAGTCATGATACGATAGATGACAAGGAACTGTCACAGGCTGTAATCTAAGAATATTCACACTGTAAAACAACATTCTTATGAAAAAGAAAGAGTGTAACAAACAAACTTACCATTAAACCAAGACAATCAAAATTACAAGCCTTACTTATAAAGGCTCCTATATAACAACTTTCAGTTAAAACATCTCATGCACAAACAATACTTAAATCTTGTTAAACTATCCAGTTTTTGTGCATGTTTATAAGGTTTAATGCTACAAATCAAACGTATTGCTCTTTTAACATTTAAGCCCTTAGTCAGGTTAAATCTAATGTTTGGGCAATTACCGGTGCCAATTGAAAATACCTGTTTTAGGCTCTCCAATAGGCCCTTTGCAGCTGGGGTCACGTGACCAAATTTTTCCTAGAAATTTTTATATTATGGGCTATAACTTAAAGAATGCCAGAAATGGAAAGACCGCATTGAAAATACCAAAATGGCCTAGTTTGAGGCCCCTGGAATGAAAGAGTAAGTTTATACGACTTTGAGTTTTCGGAAAATTTAGAGGATTTGTATGGAAAATGTTGCTGGAGAGCAAGGTCTTGCTCTCCAACAACTTTTCCCAAACAAATCTTCTTATTCTTTTAAAAATTCAGACCATCATAAAATCTCATTCTTTAATGATGGGGGTCTCAAACTTGGCCATTTTGATATTTTCGACATGCTTTTTCCATTTCTGGCATTCGTTAAGTTATAGCCCATAATTTTATGAAAAATAGGTCACATGATGGCTTAGCCGCAAAGGGCCTATTTGATGTAAATTCCTGATAGGTATTTGTGCCTGCTTTGATTTTGTATTTGCCAAGAGCTCTATAATAAACTTTTAAGAAAACTCACGAAACACATTCTAACCAATCAGAGCAATCATGTAGTTTTTTCAACCAATCATGAGCAAACTTTAAGACAACCATACCTTTGCTTGCACACATTTACCTGTGCTCGGCAAGCATGGGTTGTACCGCTTTCTTCAAGTACTCAATGGTTCACTGCAGTGTTAACTGTGATTGGTCAGATATGAACACCTTGATTTCTAAAGTTAAGACTTTATAACTTGCAGGGAACAATCTAAGATTCCAAGAGGGATAAGAGCTCACATCTAGAAGGGATGGGGATGCTCATTGTTTCTGTTAATGCCTTCAAGATGTAAATTACAGAATTTGTCCGTCAGGACAAAACGCTGATAAATGTATGTCAACCCAGTATAGTGGCACACTGTCATACTGAGATGGTGGTTTAGATCAATCTTGAATGAAATGTTTTTCTATTACATCATAGATGAAAGCATTTGATGTCATTTGATCACCATCACTCTTATTAGTCAGGCTGTTTAGGATAGCTACCTAGAGGCTAAAGCTTAAACTACACCCACATTTTCCTCCTTAAAACGGATAATTTTGAAATTTTTCAACAAGCATTCCCATTCCTTTAACATGGAAGTCCCCAGGATACAATCTAATAGCAGTTGATGTAATTTCACTCAATGTTCTCCAGCTTCAAAACCCAGGCCCATTTGGAAGGAAGCTTGTTTACAGGGATGGCAGGAAAAGTGACAATTATGCCACCTTTGTCACCTGCTGGTTTCCAGGCAAACTTTCCTTGATAACCCAACATGGTGACTGTAGCGTGTTTGGTTGCCACTGGAGCTCCAAGAATGAGGTTAGTTGTAGCTGGCCACTCAAGGACGATGGCATACACAGCATCAGCTTTGGATGTGTACCTAGAAATAAAAGAGAAGTAGAGTTATGGTCATTGGCTTTTACATAACATAGAAAAAACGTTATACAGATTTTGAGGGACAAAGATTGAATAAGTGGAAAAACTGCAGAGAACAACAAACTTATCATTAAAAGACAAACATGAATAAACATCAGCATTCAGCATAGACCTTAGTCCCATAAACCATTGCAAGATAAAACACAATTCAAAGGCTGAAACTCGTCCCTTTTAGATGAGGAAACATTTTACCCCATTCAACCTACCAGACATCTTTGTTAATGGTGTCATTCTGAACTCTCCAAGGTTTAGTGCTGTAAATGGCTTCACCATTCACAGACAGCCACTCTCCCATCTGCAGCAGACGCTCCTCAAATGCAGGTATGATGCGGCCATCTGCCGTCGGGCCAACATTCAACAACATGTTACCACCACAGCTGATCAAAAGAAAGCAACATTTCAAAAAACTCTAATATTGAGCAGTGTTACAAATCCCAGATGGAGAGCTAATTGGTTATTCACATTGCATTGTGGCCTCTTGTAAATCTGATTGGTTCTCTGACTGTAGATTATCTGCTGATAGACCATGATGGCTTTCAAATGTCCATCCAAAGGGAAAACTTTTCTACTTCTGGCTAAATATACCTGAAATTTCACAGACACAACAAATACCCATTCACGTTTTCTATGGAACATCTTGTCAATTCTCATTCTCATCTGGAACAGACTTGATAAGTAAGAAATCTAGCGACAATCCTCACCTTACGGTAGAAGCCAGTTGATAGATCAGTTGACTGATGTTCAAATATAAGTGAATGCCCACATTACGTCTGTAGCCCCAGGAACCCGTATCCACTGTCAATGCATTCTCCCATTTGTGATTCTGAAGTTTGCCTTTGGTAAAACAACAGTTGTAGTAAATAAGGTCTCTCTTGTGTTACAATAATATAACTAGTTATGTACAACAAAAGTTGGATTACAGTAATAAAGCAACAAAATAACTTATAACTTGGCAAAGTCCACAGCCCCAAATTAAAGGTGCAATTCCCACAATCAAAACACTGACAGCATTTGGCTACAATGTGATTTTGTGATTGTCATTGCTACCTCTACTCAATTTAAATATTGGCCAAATTTATAACAAACATGGTGATAAATGTTTTTAAAAAATTTGTCTTTCCCTCAAGGTGAAAGCATAGACGGAATGAACACAGAAAAAAATTGAACCATTATTTTTCAGGTTGATTCATTGGCAACAGCTTTATTAGCCTCAAGTTTAACTAGGAACTCTCATTTGTGTGTGTTTCAAGGAACTCCCATCTGAAAAGGTCGAGGATATGTTCATTTTCTCATAGGGCTGTAAATGAAGGAATTTGGTCTCACTTAGGAAGTTCACAACAAAATGCCACTGACAGTGAATATTCTTACTAGCCATCAAAGAATTTCTCAGGGTGCACTCGAAGACAAAATTCAAAAATACCCCATCTCCTTTAATTTAGTGGTTTAATTCAAATTTTTCAGGTGGTAGTCCTTTTCATATGGGAGTCACCCCCTGGGCAAAATGTTACCTTTAGTGGGACCGTGCATGTCGAAAACTCACATAACTATGACTCACCTGGGTTGTAACGATCATGGCAAGTGAACACTCCACCATGATGGCAAAGACATCCATTGGTACACCAACGATCGTTTGTCACAATAGTGTCTTTAACAGGGCTTAACAGAAGACAGAAAAACATCAGTGAGATAGGAATCAGAACGTCATTGTTATTCATTGAAAAAATACCATGCATGCAGATACCAAGTACATAATTATAGTACCCTCTAGCATATCATGAAATACCAACTTGAAGTCTGTACATACTGTATAAAAGTTATGATGAACCGTCACCAAGTCTTGCATATACCTTTCATTATAAAGCCATGCAAGAAATTCCTGACTTTGCCAGTATGTGTCAGGTCCATATGAACCATCTGACCACAAGTAGTCAGGCTTATATGTGTTGATCAGATCATGCAGCTCTGGCATGAGAATTTCCTGACATGAAATACAAACAAAGTACAAACTAAGTTATGATGACCTATCACCAAGTGTCATATTTACCTTTCATTATTAATAAAGCCATGTAAGAAATTCCCTGCTTTGCCAGTATGTGTCAGGTCCCCTAGAACCATCTGACCACAGGTAATCAGGCTTACATAGGTTGATCAGGTCATACATCTTAGCTTAGTCGATAAAAATCGTGAGATATCTCACCAACTGAAAAAATCTGAATAAAAATAATACTTACCTCTTAATAACTGAGCAGAAGGTCTGTATGGGAGAATCTTGACCAAGACTGTAAGTACAGACCAAACTCAGTGAGGTCTGCACACATGACCGAGGTCAAGATTCTCCCATACAGACCAACTAAGCTCGATTAATAAGATTTTTATTATATTGCAAACAAGAAAAATTTAATTTGTTTAATGAAACTGGTTTGTACTAGCTGCAATTGCAATTGTTTCATCTGTGTTACAGTAAAAAACCCCATAAAAGAACACATGTTTTGGGGGTTCAGGCTGATTTTGTTCTTATATATTGGTTTTTTTCTCCAAAATCAGCCTGAAAATGTCTTAAGGTGTTCTGAAAATTTTTCCAAATATTAAATACTGCATAGACTACCAACAGATGAAATCCATGTGCAAGCACAACATTTTAATTAATTAATGGATAGTACATATATTGATCTAACTAGCAGTAAATGTTTTTATATAAGAACAATTTTCATCTTTTAGGCTGAATGTGTTCTTATGTATATGGTATTTTTTTTGACCAAATTTCAGCCTGAGTGTTCTTAATCCACTGTCTTGTTCTTTTATGCAGGTTTTTACTGTATTAGACCAGGCTGATCTCCCCATTTAAATGGAATTAGGTTAACATAATTTCAATATCTACACTTCTCATGACTTTTGGCATACCTTGACGTAATCCTGTGTCTCAAAGTTATTGGCACGATCCTTCAAGTAGAGTGGATGGAACCATTCAAAGAGGGAATGATACAATCCAAAAGTGATGTTGGTTTTACTTCTAATGGCAGTCGCTAGCTCCCCTGAAAATTAAAGAACAGACTGGTTACAGCACAAAACTTCACATTTGGGTGGAGTGTTAGACAAGCAAGAATGATAATGCCAGTCAACTAATGCTTTCTTAAGGTGGCTAATAACAGTTTCCTTTATTTTCTTGTAATTACACTTTAATGGGTAATTACTACCATTAACCAGTTTATTCATTTACCAGTTTATTCATTTACCAGTTTATTCTTCAGGGTGTTGAAATATTTATGATAATGTATGTGTTACAATAGAAGCTGATTGGTTGATTCTCTTTAATGCATGCTTTAAGTTCCCGCCATGTTGTTGTTGTTCGACTAGGTTTTTGATCCTACATGACGATGTACACAAGTAGTGTGTTCAGTTTAGATTAAAAAGTCCTGGATAGTTGTGGCTCGGTTGGTTTATTTTAACAGGTTATGGGCCCAGGATGTGGAGTTGTTGTTATTTAATGCTGTTTTGCCGTAGAACATGACATCGATGTCGGAAACTATAAAGATTGAAAAGCTGAACGGGAAGAATTACCAATCATGGAAGTACAACATAAAGCTCGTTTTAATGGAGCGTGGTCTATGGGGATTTACACAAGAAGGTCAAGAAACTCCCCCAGCAGAAACTGCAACAGCAGCTGTGAAGAATGCCTTTCGGTTACGATCCGACAAAGCCTATTCTCTGATTGCATTAAACGTGGAAAAAGGTCTGCAAGTTCACATTTCTTCGGTGACTAACCCACTCGAAGCATGGAAAATATTGCAGAAGCAGTTCAAGTTTGTATCGGTCACACAGATTGTCCGTATAAATCGTAAATTTTACGCGGCTAGCATGAAAGAAGATGCAGATTTGATGCAACATTTAACCCACATGACTTCCCTCGCTGAGCAGTTGCGCGAAATGAATGAGGAAATCTCTTCGAAGAAATTCGCCACCGTGGTGTTAGGAAGTTTACCCGAGTCGTACGATAATTTCCTGACGAGTTTAAACGCAAGAAATGCGGATGATCTCGACTGGGAGAACGTCAAAGGATTACTGATCGAAGAATATATGAAGAGGGCGGAAAAGAATGAGAACAAAAAAGCGGCCGACAATGCGTTTTTTGTCAATAGAGGAAGAAATTTCAACCGAGGAAGACATCAAGCACGTGGTGGAAGCCGTGGTGCCAGTGGCGGTCGTGGTGCACGTTTTCCGATTTCCAATCCCGTTAAAGGTTCTCAGCCTCACCGCGATGAACGAGAAAAACACAAAGGAATCACATGCTTTAAATGTAACCAGGATGGACATATTGTGAAGAACTGTCCGTACAATAACAAACAGTATGAAAGCAGAAGAGAAAGTTCAAATATGGCCGAACTCGAAGGAGTTGCACTGATTTCAAGTACGATGAATCGGTCAGATGAATGGTTCATTGACTCGGCAGCGACAAAGCATATGACAAACGACAGAAGCATTTTGGAGAACTTTGTTGAGTACCAACAACCAAAGAATATTTATCTTGGAGACAGCACAATGATTCATGCTCTCGGTGAAGGGAAGGTAAGACTTCCAACAGTAAACAGTTCTCATGATGTTGTTCTAGACTTGCACAAAGTGTTGTTTGTACCAAAATTGACCAAGAACCTACTTTCAATACCCGCAATGGCATTGATGGGAGCAGAAATTCGCTTTGATAAGGACAAATGTTTGATATTGAAAGACAGTAAGGAATTTGTCATTGGTCATTTATTGTCTGACAAGCTGTACACAGTCAATACCATCGAGTACGCTCAAGTTTCAAAAACTGACAGTGCACAATCACTTGAAGTTTGGCACTGTAGATTGGGTCATCTAAACTACACCTATGTGAATCAGTTAGTGAAGAAAGAAATGGTTGATGGCCTGAAATGTGAGATAGAAACCCAGCCCCAGAAAGAATGTGAAGCATGTGTACTTGGCAAAATGCAGAAGAAGCCCTTTCCTAAACAGAGCCAACACAGGGCAACCAGACCATATGAGATTGTACACAGTGATGTATGTGGCCCAATGCAAGTGGAATCAAAGGGTGGCAGTAGATACATGCTAACATTCACAGATGATTATTCACGGTACACGACTGCTTACTTCATCAAATCCAAGAGTGAAGTACTTTCAAAGTTCAAGGAATATGTCAATTCCGTTGAGAAACATACTGGTCAGCAGATTATGAAACTGAACATTTTGGCAGAGGATGATGTTAAGGTCCTGAGAAGTGACAATGGAGGAGAGTACACCTCGAACAATTTTGCGAAATTCTGTGTTAAGAAAGGAATTTCACGCGAGTTCACTGTTCCATACTGTCCGCAGCAAAATGGAGTTGCTGAGCGTATGAATCGCACAATTATGGAGAGAGCAAGATCGATGCTCTACCAAGCTAAGTTACCATTGGACTTCTGGGCTGAAGCCTGCAGTACAGCAGTTTACCTTCACAACCGAAGCCCCACAACAGCATTGAAGAATGAAACCCCATTTGAGCGTTTGTTTGGTAGGAGACCAGACATTTCTCATCTGAGAGTCTTTGGCTGTGTGAGTTACGTGCATGTTCCAGATGGTCAGCGGAGGAAGCTAGATGCTAAAGCTCGTAAATCAATTTTCGTTGGATATCCTCCTGGTGTCAAAGGGTACAAACTTTATGATTTAGAGAAGAAGAAGTTTGTTGTGAGCCGAGATGTTCAATTCTTTGAACAGAACTTTGATCATTTTGATGAGATCAAACCGAAGGATGCAGTCCAAGCAGACATGAGAAGCATATTCCCGGACGCAGACCAAGAAAGTGAAAGAGTTACCCAGCATTCCGTACCTGAAGAACCTGCAGTTCCAGAAAATGTTGAGCCTGCAGTTCCAGAAAATGTTGAGCCTGCAGTTCCACAGATAGTTAAACCAGTGGGAGTACCAAATGAAGAAGCACCAGTGCGAAGAACATATGAAGATGTTTTCATGGAAGAAGTTCGAAACCTCCCACCAGTAAGAGAGCGAAGAATGCCAAGCAAATTCTGTGATGAAGATTGCCTACTAGTTGATTCAGAGATTGATGAGCCGAAGACAGTTCAAGAAGCATTGAATGGTGAACAGTGTGTCCAATGGAGAGAAGCTATGGAATCAGAGTACTCTTCTTTATTAAAGAATGATACATGGGATCTAGTACCTCCACCTGAAGGAAAGAAACGCTGGATCCTGAAAGTCAAGCGTGACGAAGATGGTGGTGTAGACCGTTTCAAAGCTAGACTTGTTGCACAAGGATATTCTCAAGTGAAAGGCGTCGACTATGACGAAGTGTTCTCACCAGTGGCCAGATACACTTCAGTGAGATCGTTGCTTGCGTTAGCTAATGCACATGATTTGGAAATACATCAAATGGATGTAAAAACTGCCTTTCTGAATGGCTCATTGGACTGTGACATTTACATGTCTCAACCAGAAGGATTTGTTGATCCTGACAGACCAAACCATGTTTGCAAGCTGAAAAAGAGCATTTATGGACTTAAACAGTCAGCTCGTTGTTGGAACACTACTCTTGATGAGTATATGAAATCTGTTGGCTATCGCAAGAGCAATGCTGATGGATGCATTTATGTGAAATCAGTGAAAGAGGCTTATGGTCACATCAGTTTTGTGATCATGGGTGTGTATGTTGATGACATCATTCCAATCTCAAATAACCCTGCATTGCTGAAAGCGGAGAAAGCTGCACTGTGTGAAAGGTTTGAGATGACTGATCTTGGTGAGATCCACTATCTCCTTGGTATGTCAATCAACCGTGACAGAGAGTCCAGAACATTGACAGTAAGTCAACCCAACTACCTGGACAAAGTCCTCAAGAAATTTGGAATGGAAAACTGCAAACCTGTTTCTACTCCACTTGAGCCTGGTAGAAAGTTTCAGCAGTTATCACCAAGTGATGAGCCTTTTGATGTTCAGACCTACCAACAAGCAATTGGATGTCTGACTTACATATCAACAGCGACAAGACCAGATATTGCTGCTGCAGTTAGTGTCCTATCCCAGTATATGTCAAAGCCAAGTAAGGATCACTGGATGGGCGTGAAACGTGTTCTAAGATACCTCAAAGGAACTTTGAAGTATGGTCTAAAATTTACTGCTCAAGAAGAGAAACCAGAATTATTTGGTTACAGTGATGCAGATTGGGCAGGAGATGTTGACACTCGCAGGTCAGCATCAGGCTATGTGTTTCAGATAGGAAGTGGAACTGTCAGCTGGTCAAGCAGGAAACAACAGACAGTTGCCAAGTCCTCAACTGAAGCTGAATATGTTGCTTTAAGTTCAGCTACACAAGAAGCTGTATGGCTACGCTGTCTAATGAAAGATCTTGGGAGACAGATGGATGCCCCAACTACCATCTATGAAGACAATCAGGGTGCCATTGAACTGGCAAAGAATGCCAAATTCCATAACAGAACAAAGCACATTGACATTTGTCATCACTTTGTTCGTGAAAGAGTTCTTTCTAATGAGATCAGAGTGATTTATTGTCCTTCGGAGGACATGACTGCGGACATCATGACGAAGGGACTCCCGAAATGTACCTTTGAAAAACTCAGAAACTTGTTAGGCATGCGTGACTTGTGAATGTGATTATCTAGCATCAAGTTTTTTATTTTTATTTTGTTATTGTAACAGCATATTATCAAGTGGGAGTGTTGAAATATTTATGATAATGTATGTGTTACAATAGAAGCTGATTGGTTGATTCTCTTTAATGCATGCTTTAAGTTCCCGCCATGTTGTTGTTGTTCGACTAGGTTTTTGATCCTACATGACGATGTACACAAGTAGTGTGTTCAGTTTAGATTAAAAAGTCCTGGATAGTTGTGGCTCGGTTGGTTTATTTGAACACAGGGTTGGGTCCCAACATATTGTTATAAAGAAAAACTCTAAGCGGGGGGGGGGGGGGGGGGGAATTTGCCATGCCCAGTACTAGCATCCAATTGAGAGGTTAGGTCGCAGTTACTCTCAGTCACTTCATGCATCAGAAACCGGAGTTAAGCACTAACTAGTGATCATAAGTCAATTCTGGCTCCTTGAAATCTTGGATTGGTGCCAATTTCACCTTTTATGCCATAACATAATCAGATGCATGGTATTGAGAGAGCACATGGCAAGCATGATTTTTGTACATGTATCTGCAGTATACTGCCAATAATCCAAACCATCGAGTTTATTAGGAGTGTGAAATCAATCAAGGGTTATTATAGCCAGAAAAAGCAGTTCCAACTTTATAGATTACAGGAATACATAAATATTTCAGCGTAATTAATATATACATAACTGTCCTTACCCACAAGATCCCTGTGAGGTCCATTGTCAACAGAGTTCCAGTTCCATGATACATTTGATCTCCAATTTGTCCATCCTTCATGATGTTTACTGGTCAGGACATAATATCTAAAAGATAATTCCAATGTCTGAATAAAATTCAAGTTAAACAGTGAAATTGTGACAAATGTCTGTTTATGAGATTAGCTCTGGGCTGATCATGACACAATGCTACAATATGTTAAGTTTTTTGAGTCAATTATTAACCTCTAAATATAACATTGGTCGGAATTAAGACCAACACATTGAAGTGTCAATGCTGGAAGTAGAGTACCCCAGCTGGGAAATAGGCCCTTTGACCTACCAGATACTCTGGAGCCACACAAGCCTCGTCACAAAGACATTTCTATGTACACAACTATTATTTGGTAGAACATAAAGCTTGAGACAGCTATAGGCTCATAGTCTTCTCTAAAGGAGCAAGCATGGGGTCTATCTCACAACATGAAAATATAAAGAAAGATAAAGGCCAACTACTGACAAGTAGGCTACCAGCATATATAAGGGACAAAAAAAAAAACAATTCAGAGCTCACTTACTAATAAAAGTTGACTACTGTCGTACCCTGACAGAGCAAAAACTTGTAATCCTTTATAACAACTTAATAAAGAGATGATTGGCCAAACTCACCTTGCTCCAGACCTTGTCAAAAGGTCAGCCCATGCCTCAGGGTCAAAGAACTCCGCCCTGAACATTGGAGCAAAGTCTTCATACTCAAAGTCTGGTGGATAGTTTTCCTTCATGAATTCCACAAAGTTTGGCTTCTGATCATGCTTCCAGCGGTACCAAAACCATTCTGTCTCAAAACTTGGTACTGAGTACAATCCCCAATGCATAAAAATACCAAACTTAGCCTCATCATACCAAGAGGGGAGGGGACGTGAGTCCAGTGATTCCCATGTTGGTTTATACTGACTCAACACCAGGGGAATAAGAGCAACAGTAAAGATGAATAGTACACTATTCATTTCCAGTTGACAAAGTCCTGGACCTGAGTGTTATCTTCTAGTAATTCTGAAAAAAAAGAAAGAAAACAAAAAAAGAAATTACATGCTACAATTATTTCCAGATAAAGCCTCCTTAAATTAATAATGAGCATGAATACTAATATTCTGTTCCACTTCCAGGTATGGAGAAGATGATTCTAATATCCAAAAATTTGTTCTAATTCATGTACGACATATCTGGACAAAATTTGGATGCAATACAGGATTCGCTTGAAGCATGAATTATCAAGTGTTAATCTAATCTGCCATGCAACTGTAGATGGCTGAGCTTTACTGATCCACATAATGCCCCCGAACTAACATATACACCCTGTATGGCTCCTAGTAGTCACCAAGACACGATGATGGCCACACCCTGGGCAACAGCATCGACCTGCTGGCTAAACTTCACGCAGGTAGCAATATTCCAATAGTGAAAAGAAACGACTTCCTATGTTCCGTCTACCCTGATTAGACAAACCAAACCCCAGCATAGTGATGTGGTCTGTCAGGGGTATGGGGCTCTGGTGAAGTTGAAAGGGCTAACCTATTCACTGGATTTAACTGGTTACAGAAATGTGAAATGTTGCTACCACCACCATAGCCTGTGAACGCAGATGTATTTACTGCTGTTGCTTGTCTCCACCAAAAATAACGTCTGCAAACCCGAGCCAGGAAACAATTTCTGTGATGTAGGAATTTTAAGCCAATCACAGTTTAGCTCATGTAGCCCCAGAACTACTGCGTGAGGTATTCGCTGCGAGGAGCACTCAAGTTTCATTCTACCATGGAATCTGATGGGCCAAAGAGAAACAAAAGTCATTACATCACAGAAACCGTTTCCTGGCTCGGGTTCGCAGACATTATTTTTGGCAGAGACAAGCGACAGCTGGAAATACGTCTGTGTTCGCAGGCTACTACCACCACTGCCCCAGCACAGGTAGAAGTTTTGTTCACTCGCCAAATCATTTCATTTCAGCACTTCTCCCCTTGAGGGTGATATTTATGTGAAGGTCGCAGAGGGTAAGCCAGTTTGCATGTGATAGAGTACATGATGAGGGCAAAACTTAGTGTGTGATGCATGGGAAGCAAAGGAAAAACATATCTGAATAAATTTTACAAAAAAAGTCCTTACTCAAAGCATTTAAAAGAATGTGTGACGCGTTAATTTTGTTAAATTTGTGGGGGAACCAGGATCACCCCCTCCCCTCCCCCAATCGCTTGCCACCCAATTATGTAACTCACACGAAACTTTGGCTTACGATGTTTTTCGCTGGTTTTGTTCTATTTATTCGGTTGATTGCTGATAGCTTGATACCAATTTATTCCCAGTTAGCAAATATGAGTAAAATCGATGGACTTGACTCAACCAAGTTTTGCGTGCATCAGTCGATCACGTGATTATCACAAGCGGAAGCCGAGTGACATAAAAACAACTAGCTAGTACATTAATTTTAAGTAAACTGCAGGCACTTTTGACAGGCGAAAATCTGTTCAATTAAGAAACATCAACAACACAAAGAACTAGAATAAAAGGAAAGCAAAGCGTAATTATAATTCTGCTCACCTTTAGTAACCTTAAGCTTATATGAAGCTCAGAACGTCTGTTTTTCGCGGATCAAACAGCAAACTTTCCTGTGATTCTTCCTGATCAAAACAAAAAAAATCTTTCAAAAGATAAGATATTATCTTTAAAACCGAGATCTTAAAAATCTCGTACAGGATAAAAGTAGACTAAACCTACTCCATTAGATGTTCTGCAACGGTAGTTCGTACGTAGCTGCGTGAGTGACTGCGGAGTGCCGAGAGAGCGTGACAGCCGAGTTTGCCCCGTGAGCCACCTGTGCCTCTCAGTCAGCGGGACTTCGGTGAAAATAGACAGGTAACTCATATATGGTACTTATAATGTACCTTAAAATGACAGTGGGTTATCACAGGTATGAAAAGAAATTTTACCATAAATGCAGAAATTCTCACGCACTCTTTGGCTTATTTTCACCGTCAATTTAACAATTCAAAACCTCTATGATCTACACAGATCTGTACAGGTCTGCAAATGATCCCAGTCCGCAAATGATCCCCGGACCGCAAATGATCGCAGGACCGGAAATGGTTGCCTCAAAATAAAACGAGGAAATGTATGGACTCAGGAATTTGAACAGTGGATCAAAAATTTTATAATCGATCTTTTTTTATAACCGTGAAACTCAGAAAACCATGAACACTTCAATTCTTAAAGGGTTAATAATGTGTACTAGACCATTCAGAATAAAGTTCAGGACACACGAGAAAACCTCAAAACCACAACTAATTACCGCTGCTGTTTGCGGTTTAGTTTTCTCATGGTCAATTGGCTTGTTTCCTAAACGAAAAATTTATACAGTCAACACATATCAATTTGGTATTTTGCGCAGTCTGTCTAACGTTTTATGTCGCTGCTTTTATGCCTGAGGTGCTCTTTTCTTCACCTAGGATAATTGAAAATATATATATCCATCCATAGACTTTTCATGGAGTCCACGCCATTCCTAACTTTTTGCGGTGGTATCAGTTCCAGTCCTGGGATTATTTGTGGTACAAATTTGGAGATCATTTGCGGTCCGGGAATCATTTAATTTGTGGGCCTGTACAGATCACCTCCATGTACCTGAACCTATGAAGGGGACCAATGAATAAGGGAACTCCTGTCGCATTAACGAGTTGCTCCACAGTAGTCCTTTGATTAGCTCTAGTAAGGACTAGTAAATCTTTCCTCTACTCATACTTTCAAAAACCACATACGTAAATCTGAGCTAACATCGCTACTGGCTGACAGCTGGCAAAGCTGTCGAACTCTATGTAATAATTAAATTTTATGATTTTTAAGTGTTATGGATGTAAATACTTACGTTAGTAATTAGGTTAGTCTTAGCTCATTCAAATGTTGTATATAGACCCCTGCTTATTTTAATGTTTAAACGTTGTAAATAGTTCCTAATCTTAACTTTTAGGTGTCCCCAGTTAGTAGAGGGTTTCACCCTCGGCTATTTTACCTAGACATGTTAATAAACTTGTTGTTGTTGATATTGTCGATGTTGTTTTTGTTGTTGTTGTTGTTGTTGTTGTTATTATTATTATTATTATTATTATTGTTATGTGACTACCATGTCATGGATCAGGGCAAGAGTATCTTTTGCACTGCTGAGATCAGCATTACTTTGTTTAAGAGGCTCACAAGCTCCTAGGAGAGTCCACTTAGAACTGTCAAACATTGATTTAGATATCAAAAAAGGACATGCAAATATTCATTAAGGCAGTTGAGAATGCTATTTCTGGGGAACTCTAGCCGAAGCCACGAACACTGAGCCAAGAAGTGGACCTGCATATAGCTACAGTGTATTTTTAAAGTAGAGTTTTTGCCATTTAAATGTGTAGAGTATTTTTTACTATTCTTATTTAAATTTTTTCGACAAATGACAATGGACAAATTTATAAGGGTTGTAAAGAATGAGTGTAATTTGTAATTCGTTTGTAAGTTAGTATTTCCCTGACATATGTATTGTCCTAAGAATTTTTACAGTTGTAGTTTTTTTATAAGCCACTAATAAACATCATTATTATTATTATTATTATTATTATTATTCTTGTTATAGCATGATGGAATTTATTTGTTATATCCAGGTAGATTTTAAGTTTTTGCTTCTTCACTGGTATTGATTATGTTATATACGGCTTCTGTTCCCTAGACAGTGTGTCCACAGACCCTCCATTTTGTCTTGAGTTCGTCAAGATCGCAAACTTAGAGAAATATCAATCCTATCCGGCACGTGGGAAACACGCGCTAAAACGTAAGGGTGTGGGTAAAAACAGATCAAAATAGACTTTGCGCTCGCGCGCTCGAAGAAAAATAACTCGTAGCAAAAAAATAAAAGTCTGTGGACAGACTATACCGTACATTTTTAGTTTCACTTTGGCCGGGCTGAAGAATGTTTGCTTGTTATAACAGAACTTCGTCAAAAGCATGGTTTACACTCCCAACACAAACATAAGGATAAGCTCAAGAAACCTACGAGTAAACTGGCGGGATGCAAACATAAGCACCTTGTGGCGAGAGTCAGAGGCGAGAAGAAGCGAGGCCCTGGGAACGAGGTCGCTTGAGCATCCCCGGTTGAATGGTTAAAGGGACAGTGTCACAAGTTGCGTTTGTGCAAGATTGCATTTCTATATGGGCTTAAAATTTATTTTACAGAGCACATTTAACCTAGCCTGCAATGCAGACGGACAAGTCGCAAAATCCCCAATATAGACTGTGTGCGACGCAGGCTAACCACGAGTGGCTCCACTAATCGACGCCACTTTGAATTTTGAAAAATTCTCCCTGAACTTTTCAAGTTTCAAACGAAACGTCGCAAATGTGCAATTCATGGCATTGTCACGTTTAAAGTGTATGGAACAATCTCCATTCTCGTATATGCGCTTCAGCCTGCCTTGTACATGTAGACCAGCCTTGCTTTACCAAAGAAGTGTATTGTTTACGATGCGGCGCACGTCTAACTGTTTTTTCTGAAAGTGACAACCGAACTGAGGGGAAATCTAACTCCCTTTGTCTTACGCAAAGAGTGCATCAACACTATTCGTTACTGAAAACCTTTATTATTCTTCACAACCAGAATTGGTCTTAGTTACAAAAAAAGAAAAACATGAAATTACAGTCTATCTATAAGGCTATAGTTTAATTGTAAATTGCAAGATACAAATACATTGTTAAGTAAAACAAATACAAAAATTGTCGTGTTCAGCAGTGAGTAACTAGGAGACATCAGTCTTAAATAGAAGGGGTTTTGTAATCAAGTCCAGACTACTGTCTACCTAAATTCGAACTGACTTCCTTACAAAACACTTCTCTCGTAATTTAGCTGTTATTTTTGCTTGCTATTTACTACTGTAGAACTTGTCAAATAACGTCAACGCAATTCATTAAATAAACAAAATTACGCAGCAACATTGAGCCAACCTGCTCAACTATGCTAATTCTGACTGCTGACTGTTTTAAAAACGCCATTATTAATATTCAGCCCGTACTCCAATTCTTTTTATAGTAATAGTACAATCTACTACTTTCCATACGATCATACCCACTACACTCTTTTTTTCTAAGAATATTAAGGCTGATATTTCTGAAATTGTGATAATGTTCTAAGAATAAACCCATAGCTGAGATTTTGAAGAGAATGTAATTTTGTGTGTTGAAATGTTTGTAAATACAATTGTATGTTTTTAACTAAACCGTCTAAAATTCTCCCTTTCTCTAAGCAGCAAAACTAGCCAAAGAAAAATAAAACCAGTACTAGCCATATATAAGATGCTAATAATATTTCTACAAGAAGTTAGGTGTGCAATATCAGGCTTTGTTGCCTGCTGTGAGTCTGGCTCCAACATTACTTTAACGTCATCCGAGTCATGATAGGATAGATGACAAGCAAATATCATAGCCTATAATCTAAGAATATTCACACGGAAAAACAATATTCGTATAAAAAAATAAGGAGTGTAACAAGCAAACTTACCAGATGGTGGTTTAGATCTATCTTGAATGAAATTTTTTTCCATTACTTCATAGATGAAAACATTCGATGCCATTTGCTTACCGTCACTCTTATTAGTCAGGCTGTTTAGGATAGCTACCTAGAGGTTAAAGCTTAAACTACACCCACATTTTCCTCCTTAAAACGGATATTTCTAAAATTTTTCGATGAGCATTCCCATTCCTTTAACATGGAAGTCCCCAGGCTAAAATCTAACAGCAGTTGATGTCAATTCACTCAATGTTCTCCAGCTTCAAAACCCAGGCCCATTTGGAAGGAAGCTTGTTTACAGGGATGGCAGGAAAAGTGACAATTATACCACCTTTGTCACCTGCTGGTTTCCAGGCAAACTTTCCTTGATAACCCAACATGGTAACTGAAGTGTGTTCGGTTGCCACTGGAGCTCCAAGAATGAGGTTAGTTGTAGCCGGCCACTCAAGGACGATGGCATACACAGCATCAGCTTTGGATGTGTACCTAGAAATAAAAGAAGAAGCAGAGTTATGGTCATTGGCTTTTATATAACATAGAACAAAAAAGTTATAAAGAGAGGGACAAAGATTGAATAACTGGAAAAACTACGGGGAACATTCAAAGGCTGAAGTCCCTTTTAGATGAGAAAACATTTTACTCAATTCAACCTACCAGACATCTTTGTTAATGGTGTCATTCTGAGCTCTCCACGGTTTGGAGCTGTAAATGGCTTCACCATTCACAGACAGCCACTCTCCCATCTGCAACAGACGCTCCTCAAATGCAGGTATGATACGGCCATCTGCCGTCGGGCCAACATTCAACAACATGTTACCACCACAGCTGACCAAAAGAAAGCAACATTTTAAAACCTCCAACATTGAGCAGTGTTACAAATCCCAGATGGAGAGCTAGGGTGCTTACCATTTACAAAAACCATCCGGTTGGAAATTTCAGGCATAAACATTAAACAATTAAATGCGACGTTGCAGGAGAAGGAATCGCTGTAAAGTATATTCACATCAGTTAAAGAGAATTAAAAGAGCAGAAAAATAGCATCACCTCAAATCACAGCCCATATTTTCTGAAGCTTCCCTAACGGAATGGCACGAACCATTTGATTTTCCAACTGGAATTTCCGGTTTTCCCATGCAAATGGTAAGTACCCCTATTGTATTGGCTATTCACATTGCATTGTGGTCTGTGGTGAATCCAGGAATCTGATTTGGTTCTCCCATTGTAGACTATCTGCTAATAGATCATGATGGTCTTCAAATTTCCATCCAAAGGGAAAACTTTTCGACTTTTGACTAAATATACTTGAAATTATAGGCTTTCACAGACACAACAAATACCCATCCACATTTTCTATGGAACATCTTGTCAATTCTCATTCTCATCTGGCACAGGCCAGTAACAATTCTCACCTTACCGTAGAAGCCAGTTGATAGATCAGTTGACTGATGTTCAAATATAAGTGAATGTCGACATTACGTCTGTAGCCCCAGGAACCTTTATCCACTGTCAATGCATTCTCCCATTTGTGATTCTGGAGTTTACCTTTAATAAAACAACAGTTGGTAGTAGCAAGTAAGGTCTCTCTCATGTTACAATAATACTAACTAGTTACTGCAAAAGTTGGATTATCGTACTAAAACAATAAAACAACTTGGCGAAGTCCACAGTCCCAAATGTCATTCCCGCAATCGTAACATTGATAACATATGGCTGTAATAATGCAATTTGTGATCGTCATTACTAACTTCACGGAAGTGAAGTTTAACTAGGAACTCTCATTTGTGTGTGTTTCAAGGAACTTAATATATGCATATCCACAGAGTATGGTCAATGCAATACAAACAACCTTGTTATAGATAAGTTTAAAATAGCAAACAAAAGGGACTCCCATGTGACAAGGTCAAGGATATGTTCATTGTCTCATAGGGCTGTAAATGAAGGAATTTGGTCTCACTTAGGGCGTTCAGGACAAAATTCCACTGACAGTGACTATTCTTACTAGCTATCAACTTTTATTAGAAGTCATACTTTTCAGGATAGGTAGGTAAAGTCTGCATACGAACCAAGTGGCCCACAAGGCCAAAGCTTATCCCAGTTTCTGTAGCATTAAGTGACTAGGAGTATTTCTACCCCCCCCCCCCCCCCCACTGGATGGGATGCTAGTCCATCACAGGGTTACAGTACATACCCCCAGCATTAAATTCGCCAGTACCCATTCATACACCTGGATGGAGAGAGGCACTGTGAGAGTAAAGTGTCTTGCCCAAGAACACAACACAATGTCCCTGGCTAGGGCTCGAACCCGGACCGCTCGATGCAGAGATGAGCGCACTGACCATGAGGTCACCGTGCCTCCCTACTTTTTGGGGTGCACTTGGGAAAAAAATTTAAAAACGCTGTCTTTGTCATTTTTAATTAGTCAAGCCAGGTTTTAGGGGTTGAATAAAGCCTGAGTCATGCCCAGATTGGTCTCCTTTAGTGGTTTAATACAAATTTTTCAGATGGTAGTCCTTTTCATATAAGAGTCACCCCCTGGACAAAACATTACCTCTTGTGGGGTGCATGTGCAAAACTCACATAACTATGACTCACCTGGATTATAACGATCATGGCAAGTGAACACTCCACCATGATGGCAAGGACATCCATTGCTACACCAACGATCATTTGTAACAATAGTGTCTTTAACAGGGCTTAACAGGGAGAGTGAAGGAATCAGAACATCACTTTTATTCATTTAAACAATACGATGCATGCAGACACCAAGTACATAATAATAATAATAATAATAATAATAATAACAATAATAATAATAATAACAACAACAACAACAATAATAATAACAACTGTATTATTGTGTCAAAAGGCAGTAGCCGAGGGGAGAAGTCCCCTCTACTAATCATGGACCTAACTAGTAACCTAATTAAAATCATTTGCTCAACTCTGAATTACAAAATATTTGTGGGCACTTATACAGTATATAGAAACCTAATTACAACCGTTAACTTAGCTAAAAAGACTATGAATATATTAAAATTATATATCTTAGACCCTATTAAAATATTAAAATTATATATTTTAATTGTAAAACTTATGTGAACAAACAGTCATTCTCGGCATAGGTTGCAGCCTCAACAGTCACTAACATTAGCAGTTAGCAGTAAGATCCTCATTACGTATGACACTTTTAAATTGCTTCAAAGAGGGTTGATTTCTTATCCTAGGAGTGAGATCATTCCACAGTTTGGGCCCCTGGTAACAAAGTGAGTGTTTTCCATATGTCACCGAAGAGAATCGTGGTAGAACAAATTCTTGTTTCCTTAAGTAATATGAGCTACTGTCTAATTGGAAAAGATTCCAAAGTCTCTGTGGTAGTAATTTATGCTTAATCAATTATACATAAAGATAGCAATATCCTGTAATCGTCTGTTGTACAACGATGGTATGTCTGCTTTTGCCAGTAGTTTCTCGTAGCTAGAATGTTTATCCTTAAATACTGCCCTTAGTCCTCTTTCTTATATGCGCTCAAGCTTTCTCTTGTCGCTAGCCTTGCAGAAGTGCCAGGTGAGGTGACAATAAGTAAGGTGTGGTAAGATTGCAGCTTTATAGTGGAGCTCCAGCTCCCATACTCATATAGGAAAGAAAAGGAAACCCATGAGTTGATTTTCTCATGGTTATCATGGCTAGCGATATTGCTCGTGGGCACGTACACACGACGATGACGACAACGACGACGGCGGAGTTGCCCAACATGACGGCCATACTCCAAATAATAGGTTGACAGAGTCATGCAGCCTTGGTTTACCGTGTACTTCCTTGATATTTGACATGCATGTTATGATCAATTGACACCTGTCAAAACAAGGTATCCACTGACCAGTATCACGTGACCATATCGCGGGCTCAGGTTTACAGCTCCTCGAGGTCACGTGTTTTCTTGAAGTTGACCGCTGACCAAGCGCTGGTTATCAATTGGATCACGGGCTCATATTGGGTTAGCTTGTCGGAAACAGGGCAGGATTGCTCTGAAGCCAGTTTACGCTAACCCAGGATTAAAAGTTAATCAAATTATAACTTTTTCTTCTATACAAATGTTTTTTGCTGTGTTCTTTTATGTATATGGTGATTATTAAAATTAAAACAGAAGGCCAAACAATATACAGAAACCTCACCGCAAAGTTACAAAACTAAAAATCAAAATTCTACCTTTTTCTGGGTTAGCTCAATTGGGCTTTGAACAACCCGGCCCAGGAGCTACGCTTTTAGGCTGGCCTAAATCTATATATTATAGTTGCAGCTTTGCTTCTCTTGGTATCAGGTTTTTCAGTCTCATAAGGACTCTGATCCTTTGGCTTGCTTTTTTACACACGTTGTTGATATGATGGCTGAAGTTCAGCTTACTATCTATCGTCACTTCTAAAAGGTTTAGCTTCTCTGTCGACTCAATTACGTTGCCTTGAATACTCATAGTCGGATTTGTTATCCCTCTTTTGTTCTGCATTGCCATGGTTTTGTATTTACTATAGTTAAACTTGAGCATGTTGTCTTCATACCATTTAGATGCTTTTTCTGCATTCTTGCTAGGTGATGACTTTATGTTTGCGAGATCCTTTCCTGCTTCGTAAATCTGATAGTCATCTGCGTACATAGAAAGGTTCATATTAATTTCGTAGGTCAGGTTGTTCTGGAAGATGTTCCAAAGAAGTGGTCCTAATGCAGATCCTTGTGGGCATCCTCTGTTTACCACTTGCCAAGAACTTGTGTTATTACGTCGGTTGGAGAAATATGAGCGTAGAAGATTGACGGTGTTTTCCTCAAAACAATAGGCTCTTAACTTATTAAGCATGAGTCGTGGGTAAAGTGAATCAAATGCTTTTGACATATCCGTAGATAATATAGCTACACACTGGTGGCCGTCCCTCGCAATTTTCCATTGTTGCACCAGTGAGACAAGGGTTGTCTCGCAGCTATGAGATTTGCGGTAGGCGGTAATGCAATCTGATAGGCGACTGTCGAATTGCGAAGTGATTTGTTTGCTACTCAGCTGCTCGAAGACTTTGTCCACAGCAAAAAGGACAGTAACCGGTCTGTAGTTCTCTTTGTGGAGTGGATCGTCTTTCTTAAGACGGCTATCCACTCTCCCCTTTTCCATTCACTTGGCCACTTTCCACTGGAGATGCAGGAGTTATATAACTTAATAAGGGGTGTGGCTAGTTCCTTTGCTCCCAGTTTCAGTACTTTAGCCAGGATAACATCATTGCCCGTTGCCTTATTTGTTTTAAGCGATTTAAGTGCACACACTACTTGTGTTGTGTTCGTAGGCTCAATAATTATTGCTTATCATTAATCATTAAATACCAAATCAAAGTCAGATCATGTGTACCTAAGGCATCTGTCGGCCGGGTATCAAAGTCGATTCTATTGGTTGATATGTTGACCAAGTGTTAGTCGACATATCAACTGAGTATTGGCGGATATATGTCCACCGAAATCGGTTGGCTCTTGACCAACACACATGTCAGACAATACTCGTTCATCACTTAGCTGATACTTTACCGACACCTGGACAACACTTGGCCAATACTTTACCGACACCAGGCCGAGACTACGATCATTTGGTTGGCTCTTGTTACTGAGTTCTATCTTATCTACTCAAATATTAAATAATTTCCTCTAGCCCTTTGAAAGGGACTTTCATTGGCCATTGTCCATTTTTGACCTTTCATACCGGCAACATTATTTTTTTCATACTGTTTTTTGCAGCTTATGTTTTTGTTCTCGTCATCGCTTTTACATACTGCAAACAGGCTAAGGCCAAAAGAAAGACCCTTGTTACTTTTGGATTAGCAGCCTCTGTCCATAAGTTGGACACCTCGGATATAATAACTGCCACAGTTCGTGTGAGTCCGTTTTTCCCTACTCAGTGTTTGTTCAGACCTATAATTGCATTAGATGTGTATTCAAAATAACGGCTGTTTGAGCTGTCTCCTCGCTTTATCCACATATGAGCATAGGCAATAGTGACTCTTCTTTTGCATCCCCTGTGGGTAAAGGGAAGGGGCCAGGATACGGCTGCCATTTCAGCAAAACAACTGACTGACAGCCAACCAAAACATGGCCAACTGTTGATAGCAATGTAACAGTCATGGTCTCTTCCTCGAGTGTCAACCGACCTGCCGACCAAGTGTTGACCTATAGTGTCAACCAACTGTCTACCAACTTGAATAACACATCAACTTGACAGACACTAGGCCAACTCTCAGTTGACATATTGACAGAGCATTGGTCGACACGATTCGACTGACACTTATCAGTATAGTATCAACTGATACTTGGCTGACAGATGCCTTAAGTATGCATGATCCTCAAAGTCTGTACATAATATTTAAAAGTAACTGATATGCTGAGTCAGTCTTGCATATACCTTTCATTATAAAGCCATGCAAGAAATTCCTGACTTTTCCAGTATGTGTCGGGTCCATGTGCACCATCTGACCACAAGTAATCAGGCTTATACGTGTTGATCAGATCATACAGCTCTGGCATGAGAATTTCCTGACATGAAATACAAACAAAGTACAAACTAGGTTATGTTGACCTATCACCGAGTGTCATTATAAAGCCATGCAAGAAACTTTCTGCTTCCCCAATATGTCGGGTCCCTAGGACCATCTGACCACAGGTAATCAGGCTTATACATGTGTATGTTGATCAGGTCATACAGCTCTGGCATTAGAACTTCCTGACATGAAAAATTTAATAAAAGCTAATTAACTGTAATAATAGATAAATATTGTATACACAGAGGGGGACATGGCGCTTTGCGGTGTTGCGGTGTTGATTGTTTTTCTGATGCAGTGATTTTAGTCCCACCGACAAGTGTTATGATGGGTTTATTTGGAAAATTATGGAAAATTATGAGTTATAAAAGTATTATGTCAAGTGTTGACGTTCAAATCACGAAGCCAAAAATATATATTGCAGTGATAAATAGATAAATAAATACTGCATCTTAACTCCCCTGCTAAGGGATATCTGGTATATGAATGGAAGTAAAAATAGTGTGGAAAATGGGAACATAGCTTTGTGCATGATTAGGTAATATATAATTTCAATATCTACACCTTTGGCATACCTCGACATAATCCCGTGTCGTAAAGTTATCGGCAAGATCCTTCTCATAGAGAGGATGGAACCATTCAAAGAGGGAATGATACAATCCAAAAGTGATGTTGGTTTTACTTCTAATGGCAGTTGCTAGCTCCCCTGAAAATTACAGCACAGACTAGTTACAGCAGGACACTTCACACTCAAGTGGAGTGTCAGGACAAGCAAGAATAATGACCATGCCAGCTGAGTACTACTTACTTAAGGTGGCTAGTAACAACAGTTTCCTTTATTCTCTTGTAGTTTATACTTTGATACGTTTTTATTACCATTCTTCACCAGTTTATCCTTCAGGGTTTGGGTACCAACAAAATGTTATGAGGACAAACAATTCTGTGGGGAGGGGGACTTGCAGTGGACTAGCATCCCATCAAGGGGTAGGGTAGCAGTATCACTCTCAGTCACTTCATACATCAGAAACCAGAGGTAAGCAATAGTAATCAAGTCAATTCTGGCACCTTGAAATCTTGGATTGGTGCCAATTTTACTTTTTATGCTGCACTATATTCAGATACATTGTACTGAGAGACCACATGGCAAGGGAGATTTTTGTACAATGTATCTGTGGTAAGCGGGTTTGTAGCTAAGAAAACAGTCTCCTGGCTAAGATTTTCATTGAGACAGTCACAATTTTTTTTTTTTTGCCGGAGACCTGGAACAAAATTTTCATCCCCAATCTTTTGCAACACCTTGAATGCAGGGCTACCACGCTTTGTGTTTACAAGATGGTGGACGCAGTACATGGAAAGAGAACATGCTAAATAAGTAATCAAAACAAAATTTTATAATTTCAATTACTTTACTCATTATAGTGGCACCAATACTCAAGGTAGTCAGGAATTGATTCCAAATTTTTCATTTAGACAGGTTGATATGGCTCAGATATCAAATGATTGCCAGTATGTGCGTAACCTAAAAACCGTTCATTGTCCTTTAACGAGTGATCGCCCAACAAAATCCAGCCGGGAATCACCTCTTCTCAGTTGGCAAATTTCACTGGCAGCTGGGGCTCAGTGACAACACTGGGTATACTGCCGATTAAAACCGTTATTGAGTTTATTAGCAGTGTGAAATCAATCAAGAGTTAATTGGCAAACAAAGTAGTTTTGACACTATAGATTACCTGTAAGCGTACATAAATATTTCTCATCAGTGTAATTAATACATAACTGCCCTTACCCACTAGATCCCTGTGAGGTCCGTTGTCAACAGAGTTCCAGTTCCATGATACATTTGATCTCCAATTTGTCCATCCTTCATGATGTTTACTGGTCAGGACATAATATCTAAAAGATAATTCAACTGTCTGAATAAGTTTAACAGTGAAATTGTGAGAAATGCTAGTTTTGCATGATAAGATTAGCACTGGACTGGCACAGTCCCACAATAAATAATAAATAATATATAATTATATTAAGTCTCTTAAGTCCATGGATTTATTATTGTAACCTTTGTAGAATCAAGACAAACACAATGCTGCATCATACTGGAAATTTCTACGTCATCATCACGAGAGAACCACAAGGTTCCACAAGAACCAAAGAACTGCAAGAACCACTAGAATAATGAAATAGAAAAGAAAGATAAAGGGCAACTACTGACAACAACTAGGCTACCAGGTGAGCATAACCAACTCAAAAAAACAATTCAGAGCTCACTCACTAATAAAAGTTGACTACTGAACATTTGTACCCTGACAGATTGAAAACTTGTAATCCTTTTTAAAAACTTAATAAATAGACAATTGGCCAAACTCACTGTAATGATCAGCAGTATTTCATATTAGTACAGAGTACAGACATGCGCATTGTACCGGGACTCGGTAGCCATGTTGGAATAAAAACTTGGATGTTGTTTACTGGAGCTGTGTTTATCCGAATCCATCGTGCTCTTAGAACAAGATTATTACATGGTGTCAGAAGTAAAGTATGAAACAGAAATTCAGCCACCAATCCAGCGAATTTTTGGATAAAATACAGACCGTATTTCAGTGCAGTCAACATCGGCGATCGTAGCTCATGTCACAGGATCAGTTGAATCCTATTGCACCCGAGGGAGAAGAAATCACCGAAGAAAAACAGCAATTACCAGTTGAAGACAAAGAAAATACACCTGAAATGGCTATGCAGTTGGGCCTTCCACCTCCAGAACCTCTCGACTAAAGTGGGGGAAACATCTCGGCCAACTGGAAGAAGTTCAAACAGAAATACACAAATTACGAAATTGCAACCGGAATAAGCTCGAAGGACAGTTCAACCAGAGTAGCAACACTTCTGACTGTCATCGGCAACGATGCTATTGATGTCTTCAACACACTAACCTGGGATGAAGAAGGTGATGACAAGAAAATCGAAAAGGTACTGTTGAAATTTGAGGAACATTGTGAACCGAAGAAAAATGTAAGCTACGAAAGATACAAATTCTTCTCAAGAGCCCAAGAAAGCAGCGAAAGTATCGATCAGTACGTAACGATATTAAGAAAGCTTTGTGAAACATGTGAATTTGGAACATTGAAGAACTCTCTCATCAAGGACCGAATTGTACTTGGTGTAAACAACACAAAAACAAGGGAACGATTACTCAGGGTGCCAGACCTTACTCTAGAGAAAGCATTAGATGTGGTACGATCTGCAGAAGCAACGGAAATGCAAATGAAAGAACTGGACAGCGACTCATCAGTGCATGGAATTGGAAAGGAGAAGAACAAGTCAACCTGCAAGAAAACATCCTCAGATAATGAAGAAAAAAGACCTCCGAGCAAGACGTTCAATTGCTGGAACTGTGGAACCAGACATGGCTCAAGGGAGTGTCCTGCATATGGCAAAACATGTAACAATTGTCAGAAACGAAATCACTTCCTGAGTGTGTGCAGATCACGAAAAAAAGTCCATCGACTGGGGGTAGAGCAACAAGGAGAAGAACATGATCTTGACTCAACCCTATTTGTAGGAGCTGTCACTAAAGAAGTTCAGATCCAGAATGAGGAGTGCTTTGTGATGTTGCCAGTGAAAGGACATATCACAAGACTCAAGATAGACACCGGCTCTCAAGTCAACATCATGCCACTCAAAGATCTAAAGAAGATAGTAGGAAGCAATCCACAGATAAATACCTGCAACCATAATCTAGTCAGTTACTCCGAAGACAAGCTAACAGTACTTGGCACTGCTAAACTGCCAGTGAAATCCAAGACAGATGTAGAACATGAGCTGACTTTCCATATAGTGGAAACAAATCAACCAGGATTATTGGGACTCACTTCAGCTCAAGATCTGGGTTTAATCAAAGTAGTTATGATGGCTAAGACAGAAGAAAAGCAAACGGAACCAGACCAAGGTGAGGAAGTTACGAAGTCGTCTGAAGAACTGAGAGAAGAAGTACTGCAGAAATATGCACAGGTATTCACTGGGTTGGGACGTATGGAGAAACCTTACCACATTGAAGTAGACCCTACTGTGACACCTGTCATAAACCCGCCAAGAACCATCCCAGCAGCCCTTCGTGACAGAGTGAAAGAAGAATTAGATGACATGGAAAAGCGAGGAGTTGTTCGCAAGGTAGAAGAACCCACAGACTGGGTCAACTCTATGGCCATTGTTGAAAAGCCTAATGGTAGTCTGTGGATCTGTTTAGATCCAAGGCACCTCAATAAAGCAATAAAGCGGGAACATTTTCAGCTACCCACCATTGAAGACATCACTACACGCATGGCAAATGCAAAATGGTTCACCAAGCTAGACGCAAACCGAGGATACTGGCAGATACCTCTTGATGAAGAAAGTCAACTTCTAACTACCTTCAATACACCGTTTGGGCGGTACTGCTATCAGGTCACTCCATTCGGAATCATGTCTGCCCAAGAAGTCTTCCAAAAGCGGATGAGTCAACATTTTGGTGATTTGGAAGGAGTTGAAACCGACATCGATGACATCATAGTGCATGCAGAAACAGAAGTAAAACATGACCATTGTCTACAAGCAGTCCTTGAACGATGTGAGAAGATTAACCTAACACTAAACAAAGAAAAGTGTGTCTTCAAAGTCAAAGAAGTCACCTACATTGGTCACAAACTCACACAAGAAGGAATCAAACCTGATGATGAAAAGGTACGCGCCATCAATGACATGCCTGCACCAACTGATAAGAAGGGAGTAGAAAGACTCCTTGGAACAGTCAATTATCTGGGCAAGTTCATCCCAAATCTGGCAACCGTCACTGAACCTTTCAGAGTTCTACTACGAAAGGACGTTGAATTTCAGTGGTCACATGAACAAGATAAAGCACTTCAAGAAATCAAAAGCATCCTAACCAAAGATGGAGGGCCAGTCCTGAGATTCTTTGATGTACAGAAGCCAGTTACTATCAGCTGTGATGCCTCCCCAACCGGCCTAGGAGGGATGCTACTACAAGACCGACATCCTGTTGCCTATGCTTCAAGATCCCTCACTGATGCAGAATCAAGATATGCTCAAATAGAGAAGGAACTCTTGGCTGTTCAATTCAGCTTAGAACGTTTCAACCAATACACCTATGGAAAGAAAGTTACTATTGAGTCAGATCACAAGCCACTTGAGACCATTGTTAAAAAAGCACTGGCATGAGCGCCACCAAGACTACAAAGAATCCTACTCAGAATGCAGAAATATGATTACACGTTGGAATACAAGCCAGGAAAGGAGTTAGTGCTTCCTGACATGCTCTCCAGAGCACCACTTCCTGAAACAGCATATGGCAGCATGGAAGAAGAAATTGCACTACATGTCCACTTGCTAACTTCTAACCTACCAGTCTCAAAGCCCAAACTAGAAGAAATCAAAGAAGCCACAGCGGATGACCCATCACTGAAAGAACTGAAAGAAACGATCAAGTCGGGATGGCCAGAAACAAAGTCTCAAACACCAGCAAATATTCAAATCTACTGGAATGTAAGAGATGAGCTTTCTGAAGTCAAGGGTGTTCTTCTCAAGAATAACAGAATAATAGTCCCGTCCTCTATGAGAAAAGAAATGCTGCAAAGGATACATCAAGGCCACATGGGGATCGAAAAATCCAAACGATGAGCAAGAGATGTACTGTACTGGCCAGGAATGAATTCTCAAATCAGCGACATGATATCAAGATGCACCATTTGCTTACAGCATCAACGGCAAAACACGAAAGAACCAATGATCCCTTCTCGCATACCAAGCAAGCCCTGGGAAATAGTTGCCACAGACTTGTTCACATGGGACAAATCTGAATACCTGATCATTGTTGACTATCACTCAAGATATTTTGAAGTAGCCAAACTACCAAACACCAAAAGTACCACAGTCATCACCTACACCAAATCCATGTTTGCCAGACATGGAATACCATCTGAAGTAATCAGCGACAATGGTCCCCAGTACACCTCTAAGGACTTTTCACTGTTTGCTAAACAGTGGGAATTCAAACACACTACTGTCAGTCCACTGTACCCCCAGGCAAATGGTCTTGTTGAGAAAGAAGTTCAAACAGTGAAAAACATACTAACCAAAGCAAAGCAAGATCGCCGCGATCCTTATCTGGGACTACTTGAATACAGGAACACACCAATTGATGATGTTGGTTCACCTGCGCAACTGCTCATGAGCCGACGACTAAGGTCAATCATTCCCACTACCGACGCACAATTGCAGCCTAAAGTCCTTGATCCACACAAAGTTAAGGAGAAACTAAGGCTCAAACAAGAAAAACAAAAACACTATTTTGATCAGCATGCCAAACACCTCCCCACGTTAGAGAAAAGTGACCGGATCAGAGTACAAATGGGAAGCCATTGGAAACCAGGCATTGTAACAGAACATGCAGGAACACCAAGATCTTATAGGATTCAAACTGATGAAGGAAAAGAATACCACAGAAATCGAAGAGTATTAATGAAATCACCGGAAAGCGATCCATCAGCAACAGACATCTCACCTCATCACGAGTCTCCAACCGTGAGAACAAATGGAAGTTCACCTTCCAAGGAAACAGCTGATCAAGCAGTCCCATTTTTTGAAGAGCCCACCACAACATCTCAAGAGCAAGAGGAAATTCACTCATTGGAGGATGAAATCTCAGAGCCTCACAAGACAGCAAGTGGAAGGGCTGTGAGAAGGCCTCTACGTTTCAAGGATTATGTTATATGACAATGAACACGTTTCTTTTTGAAACTTAATGAAACATTAGGGACCTTTACAGAAACTGTGAAGCCACTACATTTCTTACAAGTTGAAATTAGAGGAAACATGAACTGTGCATGAAGTTTTTGTCCTTTTGATATTACACAGTGTTACTCATTTTGGTATCAACGTGCACTTTTCTGTTTTTATTTACTTCTTTTTTTTTCTTTTTGTAAGGGGAAAGTTGTAATGATCAGCGGTATTTCGTATTAGTACAGAGTACAGACATGCGCATTGTACCGGGACTCGGTAGCCATGTTGGAATAAAAACTTGGATGTTGTTTACTGGAGCTGTGTTTATCCGAATCCATCGTGCTGTTAGAACAAGATTATTACACTCACCTTGCTCCAGACTTTGTCAAAAGGTCAGCCCATGCCTCAGGGTCAAAGAACTCCGCCCTGAACATTGGAGCAAAGTCTTCATACTCAAAGTCTGGTGGATAGTTTTCCTTCATGAATTCCACAAAGTTTGGCTTCTGGTCGTGCTTCCAGCGGTACCAAAACCATTCTGTTTCAAAACTTGGTACTGAGTACAATCCCCAATGCATAAAAATACCAAACTTAGCCTCATCATACCAAGAGGGGAGAGGTCGTGAGTCCAGTGATTCCCATGTTGGTTTATACTGACTCAAAACCAGGGGAACAAGGGCAAGGGTAAAGATGAATTGTACACTATTCATTTCCAGTTGACAAAGTCCTGGACTGAAGTGCTATCTTCTAGTGATTCTGAAAAAAATAGGGAAAACAAAAACAACTATTAACTGCTGACAAATTGCAGTAACCAAAGATCAAAGCACTGCATTCACTTGTGTACTTTACAAGTATGTTTGCTCAACTTTGGTGACCAAATGACAGATAATGAACGGCATGGGAAGCTGACCTAGCCATGAATAAATGTAACCCCGGAATTTTGTCAAAATAAAGTTTTAACTTGCAATTGTGCTGCACAAAATATTTTCAAACTAAATTTCAGATAATTTACCAACACTAATATAATAGATTTCTTTAAAAAATATAGTTTTGACCAACCCACCCTGCCAGACATCACATCACCAGTATTTATTCTGTCAATTTTACCTTACGTTTGTATTGTTTGGCGTGCTACACAAAATTTCCTTCGCAATCTTATGAAGGGTAAACCCTTTCTCTTGCGTTTGTACAGGTAATCAGTAAATGATACATATTCAAGACACAGGGAGTGATTATTAGCTGTGAACAGTAAATATATTACAAGAGATCGAGAGTTACTAGTGTTGATATCCAGGTTTCCAGCCTAGAATAAGAGAGATTTACAAGGGAATTTTTGATGTTTAGGTTACAACAGGGATGGAAAATGCAGCTGACCATAGTCTGGTGTAGGGGCTCAGATTTTCAGAGTCCCAGCAGAATCCCCAACCATATACAATCAAAGAGTACCACCTGACACCACCTCTCCCAGGTGATACTGTATTTATGTCAGGGTGGCAAAGGGTTTGTGTGTGACAAATGACAAGGGCAAAACTTAGTGCGTGACACATGAGAAGCCACTTAAAGACATATGGGAATATACGGGAAAAAATCATTGCTTGGAGCGATTCTACGTTTTCACCAGTCGTGATCAAAACTAAAAATTGTAACCATTCAATAAATAAATTCAAGAATCTGGGATATGATAGGTGATTGCTATAAAAACAACCTCGCCAAGAATCAGGTTTCTGCTGTTTTGCATTTGCCCGTTATTCGCAGAAGTGTGTCACCCAAATTTATAGAGCTTTGTATGGAGACGCCATGTTTGTGCCCTTCAGAGGGGCACAAACATGGCAACCATAAAATAACAAAAACATCTGTCGTTGAGTTTTGCTATTGAAACAAAAATTTTCACTCTACAGCTCCAACAAATTGAAATAAATGCTTCTTCTAGTGCAAGCACCATTTAGTGATAACTCATCTTTTGACTACAAGACAGTCTTTTCGGGCCGCCATTTTCATGTCACACACAACACAAAAGCTTAGAGTGCCCTGTTACGAAAAGAAGAGCTCTGTCGAGCTAAAACATTGTCAAACATCACGTTCCTATAGGGTCTTTTACCTGATGAAACTAAAACCTCAGAAGGAAAGACAATTTCTAATTTTGGAATATGACTACGTCACATGAAAACCAAGAATTAAAAGAATATGAGACCCGTAAACTAAGTTAAATTCGTGCGTGAAACGGGACCACCCCCTCCCCTCCCCCATCATCATCGCCATCCCTTGCTACCCTCTTATGTAACCCACACAAAACTTTGGATTACGATGTTTTTCACTGCTTTTCTTCTATTTATAATAGCTTGATACTATTACATAATCAGATTATGTAATCTTATTCAATCTGTCACCTTTCAGGTATAGTCGTAATGTAGAGTGTTTGTTAAATAGTTTGTATTGCCCCTAAACCATCATATATGCAGAGAGGTTTCTGGTACTTTCGGAAATTTAAATAATTAAAACTTGTAAATTCAGCACGACATCCACCATTATTAGCGTGTGCGTTCATGAAATTAAATATTGCCAACCGGAGAAGTTAACAGAAACTAATTTATTCTCAGTTAGGGTATGTGTAAACCTCAAACAGTTTTGCGTGCAACAATCTATCGATCATGTGATTATCACAAGCGGAAGCCGAGTGACATAAACAACAACAACTAAGAAGTCAGAACAAGTACATTAAAATACACTGCAGGCATTCCTGACAGGCGAAGATCTATTCCACTGAGAAACATCAAATTGTCGCTAACGACAATGACAAATTGAATAGAAAGGAAAGTACAGCGTAATTAAGTTCAAGTAAGCTTATCTGCTCACCTCAAGTGTTTACAGTCTGTTTCTCGCGGATCAAACTGCAAAACTTCCCCGTGGTTCTTGCTGATCAAAACGAAAAAATCACTCAGAAGACAAGATATCAACTTCAAAAATGAGATCTCAAAGCAAGCTCTTACAGGGTAAAAGTAGAATAGACCTACTCCGTCAGCTCCAGTTGCCCAGCTAGCGGAATCAACGAGTACCCTATGAGCCACCTGTCTCTCTTAGTCAGCGGGGCTTGGGTAAAACGAAATTTGATCCTAACTCCTGATCCAACCTCTTCCCCAGGGTCGACAGTTTTTGGCTTTAATTTTGCCGGGTTTTCTTTCCCGAGTTTTGTTCGTCCCGCCTAAGAGATGCTCAAGGTAAGCTTACCTTGATAATCGTTTAGTCCCGCCCCAACTAGCCGCCCCTGGGTCTCCCAATGGATACACTGGGACAATAAGGTTTTCACTGATTGAATACTGGTTTCCTTCCCAGGAAGTTCCTTCCCAAGAAGATCTAGCTAAAACGCTTTGCATGCATGATTTGATCGAACAATCCATAGGCTCGGAAAAACCACTCTTGAGATGAGAGGAAGAAGTGTATTGGGATCGAAGAATAATGTTTTTGGGGACGGACAAACCGGTTTCAGATTTGGAGAAAAACGCTTTTGCGATCGCAAAAAACGGTTTAAAGATGAAGGAAAAAAAAAAGAAAGAAAGAAAGAAAAAAGAAAAACGGTTTTGGGCCGGCGGTTTGAAAAACTGGTTTGGGGGCAAAAGAAATTGGTTTTGGAAAAGTTGACTGATTTCGTTCATCTTAATTAACTTCATTCACAGTCTGCACCAATCCATAGCTATAGCAAATGAACTCCTCTTGGCTCGTACCTCTACATGATTATCGCATAACACTACAACTCCAAGAAAAGGTGAAGGGTTCTACCGACTCTACTGGGGTACGTTTCTAGCTATTCTGACAAATAAAACAAAAATAGAGAAACATAAATCTAAGTTTACACAAATAGATATTTACATGAAATCAAACCACCTATGGGTCACCTATTATAGCTACAGTGTACTACCTTCACGCAATTTCTGCATAGAAAATAAAGATAACGGCCCTGTTTCACATTTTTAAAATAGTATTTTGTGTAAATAGTATAGTATTTATAGTGTAAATGTTGTAAAGTAATGTCAGTAGAGCTGAAAAGTTCAGTTCATAATACATAGCTGTTATTTTTAGTCAGTGTCATGGCCGTCCAACAGTCAAGCTTAACCCACACATATCTTTCTTCGTACTTAGTTTTGTTGTTTGTTTTGCTGGGTTCTCTAGTTTTTAACAATCGTTCTCACAATAGTCATGTTCCGGCAGTCTAACTGACCTTACAGGTCCTTACATATCATTTGCATAATCTGCACCACAGCTACCCTACAGATTGCTTTCGCAATATCCGGGTTAATGATCTGTTATTGTTGAGTTTTCGAATCCCCTGGCGTAGCGTGGAAGGAAAACATTTGAAGCATTTTCTGAGTGAAGACGCCGTTTTCAAATTTCTTCAGCGTGGTGTGGAGGTCCGGGGGGTACTCCCATATAAAAAGGACCATTACAACTAGGTTGCAGAGTTTTAGCAGTGCGATAGAATTCTTCGTTCTTGTAGCTTTCTTCAATTCAGGGTTAGCCATGAAAGGAATTCTCGCGCGTTTTGCCCTCGCGTGCTAACAAACTCAAGTTATTATTATTTGTAAAAATGCTTAATGGCCGACTACCTAACTACCCATAAATTTCCTGCCAGAAGGTACGAAGAGGGAGGTTCGGTCCGGTCACAGCAGACTTCAACTAAAATATCAATCCGTGAAGGCATGAATGAAAGTGAATCAAAATATCCCGGGGGAGGGGTTCTCCCTTAAGCCTACCTGGGCGCGGCTTGGACACCAATGCGGCATATGTGAACATTTATCATCGAATCATAATCTGTCCCAGGCATTGACCGCCGGCTTGCCTGCGCAATTGAGCTGAGTTCAACTTCGCAGGCAAGCCGGCGATTGTCGGCGATAAAAATGTTTTATGTGAACATCATCTACTGACGCAAGGTACTCCAGTATATATGAGCTATATAGCTATATGTGGCCCCAGAGGGTATGGTTTTTCAGCCGTTTTGGTCACAAATAGGGTACCAATTTTGGCCATTTTAATCATAAATAGAGGATGGTTTTTGTACTCTAGTCTTGATATGGGTATGTTCAGTTTTTAAGAAGAAGCCACTTTTTCAGCACTATCGAAAAGAAAACCAACAAAAGCCCTTCATAAATTCTGATTACGGCAATTAACATTCATCTGAACTGACTTAAGTTATCGGCTATTGTTCTGGTGGTGAGGTAACGCGAAAAATCTTAAATTAAGATTTTACTTTTTACGTGGTCGCTAACTTGAACCGTAATCGATTTCCCCTGGATTTCCGTCATACATTTACTGTAATTTTACCCTCGGTAACTTCGAACTCTCGATAACTCGAACCTCCCGCTAACTCAAAGCAATTTTCCTTTCCCTTTAGGCCATTTGCTATATAATTTTACCCTCGATAACTCGAACCATGTCTGTCAATACGTGACAAGTCAAAACAAACAGTGTACCGTGTGAACTTTTTTCTTTCTTTTAGATTACACAACACGTGTCAGTTCAGTTCAGGTTCCGCTCGTTTTCACAAAGTGTTGCTTGTTAACTCCTTTTCCAAAATGTCAATAAATCTCTTGGCTTCCTTGACTGTGCAGTTAATTAAATTTGATTAAAATGTACACTGCATAAATAGAAAACATTTCACCGTTTTTCCCTTATTTCCGGTCATTTGCTCTCAAATCCCGATAACTCAAACTCCTGATAACTCGAACCTTTTTTAATTTCCCTTGATGGTTCGAGTTATCGGGAGTTGACAAGGCAGGTCTGACACAGTGTTTTGATATAAGGTCAGGTCATAAGTAGGGTTCGAAATTTTGGTCAGGTCATAAATAGGGTAGGGAAAATCGCAGATTTTGGTCATAAGTAAAGTAAGGGTTTTGGAAAGCGGGCCGCACACCCCCACCCAATCCCCCTCCCCTCCACACACACATAGCGCTTGCCACAAGTTGCTCGAGATTTCCCAAAAGTTGCCCAAAATTTATCAAAAATTAAAGTTGCTCAAAATTTGCTTCAAAAAAAGTCAAAGGTTGCTTTTTGTAACTTAAGTTGGTCAAAAGTTGCTAAAAAAAAGCAAAACCTCTTTTTTTTGTTTCTCTCTTCTTTTATTCGGTCCGATGCAAAAATATGCAATCTGTACAACAATAGTAACATTTCTAACACAACATCCTCTTTATTACCCTTTTTTCATTAATTAATACAGAAATGTATAAAATATTGCTAAGTATTAGGGTTCTGGCAACCCGAAATAACCACTAGGTTAAAAATGCCGGGTTGCCAGTTTACAAATTGGTTAGTCAAATTTTGGCCGGAGACACACACGTACACACGGTCACACATACAAGATATAATATATACCAGAAAGTAAAGAAGAAAAGAAGCTGAAATTAAATCACACGCGTGATCTATTACCTTAAATAAAAAAAATATATTTGAACTGAACAATGAAGAATATCAGATAAATAATGGTAAGGCGTTGCAAAAGCAGTGATATTATCTTAATGTGAAACAAAAAAAGAGAATTGACTAGTAGCTTTGGAGAAGCTCTGGAGAGCTCTGTTTCAGTTTAACTTTGAATGATGAAATTGGCAAGTGCTTTATATCATAATCAATAGCGTTCCATATCTTAGGACCCTGAAATCGAATATTAAATTTCCCATAATTTGTTCTTGCTTTGGGAAGATAGTAAGACTGTTTTTCTAAGCATTTTTGTGCAATTTTGCGTTGTGACGAGCGTCGCTTATAAATAAATTTGTTCACAATACGTATGAGTAAATACTACGCATCAATATCAAAATTGTTTTAAATTTTTTTTTTAAATCTTTTTAAAAAAAATTCAAACAAATTTTTAAAAAATTAAAGAAATTCACAAATTGTCTACTGAAAGATTGTAAAATATGAAAGCATGGCCAATTAAGGCGGGGGTTAACATGAAGGCCATATTTTTACTGGGTATTATGGTTTGAATGCAAATATCTCGTTCACGTTTCAAGCAGTGAAAAATCTCTCTGCTCATTTCACATAGCTACGTTTTGGGCTGTTTTGTAAATTTTTTGGTGATTTTTGGGTGTATTTGGGGATAAATAGTTTTTCTCAAAGGATTAGTAAAATTTATGGAAATAGGAAATTTTGAAGATTTGATGTTGTTTTAAAAATAGAATTTGAAGTTAGAAATTGGTAGACGTACACCAAAAAGTTGCCCACCAACCCGGGGTGCCCTTTTGGGGGCAATCAACTGTCTGGTGGTGTTCCAAACCCCTTTTTATCCTTTTAATCCCTCTTTAAACTTCCTAAAATTTCACTTAAATTCATGTGTACTCCCGCCTTAAAGCACTAAAAGCTGCTCCGATATCTAGAAAACTAAAAATTGCTCAGAATACAAAAACTTGCTCGAAACAAAACAAGTTGCTCGAAATACGAAAAGTTCCCAAAAAGATGCCGAGCAACTTGTGGCAAGCCCTACACACACCCGGGCAAAATATGGATTGCGCGCGAATATTGTCAGGATACCAACTCGCGCGGCGCGGGTAACGCGCGAGATGAGTGAACGCTCCCAGCATTCTTTGCAAGAACAGTTTGTCCATGTTGTTGAACCGCGAAAGGTGAACGAGGCTGGAAAAGGCAGACTGAAAAGGTCAGTTTGTTCTTATTCACTGTGTATTTAGTACCTTTCCTTGTAGTGCTTTCATGCTTTGTTCATATGGAGGACGTTCTCCTTATCAGTGTACCTGCTGTATATTCAGGGAGGAACCTCGCTTGGAGCTGGAGAGCTTTGTTGGCCAGCAATTGAACTCGGATTGCAGGTAAACTTTTTGGACAAACAAAATACGATTGATTTATTTACATTGTTAACTGTAGTAATATGTATTTTTTTCCCTTTTGATCGGGTTCCAGCTTGCTGCTAAGTTAGCTTCGTTCTGCATGAAACATCATGTATGTCCCCCCGCCATATGTGTATTTTCGTGAGTGTTGCCCCCCCCCCCCACCGGCGGTATCTTCAGTATTCTCGCGAATGTTGACCCCCCCCCCCCCCACACACACACACACACGCACAGCAGACAAGATCAAATAAATAGAATGGCTATATATATCTGCCTTAGAAGGTGAATAATTTTATCTCAGATTAATTATTTGTCTTTGTTTAATCATAACAAGATTTCTTAAAGTAATTTATCTGGAATGAGACCACACATGGCAGTTAAGCTTATGTGTAAACTGCTATATGTTTTGGAAATTAATTTGTTTGAAATTCTTTTACTTGTGATGTACATATTTGTATCAGTCAATATGAAACCGCCACATCCCCTCCCTATGCCCACAGGGGAGGGGGTACTCCCAGAAAATTGGGTGGGGGCACTTCCAAAAGCCCTTACCCTATTTAAGAGCAAAATCGATTTTTTTTTGTGACAATTTTTCCTACCCTGTTAATGCCCTGACCAAAAATTTGATACCCTATTTATTTATATGTACTGACGCTTAAATCAATACCCTAGCTTCGTCTTGCTATAATAACGAAGAATATACATTGTATTTGGTGTGTGCTTGGCTCGCACGCTTAAAGAACGAAGAATATACACATTGTATTTAGTGTGTGCTTGGGCTCGCACGTTTTAAGAACAAAGAATATAAATTGTATTTATAAATTGTATTCAGACCTGGCAACTTTTAAGAATGTTTTGTACATGCAACTTAAAGCTTGCAGCCAATGTTACCATTTCAGCCAATTTTTTTATCAAGATAGGTTAAATTAAAGTAAGAAATTTGAGGGTTGTCCAATACACGCAAACGGAGGCCAATGGAATGGCACTCAGTCCATTGGTAATCCATTGGTGAAATGTCTCCACATGGGGATTTATAAAGACTTAGAATATTTCCGATGGCTTCAGGTTGAGTAGGGGCCCATTCTACTCGTCCATTGGTACTGATGGTACAATTGGTACCAATGGAAATGTATTTAATCGATTGGTGTTCCATTGGTGAAATGCATCTCATTATAAAGTTGTAGAATATTTCCAATTGTTTCTGGCTGAGTAGGGGTGCATTCTACTCGTCCATTGGTACCAATGGTATGATTGGTACCAATATAGCACTCAATCCATTGGTATTCCATTGGCGAAGCGCATGTCATTATAAAGACTTGGAATATTTCCAATGGCTTCAGGCTGAGTAGGGGTCCATTCTACTCGTCCATTGGTACCAATGGTACGATTGGTGCCAATGGAATTACACTTATTCGATTGGTGTTCTATTGGTGAAATGCATCTTATTATAAAGACTTAGAATATTTCCGACCAGGCTGAATAGGGGTGCATTCTACTCGTCCATTTGTACCAATGGTACGATTGGTGCCAATGGAATTGCACTTATTCGATTGGTATTCCATTGGTAAAGTGCATGTCATTATAAAGACTTAGATTATTTCAGATGGCTTCAGGATGAGTAGGGATGCATTCTACTCGTCCATTGGTACCAGTGATATGATTGGTGCCAATGGAATTGCACTTATGTGATTGGTGTTTCATTGGTGAAATGCATCTCATTTTAAAGACGTAGAATATTTCCAATTGTTTCTGGCTGAGTAGGGGTCCATTCTACTCGTCCATTGGTACCAATGGTACGATTGGTGCCAATGGAATTGCACTTATTCGATTGGTGTTTCATTGGTGAAAGGCATCTCATTTTAAAGACGTAGAATATTTCCAATTGTTTCTGGCTGAGTAGGGGTCCATTCTATTCGTTCATTGGTATCAATTGTACGATTGGTACCAATGGAATTGCACTTATTCGATTGGTATTCCACTGGTGAAGCGCATGTCATTGTAGAGACTTAGATTATTTCGGATGGCTTCAGGATGAGTAGGGATGCATTCTACTTGTCCATTGGTACCAATGGTACGATATGTGCCAATGGAACTACACTTATTCAGTTGGTGTTCCATTGGGGAAATGCATCTTATTATAAAGACTTAGAATATTTCCGATGGCTTCAGGCTGAGCAGGGGTGCATTCTACTCGTCCATTGGTACCAATGGAATTGCACTTATTCGATAGGTGTTCCATTGGTGAAATGTATCTCATTATGAAGACGTAGAATATTTTTTTATATATTCTTCGCTCTTAAAGCGTGCGAGCCCAAACACACGCTAAATACAATGCCCTACATACAATATGTATATTCTTTGTTCTTAAAGCATGCGAGCCCAAATACACGCTAAGTACAATTATTTATATTCTTCGTTCTTAAGGTGTGCAAGCCCAAACACACGCTAAATACAATGTATATTCTTCGTTCTTAAAGCGTGCAAGCCCAAACACAGGCTAAATACAATGCCCTACATACAATATGTATATTCTTCGTTCTTAAAGCATGCGAGCTCAAACACATGCTAAAGACAATTTATATTCTTCGTTCTTAAAGCCTGCGAGCCCAAACACACACTAAATACAATGTATATTCTTCGTTGTTAAAGCAAGCCCAAACACACGCTAAATACAATTTATATTCTTTGTTCTTATGCCATTTGTGTTTGCATAAAGTGTGGGAGCCGAAAAGTGCTAAATAAATACGGTATGTATATTCTTTGTTCTTAAAGTGTGCGAGCCCAAACATACACTAAATACAATGCCCTACATACAATATAAGAAAGAAATGGCCGTGTGAAATCCTCGCCTCCAGAATTTCGCGGGGCCATTTCTTTCTTGCAGTTTTCTTTCCAGTCAAGCACGATGGACTAAGCGAAAGAGGGACTACTCATAGTCACAAATCAGGAACGTATAATATATCTTGTATTTAGGGTGTGTTTGGGCCCACTTTAAGTACGAAGATTATACATTGTATTTAGTGTGTGTTTGAGCTCGAACGCTTCAAGGACGAATAATATACATTGTTTTAAGTGTGTGTTTCGGCTCGCTTTAATAATGAAGAATATACATTGTATTTAGTGTGTGCTTGGCTCGCACTCTTAAAGAACGAAGAATATACACATTGTATTTAGTGTGCTTGGGCTCGCACGCTTTAAGAATGAAGAATATAAATTGTATTTAGCTTGTGTTTGGGCTCACACGCTTTAAATACGAAGAATATACATATTGTATGTAGGGCGATTGTATTTAGAGTGTGTTTGGGCTCGCACGCTTTAAGAACGAAGAATATACATTTTATTTAGCGTGTGTTTGGGCTCACACACTTTAAGAATGAAGAATATACATATTGTATGTAGGTCTTTCTATTTAGCATGTGTTTGGGCTCGCACACTTTAAGAACGAAGAATATACATTGTATTTAGCGTGTGTTTGGGCTTGCACACTTTAAGAACGAAGAATATACAGATTACATTCATTTAGCGCTTTTGGGATCGCACGCTTTATGCAAATACAAATGGCATACCGATCGGCTGTCTACTTTTCCATTGGTGCCATTGGTACCAATGGTACCAATCGACAAGTAGTTTACGCGCGGCCCTCGGTTGTTAATATATGCAGTTTACAAATGGTATACCAATCGACTAACTACTTTTTCCATTGGAATCGATTTGTACCAATGGTACCAATGGCACCAATCGACAAGGCTACTTTGACGAATAGTGATCATTTACCAATGGTACAATTGGTGAGGGTGTTTTGACGATTGGTATCTGTTTGTGTATATTGGACATGTGTGAGAAGTTTCGCCAACTACCATATGTATTCTACTAGTTTTCTCTCATATTTTTCTTGATGCTGATTATTACCTGATATTTTGTTGTATGTATTGTCTGTAGCCGCCAACCGCCAAATGTATGATTTCTTATCCAAAATTAACATTTGCTTAAAATGTTCGTTTGCAACCTGATATGTATTAATTTTGTCAAGCAATTAGCTTATAAGAAGTGTCTAGTCTTCAAGATGCTCTCAAGTTTTGTGTTTTATAATTTCATTCTTTGTTTTGCTCAAGCTAGATTTGCAATAAAAACTTAGATTAAGGGATACTTTTAAGCAGGAAAATTATTTTGACAGGTACATGTAAACCATGTACTATGAAATTGGGCCATGAAATTGAACTAAATTTTGACATGACACAACATTGTCGAAGCATATAATTTTTAAAATTGGATGAAAATTTAGGTTTAAATTACATGCAAATCTGATAGTGCTGAACTGCTAAAAGATAATATTTTAGTACTATGGCTTAGCTTTTCCAGCCACACTTATTATTTTGGCTTGCTAGCACTTGTAAAAAGTGTAATTTTATTGTTGTGTTTTGCTTTTTGCAGGGCAAAATATGTACATGTAAGGCTGTCTCAACAAGAAAATAATATTAAACAACCTCAAAGTTACAGTTTTGAAACAAGTTACTGAAAACCTTCTTCCTGACAAAGTTTGAGAAAATCATTTTTTTCTATCCTGCATAGGTTAAGGTATAGGTGATTGTTACAGCAAGCTGCTCTTAATATCTGGTTGCAAACACTCAATTTTGGATCTCATTGGTGACCAGAGAATCGCTATTTTGAGCCCTAAAATGTTTACATTAAGCAGATATTTAGTAATTAGTACATTAAAACAATGATACATGTAAGTTAAAATCACAGCAAGCTTAAACTATTTGACTTTTTTCTAAGTAAATCCCTCCTCTTTGAACAATGTTAAAGGATATGTAGATTTGAAAGATTCCCATGAAACTTAAGGGGACAGTGTTATTGTGCATGTGGTAAGTTTGGTTTACAACTTAAAAAGTTTAGGCTGAATTTTTCAAGTTTGTTTGACAAATTCAAAATGGTGATGAGTAGTGGAACAAGTGGAAACTAACCGCGGTGTGTGAACAAGAGGCAACTGCAATCAGGAAAACGTGTATAAATATGTGAAAGAATTTTTTTTTGTGTGTGTCCAGCAGTCAGTCTTGAACGCATTGTGAGTGAAAACTTGGATCAGTCTCTCATGGCCGATATGTAACCCCTGTCAGAATTGGTAAATAAGTTTGGAGCAGGTTGGTTGGGCTTGCTTTTTAGTGTTTCTTAGGAATTCCCCTTTTGCTCCTGATTTGTTTCTGAAGGGTACTTTTTTTATCAGGAGGACTTTTTAAAAAGTTCAGTAGAGCCATTGGACTGTTAGAGATCAGAGCTCTACATGGTTTCAGCTGTTATGTATCACTTTGTAGAGTTTGACACCTCTGTAATTTGCCATGTGCCGAGTTATAAAGTATGGTTTGTCTTGCTCCATTTCTATTGCAGAAATGTATGTTGTAGCTCTTTTAATTATTCTCTTTGGAGGGACAAGTGGGTGATCATGTTGATTACTTGCATTCTATATTGTGATGCCGGGCCCAGTTGTTAGATTAAAACTGTGTTAAGTTATATGGCTTGTTACCACGGACCATATTTAGCTTTGTCTGGCATCGCCGGAGACTGCTCTTGTGTTACTTTGAGAATCTTAGAGATCCATTCTGTGTTGTCAAAGTTGTCTTTCTTGCATCCTGAATCTGTTTCAATGTGCTTTTCGTCTCCTGAGCTCGATGTTTAGGTTTATACCTCCTTTGTTCGTTCTGGCACCACATGATTTAAATTTAACTAAATTTAGATGTTGACATCTGTTGACTGTTTTGCGTCATGTATACATGTACACTTGTAAATTGGCTATTTGAGACATTTTTTCGTGCCAGTAAATTCTCATTCTTTCATGCCAATCATTTCAAGGGGGCGGTAGAGCATAAACAATGGAAAAGCTATCTTAGACATTTGCTCAAACCTTATGGAGGCTTTTTCTTTTTTCACTGCAACTATAATATTAATGACTATCATATTAATTTGATTTTTTATTTAGAAATGCTGCAGTGGTGGTCTGAATTTCGCTCAAATTTTTCAACGGATTCTAAAGCTTTTGACTCTATAATTTGGAATAATTGTAATATAAAGATAGATGGCAAACCGATCTGTTATCATAACTATATGAATGCTGGGGTAATTTTTATCAGCGACTTAATGTATTCTCGGAACAATGTTGAATCCTTTAACATAACAAAGGACAAGGGACTAATAGGCTCAAATTACTTGACGTGGTCTGCTGTTCGCTGCTCTGTGCCAAAGCATTTAAGGAATCTCATCGTCAATGGAAACGTTTTAAATACACTTGAGTTAAAATGTGGTAACAAAGATTTTGATCCTCTCTCAAGCAAGAGTAGAAACTTTTATGCTTTTCTCATTCAAGAAAAAGCCAAACATTCAAGAGGGTTCTCTTAACTAATGTCAGATTTTAACCTAAGTGAAGAAGAGACTCGAAAAGCGTTTGTACTGGCAAAATCAGTTGCTCTTGAAACATTTGTACAATGTTTTCAGTTCAAAATTTTAAATGACATTTTGTTTTTAAATACCTGATTAGCAAAAAGCGGAAGGATTCAAAGTGATCTTTGTACGTTTTGTCAAACCTCTCGAGAAACATTAGAACATTTCTTTTATCGATGCTCCTTCTCAACAGAATTTTGGACTAAATTTGAAAACTTTTGGTTGACAGTAACCAGGGAGCAAATAAAACTGGAATATATTAACATTATATTAGGAATATTAGGTCAGAGATCTAACCTGCTCAACTACTTTATCATTTTAGGTAAAATTTATTTATGGAATTGTCGCAAAAATAAACAAATCCCTCTCTTTTTGCCTTTTGAAGATGTGGTCAAGAGAAAATATGAAATTGAAAAGCTTATAGCCTCTCAAAGCATCTTAAGCTTAAAACATTTTCAGGTAAAATGGAACCTAGTTTTGAATAACAATCCAATTTCTTTTGTAAAGGAGTAAGTGCTGCATGTAAATTATGTAAATTTATATGTACATTCATGATAATTCAAATACCTGTATTGTAATTTCATATAAAGTATCTTGTTAACACAAAAAGTAATTGTGCAATTAGAGTACTATGTAGAGCAAGATTTGTATTATCAGTTGTGTAGGCAGAGCATCTGTAGTAGTTGTTGTGTGTAATCGTAGTGTTAGTAGTAATCGTAGTGTAAGTAACGGTCGTATTGTAAGTAATGTCAGTAGCGGCGTAAGTGATATGAGTATTGTAGGTAATGTTAGTATTGTAAGAAGTCTTAGTAGTGTAAGTAATGTTAGTATTGTATGCAATAGTGAAAAAAAAAAACTAAGGAACATTCAAAAAAAAAAATGGTGTGACTACAGATGGATTTTTTTCGCCTCTTGCTTTTCGCTTGTGTACCGTATTTTGCTCTCTGCCCTGCTAATCTGCCTGTTCTGCAGGCTATGGGTCACATAACTAAGTTTCAGGTCAGAAAAGGAGAGAGTCTTAGGGTGAATTTGGGCATAATATTTAGGTGTCATGAAGTTAGAGAGGGCCTTTCAAATCAGTTGTAAAGAAAAAGTAAAAAAAATTGTAGGGAAGGGGGCAGTTGAATGATTAGTGAATTCCTAAATATGGTGGAATTTCCAAGCCAAGAATGGGGTTTAGGTGAAGATGGAAGGGCATGGACATTTTCTGGAATCTGCACGCATTGCATGTATCTTCATTATCTTAAGAATCTGCATTCATTGAGCTTTCAAATGGTGTATTGAACACAGAATTCTGTAATCAATATTCACAATTTCACATATGCACAGATTATGACACTGTCCCTTAATAATAAATCAGGTGTTTCATTAGGTGGTGGGCAGCAGGCAAATTGACCAGCTGTGAGGATGATTTTGCCAGCCTGGTTTGACCATCTATAGAAAAGGTTTTCTGAAGAAGTTCAGTTGAAAGAATTTTGCCTGCCTGTCAAAACCATTTGCCCTCCTGATGTAAATGTTAATGTAACACTTGATAACAACAAAGTACATTCATTCACTTGGATTAAAGTGCTAGCACCTCACTTTGAATAATTAATGATCTGTCATATTGTATTTATTAACTGTCACTGTATATTTATTTTCCATCAGTGATCACATGTTATACATGTAGCTGACTATAATGGGTGGCCCAACTGTGAAAACTTGCATCAACTTGCATGCAAATTTGATCTTGACCAAAGTGAGCGCAAGTCATTGCAGATCAACACAAGTGCACCCAAGGCCTGGCCAAACAAAGTCACAAGTAGACCCAAGTTTTGAGCTTGCCTCTACTTGCAGGTCTGTTTGGCCAGGGCTTTACTTTTGGAATGTCAAGCTACTTTCAGCATTTGTTAACAGCCATGAAATTTATTTGCTACTTTCATAGGGGGCTCATTACCTTAAGTTAATCATTTTGTATAGGTTATAGTGACTACATGTATAATGTACATGTTGAATAAATCTTGCATGAACTTAAATTATTCTTAATCCCGTGGTTATCACCATTTCATCATGTTAGTCTAGTACAGTGGAACCCCACCTTATGGTCACCTTGTTATTATGCCACATTTTTGTGTCCTGGCGAAAGGCCCATACATTTTATTCATAGAAAAACCCTGTAAATGCAGCCAGCCCTTTGATACGGCCATCTGCCACATTTTGAAATCCCAACTTGTGTAATCCTTTACAATCTTACCCTGCTTAAGGTAGCCAAACACAATTTTCAAGTGCCTATGCCTAATTCACCATTACTTTTAAACTATTTATGCTTTGGCGCCCGTTTTTTGCAGGCGTCAAGGTTAACCACAGAAGGGTTTATTCTCACATTTTGGCTAAGGTGTGTGCTGTTGCCATGGTAACGGGGCTGGTTAAAAACAAGGCTTAAAAAATGGTTTTTGTTTATTTAAAAAATGTCCAGTCGTTAGATTTTTTTCATCATTTGCCCACTACAAACTGACATTAAATCCCTTCTGTCAACCTGTTCTAATAAAATTTTGACGTAGACAATTTTCATAATTCGCTGTAAATCATTTTCACTGCATGTTCTGTATTATTAAAAATTCCCTTTGTGAAAATTCAGATTTTTTGTGATAGATCATTCACATGGTTTCTGAACTATTTTCTTGCCAAATTTCTTGAAATTCTAATGACTGGATCGTTAGAACTTGGCAAGTTTCTACAAAAGCAATCGGTCTCAATTTTTCGAGCAACTGCACATGCGCTGCACTTAACTGGGTTCTTTCGGTAACAAAGAAAAAGCTGAGAATTGCTGGGTTCTTTGCATCATTACCTTTTCTAATATATCTTTGTAATGAAAGAATAAAGCCATCGATACACTGCATTCAAATATAGAAAAAATAGCACAGATAGTGCGGGTGTTGAGTAAATAAAATAATTGCACTATTGACAACATGTTTGTTTTTGCAATCCTTGTGTACATGCTGAATTGCATCAGCAAAAGCGCATGTGAAAACTGTGTTCAGCCACCTTAAATGGCCAATTGGCCAGTTATATAGTAAATGGTTTAAACCTAGGAGTATCAGTAGTTTGTATAGTGTGATTGTCTGGGTGAGGGTTATGTTCATCTTTCCAATCTAAATATTGTATGAACTGCTTGAAGTTTCAATTTTTCAATTTTTTTAAAATTCTATCTGCATTCTGGATGTTTATAAAAGACCAGTGGTTCAGAAGTGCAATTATGATATTAATATCTGTTACTTCTGTTAAGACATCACTCAATTTAGACCAGTCATGAAATTTGACCCTATCCCATTAATATGGTCAACCCGTTAATACAGCCAAATTTTCATGGCCCGTTGGTGACCGTATTAACGGGGTTCCACTGTAGGTTGCTGGTATCCATTTATAATCCTTGATGAAGTAAGTTACTGTTTGAGAAAAGTGCTGTGTTCAAGATCATAACTCAAGGACTTTGGAAAGGCTTCTTAATCTGGGGACTATTTCACCTGGTGTTATGCCACTACACCTTAAACATTTGTACAGTATCTAAATTTTTCTATTTCTTCTTTTGAACAGCTGAAGACAAAATACCTGAGGACAAGACAGGAGGATATTATCCACAAGCTTATTCTAGAATAATGATTTTTTTTGTAATCCAGGACCAGGTAAACACTTACATTCTTATGCAATGATCAAATCAAAACTTAACCTGGTTTCTTTAGGGGAATCCCTGAAGGGCATCCCTTAAGGGTACCCAAGTCATCAAATTCTATAGCAGAAAAAAGAATTAAAATGCACCACTTTTTTTCCTTTTTTAATTAAATAATGCACTATTATTATAGGATCCAAAATAATCAGGGAAATTTTCGTTTTTCAAAATCAGGGAAAGCGAATAAATGGAGAAAATGGGAAGGTTCCCTTTTGTACTGTACCTTTGAAAAAAAAATAACTAGACCAAACTACTGACTAACTCCATTCAAATGAAAACTTATAGTGTAACACATTTTATATAAGTGACCACCAAACTAACTAAGAACAGACTACTCAACTCATACCAACAACTACTCGCCCCTACAGTAAGTAGTCTCTACGGTATTTCTTGACCTCAGCAGAGCTCACATGATGTTCTTCAACCAACCTCAACACCTCATCAAAAGTAAACCAGTTGAATCAGACCATAGCTGATCAGTCACTGATTACTACCTTTTCATAATTGCTGGACAGGTTCTCAAAGCATCAGTGCTTTCACACTAGACAAACTACTTAATGATACTGGTCCAATTTTTTTCTTTGTGGTTAGCGACTTGACAGTACTGTTGTTCCTTTGGGCACCTCAGAATGGGACATACGGTAATGTATTCCTCAATCCCCCCCCCCCCCCCCACTCTCCACCCTTGTCGTGATTCACTATTATTTCCCAGGGTTCCCCAGGTTAAGGATTAGTTTTGAGTTGATCATTGCATTCCTTGATGTAAACCAAGTTCTGCTTTTAATTTTGAAATACCACAGATATGTAAATAATTTAGAATGCTTTCATTGGCTCAGTAAGTAAATTAGTTCTAAAGTGGATAACATTTCATTTGGTTATATTTTATATTTTTACTGTATTTCCTCCTTGAAACCCCTGTTGGACTTCTGATTTTTACCCATACATGTATGTAAGAAGGGGAAGCTCTTTGGAAGAAAGGCTTAATAGTAATATCAAATATCAAAACTGCAATTTGTAGGTTGAAAAGGAGATTTGGAAAGACTTCCTTATTAGAATGGAGACTCGGTATAATCAATACTTCCAATTTAAAGTTCAGGCATTGTACAAAACAATGAGATGATCTGTATAAATTTATCATTGACACCACCAGTAAATTCTGTCCTTTTTGACTGGAAGGGCTTAGAAATTTATGGTTAAAAGAGAGCTGAGCTGCTGTTTCACTGCTACACTGTAATATGATCACCCATCATTTGGATAAAAAGAGGAAAAAGAAAGAGATTGGGGCTAATCATAAGGGATACTGGATAGAAGGAGTTGAAAGGAAATTCTGACTAAAATTCATCATTAAACACCCCCTCCCCTTCCTTTAGGGGTGGTGAATGGTAAATGCAAGACTTTGCGAGACAGCGAGACAAGCGCTTTTCTTTGCAAGCCCGAGACATATTGACTTTTTAGATTGTGAGACCGAGACTTCAAAGTGTTTTGAGTGCGAGCGCGAGGGACTCAGAAATTCGAGCCCCAGATTTAGATGAGAGCTATAAGAATGAGCGAGAATGTAAATACTTGTGCCTTTACACAGTTCCACGGGGGACAACAGATAAGTTCTTCGACTTCGTGGGTTTCATCATGAGCTATCGTGGGTTGTGTGTGGCTTCTTGATTCCCCTTTTAGCCTTTTAGCCAGCCTTTGTGAACATGCTGAAACTGGAAATTCGACTATAACACACTATGCTAGGATATCCTAGCACAAAATAACTGTTTTTTGGCGCCAAAATGACATTGCGGTAAGTTTTGTAGCTTTTTGTGGAATTCAGACAATTTGGCAGAAGTTAGGATTAACTTTTTCTTGGAAATTTGAAAGTTGCTTTATTGAAATTCAATATCAAGTGACAAAAAGATGTCATTTATTAAAACAAACAAACGCATTGGAACTTCAAAACCCTTAACCTTGCAAAAAGTTGAGACTCCGAGAGAGAGAGCTTCATATAAAAATCGAGACTGCAAGACGCACATAACCGCTAAAAAAACAAGACTGTGAGACCCATGAAATTCAACTAAAATTTTGCAAGACCCAGAGTTTTTGAAGGACCATTCACCACCCCTTCCTTTTGCCCTTCCAAAAAATTCAAGCAAACGGTAATTTTTCATCATTGTTGAAAAATTGTACTGGACCAGGGGTTGGGTTGGTGTCCTTATACAGATGGGCCTGAGGATCAGTGGAAGAGATTGGTCTGTGATAATGTGGTATATACGCGTACGTGTACCCCTGATTGGTGTCACATTCTAGACAACACCCTGCCATTTAGATCATTAGAATCAAAAATAGAATGACATAGGAGTAATTAGGGGGAGGGAAGAAGCATACTACAACATGGCAATCTTGCCAGTTCATAGGTACATGTAACAAAGTACACCTGGGGGTATGTACATTGGATGTTGTCTTGCCTTCAGAAAAAAAAACTTCAAAACTTCAATTTCTTATAGTTGAACAGAAGTGTTGCAGATAAACCTTAAGGCAGGTTGTGAAGAAGGAATTCCATGGATTGATCAATAAATCTTTCACACAGATGGAAAGAATATTTTTTGGGGGGGAAGGGGAGGATGGAGGGTATAATTCTGCTTTTATCCCTGATAGGGGTACTGAACAACAAGTAAAACTAAATGGGCAGGTTGGACTCTTTACAGAGGGAAGGGGCCAGCTGAGGAAATACAGTAATTTTTCAGGAGAATGAGAACACTTCTGAATGTAGATGACTTATCATTTCATTCATACTTGTTCTACATGTGCATGTATATTTTCAAATATTTCTGCAGTTCAATTTGAAAGAAAATTTTTTTCCAAAATTTCCTTTCTAGCTAGTAAAATCCTTTCTAGCTAGTAAAAAATGAAACTCAGCATCAGAAGTCAAGGGATTTTTTTCAACTTAAAAAAGGTCACTCCAAAAGGTTTTTCCATTCACCAAAGTTTCAGCCTCTGAAGTACCTGCTATCTTGAAGAAATTTGTCTTGAAAGAAGTGACTTCAGAGGCCATCATTTTGAAACTGTACTTGGCAGCCAGGTTGTTTATGTGACGTCATTCTGTCCGACTTGAAATTGGCGGGAAGGAGAAAAACCTGCAACTGACTTGCGTCAAAATGTATTTTTCCAAGCGATTACCCACTTCACTATCTTCAATGCTATCATTTCAAAGCCTGGAACATGTTTGGCTCCAAATAATATGGCTCAAGAGCAGCCATAACCCAGAGTGGTAGTTAAAAGGGTTGTCGGAAGCCATTTGGACAGAATCTCTTGGACGGAATGATGCAACGGAAATGCAGCCTGGCTGCTGAGTACTGTTCAAAATGGCGGCAATGATGTCAAATTTTGGGCTTCCTTGGAGACGAATTTCATAAGGAAAACCTGCACTTTAGAGGCTGAAACTGCCGTGAGTGGCTAAACTTAATGCGGGTTTTTTATTAGCATTGACAAAAAATATACGTTTATTTACATTTTTTGGAGTGACCATCTCCTTCAACCATTTCAAAACAAGAAACAACAAGAGACTTCATTTTGTATTCCAATGAATTTTTATTGACATGCTGAACAAAAACTCTCCTGTTGTGGCCACAGTGTCTTGATAAATTAATATTGCTAAGACAGTGAATATAATTTGGTAATTAGATAGTTGGGTAACTACTAAATTGAAGACTCCTTTTCAAAACATGTTGGGTTAGCAGTGGTTGTTACAGTTGACAACTAGAATAAAATTATTGAGTAATATTATTACTCTCTGAAAAGCTGTTTTACAAATTCTATGGCTTGCCTGTAATCTTTTTTGAAGAATTCTTTGTTTATGTTTATTCACAGTATTATTTACATTCTTCTCCGAGGTGTTATCCACTTTCAACTAATTTATTTAGAATGCATGTTATTGTTTGCGATGTGTGTTAGTTTTTTTTTTACCTCTGTTTGGTTATGCATGTCTGTGGTATTTGTAGTTACTGTACAGTGGCCCATTGTTACAAATATGACTTCACCATTCAGTTTATTTATTAACACTTATCCCTTCAGCATGAGTTTGAAAACAATACATTTTGCAAGTTATCCAAATCTGCAAAATACTTGGAAAATATGACGGATGGCAATGAAAAAGTTTGAAATATTTTGCTTTGTTCAATCGGTTAATCACAGTTAAGTGCAATGTGCAAGTGTTAAAATGAATTGTCGATGAAGTACAAAAAAAATAGTAACTGTACTTTGGTATTCGAAAGTTCTACAGGGCAGGGGGACGAGTGTTTTCAAGTTCCGAAATGTCAATTGTGTATCCATTCAATCACAGAGATTTAGTTTCGATTTCTACTGAATTCCAATCACTGTCAGTGAGGCTTTATCAAAACGAATTATTGATCAGTAGAAAATGAAAATGGTGATTCAGTGGTTTTATCGTTGTTTTTTTATGGAGTTCAGAAAAGTATGGAGTCTTCAAAAAGATTTAATTTTCATATCTGCCAAACTCCAATTACTTTGACTATGCAGATTTATTACAATGCGTTATTGATGAATTTAGAAATCAAAACTGGGATTTCACTGTGTGATTCAGATATTTTATTCGTTTTTGAAACTAAACTGTAACTTTGTTTGAACTTTTGCTGAAGTGATACGTACAAAATAAATTTCAATCACCTGTTCTATTTATTAATCCCTTTGAATTAGGCTATGAAGTCTTGGTTGTTTTATGGTCTAGAACTCGCGGAAAATCCGTGAAAATAATTACACCCCATTTGGGTTGTGTTTTAAGTGAAGTCTCTTGCAAAACAATATGGGCCATTGTAAAGTTAGTGATATGAGGGTACAAGGAAATCACTGCTGAAATGCAATGTATGTAATAAAGCTCTCAGAACCTCAAAGACGCACTACTTGAGGATATAGCTGTCTCTACATTTCGATACAATATAATCTCGAAGTCATATTTACAGATTCTCTTGAAATATTGCGAAATTCTTTATTATGAATTTACACTTACAGAGAAAAATTTTAAAAAGGCGCTTAATTTTCTTGAGGATTTAGCCGTCACTAAACTTGGTACAATTTAATTTGTAATTCCCATAAAAAATATTTTCTTGAAATACTTAAAACTTCTTAAAATTATTTGAAAATCTACAATTACAAAAAAAGTTAAAAACATGCATTTAATTTCCTTGAGGATGTAGCCGTCTCCAAAGTTGGATACTATTTTAATCTTTAATTCATATTTTACAAAATTAATTGTCTTGAAATATTGCAAAATTGGAAATTTACTATCACAATTTGAAGTTGCATTAAATTATCCAGTCGTTGTTTTTGTAATCCTGTTTATAGTGCGTCTTTGTGTTTAATACCTCATTTCATTGCTGTATTTGTGAGGGACAAAATGTACTAAGTTGCTCAGTTTGGAAAATGGCTTGGAGTTGGAGTTAATGATATTACGCATTTTTATGCCTGTGAATTGTCTAGATTTCTGTAGCCAAATTATAGCGTGACATGCAAAGACTTAGGTCACGCTTGCCTAAAAACGTTCTACGCAAAGTGTGAATAGGGAAGGGCCAATTTATTCGACCTCTGGGCCAGGCAACTAAGTACAGTTTGCAACTCGCAAATATGAGAGTTTTATGGCAGACATTTTTTTAAGTAGTGGTTTTCTTTAAAGTAGAACTTGGTTTGTGGTCCTCTTATTCAGTGTAATCTCTTACGCAACTTATCTCGTAATGTTTTCGATGGCGGCGTGACAAGTGCGTTGTATGAAACATTGGGTCGTTTATCATACCGTGTAACGAACAGAATTTACGCCAAACAGTTGTTACAGCGGTTAGAGAATGTTGGAACTTAGTTCTACTTTCTGTAACCGTTGAAGTGACTTGTTTTGCAAACGTTTTGTCCTTTACGCGTTGTGTTACACGGCTAGATGTTTCATTAACTTGTCACGCCGTTTTCGAGAAGATTGCGGGACAAGTTGCGTGACAGATTACACTGTATATCAGGACTTAGTCATGGACACAAGTGTTTACCTGGTTAGTTATGATGGACTGGTGGTAAAAACGACAACACACAGTCTCTTTGTCTCTTTTTTTGCGTTTTTATTGTGTTAAAAAAAACAAAAATAAAAAATTTAGCCGATCTTGTCCCTGCTTGTCGGGTTGTTTTCACTCTGTCCTGAGTGGAAGTGTTTCTTCTGTTCTTCATTAATATTCCAACTTTAAAATCCTGGTTTGTTTATCTGCGCCGCCATCTTTGATGTCGACACTTGACCACTTTAATGATATGGCCGTTTGCTCTCAAGTGGAGATGGCAGAATGAGGGAGGTGAGAGTTTGCTCCCCATGCCTCCTCGGTTTCACTCAACTACGTCATAATACCACACCAGTTGAATTGGAATTTCTATTAGCTTTCAGATCCGTAAGTAATGCGCGAAAAGATTAATGCCAAAATAGTAAAATTTAGGATACGTGTTCCAAGCACTGTATCTAGAAATTTCCGTTGGAGGGACAAGGAAAACAGGAGCGCTAAAGTACAAGTCATGTTTAGTAATTTCCATGGATGCCAAGAAAAGAATCCAACGCAAAAAATCATTCATCTGACTTGCCGACCAAACCTCCTGCCGACTGACCTCCCACAAACTTCACCAAAAGAACACGTCACTTGAAACTCTACCGTCCGAGCTGATACAAGTTTAGGAATTTTCGCTTATGTTTAAATAAGATCAAAGTTAAAGCGATGAAAGATTAGTAATTTGTTTTCAGGTTTAAGCGTATTTTGCTAAAGTAAATAAATACTAATGCGAAAGCAAATGGGCGATTTTCGTCCGTTCACATCACCTAGAATTTCGCTAATGATATTTACTTTTAGTTATTTAAAATCGACCGAGTCTAATTTGTACAAAAAAATCCAAATATTTTTCGAGAGAATCGTAGTTTAAATATTCATAAAAAATCTTACTAAATATTCACAGTTAAAAGCGTCTTAAAGAAGGCAAACACGGTGGAATTTTGAAATTTATTTGCGCTTTTGTTATTGTTAATCTTGGCTTTGAATAACATTAAACAACGAAGGATCCTCGGAAACTTAGGGCAGTTAGTCGGAAGAGTCGACGTAAACCGAGCGGCAAAATCGACCTGACGAAAGGTTTTACCGCTCGGTTTATTTCGTCCCGTCACGATTAACTGCCGCTGCATCCCCGAGGATAATAACGAAGTTGAGCAAGTATAAGACAAAAACGACGAGAAACGTTTCCTAGGTTTAGTTTGTTTAAGACGTAAGGATGAACAATAGACCTTTCCCGCATTCAACTTCAGTGCGAACAATAGCACCAGAGCGAGGTTGGGGTGGACATTTTCATACATTTACTGTATTTTTGTCCACCCTGACCTCGACTTGGCGCTATTGTTTGTCGGAATGCGGGACAGGTCTATTGGCCTACGAAATTAAAAAAAAAAAACGAAATATATGCTTGGTTTTAGAAGTTGAATTTATAGTTTTGGAATGCAATATTGACAATTAGCTTACAGTTATGTACTTAGTCAAAAAATAAAGTTTCCGCGGTAAATCTCAGGTTTTGGAAATCAAAATGAGCAATTGGCCAAAGTTTAGTGAAAAAAAGATTAAATACCAACTTCAATATTAAGTAAGTTAAAGAAGGCAAGATAAACCCTAGACGTACAAAATTCATATCGAACAATGGATATGTTTGGTTACAAAAAACCTTTACGAGGTTATTTAAATGCTTTGCAAGCTCAAAATGAACAATTGGCCTACGCTTTGAACTTTGATCACGGAAAATGTAACTATTTGTTTAGTAGCTAAGATTTAAATTTCTCAAAAAGAAGCCTCCTTCATTGGCGTCATTCGCATCGTTACGCAACACTCCGGGAAGACTCAAGTAACGCCAGCGCAGTAGACTGCTTTTGAGTTCTTTTAGGTTAACTAATTCCTGGAGTTAATTGGAAAAAAAAAAAGAGCCAAAGTTGTAATTCCAGATAATTTTAATTGATATTTTAAGCGGTTAATGTTCTTAATTTTTCTTTGAACTGCGGACTGATAGTGTTAATAAATTGTGACTTACTTATTTTTATTCGATACCTAATTTGTTTTTATCTTCAGAATTTAAACGAAAAGGAAATTATTATTTTTAATTAAGAAAAGCCCTAAACGAGAATCAGCTCTTCCAGAAGAATCCCAGATGACTATCAGCTCAATCTAGTGTCGCTTGTGAAATTCCAGTCAAGCCAGATCAGTGACCTTCATTGTTCAAAACTAACCCCAACATCCTGGAAATGTACTACTCGTGACGTGCACTAAAGCACTACTGTTTTATGGCCTCAACAACAGAAAAACTCTAGAAACACTGATTGAAAACAAACATCCTTCAAGCCAATTGGAATAAAGGTGTGGTTTTCTGACGTAGTCAAGTAAAGCCAAAACGACATGAAAAGCAAACCCTCACCTTCCCCCATGATGCCTTCTCCACTTGAGAGCAAACGACCACACCATCAAAGTGTCTAAGTGCCTCCATCAAAAATGAGCGGAGCAGATAAACTCACCAGGATTTCTCAGTTGGAATATTGCAGAGGAACGTCCAAAACACCGTCCTCAGAGCAAGAGTTTCCACAATCCTGCAGGGACATGGATCGGCTAGATTTAAATCTGACCATTTGTGTTGAGCGCGGGTGTATGGGCCATCTCAGTTCCTGAAAATAATCTAAAATATAGTAAGTTCAGTGGAAAATATCACATCCACAAAGAACAAAACTAACAAGCTCATTAGCACAGTAAAAAAACTTATACTCTAACTAACTAGTTCTGCTATTGAATAGATGCTCAAGTAGTAATAATAGACATACTTAATCTGCCTTAGTTAACACTTTTTGGAGAAAAGTAGGATTAAAAAGCCCAATTCCCTAGGTGGTTTTGAACTACTGAAAACTACTGCATCGAAATCCTAACGAAAACAACCATAAGGGTTAATTTTCTCTCTATTATACACGTACTATGATACCAATATTATAGCTGACTAATAACGCCCACTAGATCTGAAGGGTCTGTTCTACACCCCTGTTCTTCTGACTATCCCCACGTTTGGCCTCTCTTTAACATGTTAGTGTCAATGCTAATGTGAAGACCTTATGACACCAACATTTGTAGTGTTTTCTAAGCTGAGTTAATTGTTTACTTCTGTGCTATTGAGCTTGCTGTGGCACCTTTAAACAAAGGAGGCAAGGAAATTATTTTAGAAAAAAAAATCGTTTTTTAAAAACTGATCGAGTAAGAAATAACAATTTTGTATGACAATAAATGCGTGTTAGTTATATAAATTTGTGAAATCCTACAGGTTTTTATTGCATTGATTTCATAATTTCTTAATCCTACAATCGACTATACTTTAAAGCCATTATTTTGGAAAAACGTGGCTCAGAATTTTTTGTACTACTGAACGAGTAATAAATAACAATTTTCTGTAAAACTTAGTAAATTGAATAAATTTGTGAAAAGCAGCAGATTGGTATTGCATTCAATTAATAATTTCTTGATCAGCCAATCGAATTTACTTGGATTATCACAAAAGGGTAGTTTTAGGAAGCTTCCTTTGTTCAAAGGTGATAAAAAACAATACTGTAGTTTCAAGCACCATCATGCTATTGATCTGAACAAAAAAAATCGGTGACAAAAATGAAAATGCTGCTCACTCAGAGAAAATAATTGTGATCAGTGAGAACTGAGTTAGCCAATGATTTTAGGGCATGATGCACGTTGAAACTACAATATATATATATATATATATATATATATATATATATATATATATATATATATATATATATATATATATATATTTTTTTTTTTTTTTTTTTTTTTTTTTTTCTTGAATACAAGTTTCCTATTGAGCAGCTACTTTCCCAAAACAAATTTATTTGGATTACAAAAATGTATTTTATTTTTGAAAGTAAATTCAGGCAAAAATTTTCTCAAGAAAAGCAAATAGCTTAGCATTCTGGCAACAGTATATTAAGTACAACATACATGAATATATATTTTTTCAAAATCAGACTTAAAAACAAAGAGAACCTTAAAAGGTTTCTTATGTTGATGTTGTCAAAAGATATTGTTTTTCAACTCCAAACTCGATTTAAGATTTCTGCGGAAAACCAATGGAAGTGAACAGATTTCATCATAAAGCTGCTCAATAGGAATCTTGTGAGAAGGAGAAACTAGGTTTTCATGAGCAAATAAGTGGCTTCTGTAAATCAAATTTACTGTGATGATTATACCCTGCTGTCTGACTTGCCTGTACAAATATCAAAAAAGTGTAACTTCAATTTCTTTTTAGGAACTGAAATAAATTGTTGCTAGAACTCTATAGGAATATTTTTAGCTTTGCATTTAAGAGAATCCTAGAATTTCAACATGCAAATTTTTAATGAGCACTCAAAATGTCTGTACACGTGTAAAAAAGAAATAAAATGGTAAATAACTTTTGACTGTATTTTCTAGTAATGGAGGCTTTGGACAAACAATTAAGAATAAAAATCAGCAATAATAATTTTGGATGATGTTTCGATGATTCGTTCATCATTTTCGAATTTGTAAAACTTAAAGTCATATTCTTATAAGTTCTTTATATACTAGGAATGCATGTGAAAGTCTTGTTGCATGTGATTAAAAACTCTATAATGTGGAACTGTAGAATGTGTTAATTAGGAACTAAATAGTTTTGCTTTCATTGAGTCAGATTGAGTGTTCAGTTTAGGTTTCTTTTCTTGGATAAAGTGCACTTCATAAATTATTTCTAATTGAAATATATTTTGATTTATTTTCTGCATGGGTTTTTGAAATTTCATTGTCCATTTCTGAATTCAAATAATTGCAAAAATTTACTTTTTATGACAATTTTGAACAAAAGGTCGGCACTTTTTTGTTTTATGTCTGTACGCATGAAAATACAACAAGAATTACCAAACTTTTAATTCACAAAAACAGATTTCACCATAATTGCATTTCAGTTAATTTTTAGTAATGATTGCTATTGGCATAATTCCCGGCTCTGATATAATGAATTGTATGGAAAATGTGACAAGCAAGCCACTTATTTGCAAATGAACGACACCCACACAACACACTGGTCAGTTCAATACTCTGTTTACATCGGTACTAGTTACATGTGCATCAAAGTGGTATTGGAATACAATGTTAAAGATCTCCAAATTGCAACTAGATAAATTTAAAGGTTGGTAATTGCCATTTCAGTTAGCTGCATATCCTGGGCTTTTTATCTTGACTATTAATTGAGTTTTTGAGTGATTTTTTGATTGATTAAATGATTGATTGACTGACTGATTGATTGATTGATTGTTTGATTGATTGATTGATTGATTGATTGATTATTGACTGATTGATTGGTTGGTTGGTTGGTTGATTGATTGATTGACTCGGGAATTTCCCTTTACCTATGATTAAAAAAGAGATCTTTGAAAAAGACAGAAAATAGATAAAGTTTCTTCCCAATTTGCTCATTAACTAAAATAACAGTTGCAAAGGAGACTGTGAAACCACATGCGCACATGTCACTAGGAAATGAACAGAGGGTAATAAATTGGTATTACAAATGTTTACCTTCAGTAATGAAAGAATTTTTCATCTCAGTTGGTTCACAGTAATGTGTTACCAATTTTGTTAAATTGGAATTTCAAAATATTGGTTTTTCAGGAGTGAGGGAAACCGGAGTACCCGGAGAAAAACCCTCGGGGCAAGGTGCACTGCACCATCTCTGCTGCTGGTAATATTTCATATACCTTAATATATCAGTATAAATTTAACTTATGAAAGTTTGCCATTCAAGGCTTGCTTTCATCCACTGTCCTTGATGCCCAGTTGTCGGTCCTCAGTCCTCAGTCCTATCCTTGCTCCTTGATTCTCTGTTCCAAGTCCTTGGTCCTCTGTCCTGGGTCCTCTTTCTTGGGTGCACTGTCCTTGATCCTGTGATCTATTTCTCTAACAACTTGCCTGCAAATCCAATATGTAACTAGTGAGTACTTTGTACATGACGTTTGCTGAACTTGCATAAAAACAATGTGCAAATAATTCTTTTCTCTTAAAATTTTGCTTCAGAGTCTTAAGAATTTCACAACCTCGTAAAGGATTACCCAAACATTTCTACCCCACCAAAACAAATTAATTTCTTGAGCAATCAATCAGTGTTTTTTCAGCAGAACATTAGCCTTGAGCCAGGCAATGATGTTCGTTGTTGGGATATGTGATTCTGAACCAAACATTAACTCTGAAGCCAGAGGTAACAAATTCTGAATCATTCCAAGGAATACTATTGACCTAGGAATAAATAAGCTTGAAATGAGCCACTTAAAATTCTCTGAACTGGGGGACATCTAAAAAAATAAAATTTAAATAGTTTGCATATACATTACTTGCAAAAAATTTTGGACAATGTTAAATTCGGACAAAAAAATGTCTAAAAATATAACCGTCTGAAATTTGTAAGTGTCTGAAATTTTATAGGCTCAATTTCCAGCCGTTTTGTGAGCCCACGTTCCTGGCCCCACACTACGGCTGGATCACTGGTCTACCCAGTATATTTTTGGACCAATCACAGTCAAGCCTGCTCGAATCAACCAGGCTTCCCTCTCAATTATTTACTTAGCAGATATTTCAAATTTTTAAATTTTAAATTGTTAATTATTTACGTAATAGATATTTTAAAATTTTAAATTTTAGATTGTAATTTTAGTTAGGGGACCTAAATAGGGATAACCTCATGGTCCTCCTTTTCAAATACTCTTTGTACTCTGTATTTGAATAAAGTATTATTATTATTATTATTATTATTATTATTATTATTATTATTGGTCAGTTTTGTCACTCGTCGATCCAACATGGTGGATGTCAGTGCTGATGAGTTTCTTCTGCTACAAAGTGTGTCTTAGAACACTTTCATATAGACAAATTTAGGGAAACACAGCAGGATGCCATTTTGAATTTGTTAAAAGGAAAAATATACTATTATACTATTATGGTATTATACAGTATCAATTTAGTTCAACACGGTTTGTTAAGCTACATGTGACAATTCTTTTTTTTTTTTTTTTTTTTCATGTGACCAGTCAGTCCCTTCAGCATTCTTTATAGCTTTAGGTAATTTCTATTAACTACAGATATCATTTTAAAAATGGCCCTTCAAGAATAATTCTTTTCATCAAAAACTTGACAGCTGATTAAGTTTGTACTGGGGCGTTTCAGCCAACAAAAGAGAGCAAGCATTCCGCAAATATTTTTCAAGAATAAGTTAAATATGTTCTCTTGTTTAAGGGGTCCCCTTTTATTTGTTGAGTTCACCACAAAAGTAACTAAGAAAACCAAAGACAACATGATTTAAGCCTTGGAGATGGAAGCAGAACTCTCAAGTCTCACGCATTGAGCATGAGACTCACACAAACAAATTCAATCTTACACTCTCACGCTGAAACTATTATTTTTCACGCATTTAAGATTTCTTGCTGCTTTAGTGAAGTTCCTTCATAATAAACTATTTTTTATGATATAATTTAATCCTTTTTCGGTTTGTACTCACTTGAACAAGCATTATAACATGTTAATTTGACTTGTAGATACATGTAAGTCAGAATGTTAAGAAAGAGTATATTGGTCCAATAACAAGAAAATTCTGGGATCCAAACAGTTGCTTTTAAAGCATCACATTTCTGTTCAGAATGAAGGAAAACATGTCTTAGCTACTTCCATTTTTGAAAATTTCCTGTGGGGGGGGGGGGGGAATAGACCCCCCTAACGGGGTGACGCATGCGGCATCACAAACAACAGCTACACCATCAAAGATCTCACTCTTTGCAAACAAATCAACTTGAGAGCTCTGTGGAAGAGTTTGTCATTCTTTATCAGATTCCCAATCAAAAGAACATTGTATATTCTGTTCAAGATGCCAGTGGTGATGCAAACCTCACCTTGGCCCTTTTCCCTAACTCTGATTATATATTTATTATTCAATGTCAGATGAAACAAGTTGTCTTGAATGATATAGGGAGATCCAAAGAGTCTATAATGGAGATGCGTCATTCCAGCCAGAATTGATAAACAAAATGAGGAGAACATTCTTAGTGATTAATAGCCAAATCAGATGGCAACATAAGAATTTCAATAGCGACAATCACATATGAAATGGCAGTTTATAATCAAGGGGTTAAAGTCATAATCCATTATGGTCCTTCAAGAAACATTAAAGCATACCACCATAAAAATGGCAGGGGAGGAAGAAACACACCTGACCTGTGCACTGTAGTAATACTCTATTCCAATTTCAAGTATTGTTGTGACAGTTAGGAATGTACACACAACAATGCCATAGGGAGGGTTTACGTTTGCATTTTGATGCAGATTTAAGGGATTTGGAGAAACCTTGCAAGCCTCATAACTTTTGAAATGTAAGTGTAATGGTGATACATGTACTTTTGTCTAGTTTCCTTAAATCAAGTCCTCATCTGTCATACAAGGAAGCGGGAGGGGTTACTTTTAATCACCAAATCTGAAATCTCTGTAAGTTTCACCAGTTATTATCCACTGAACCATCAGCTCTAGTAAACACACCCAAAGCAACCGACAAATAAGTTTTACATGCATGTCTGGCTGCTTTACTGTGCATGTTTATAGTTTTCGCTGAAACACTGCATTATTTACAGATGTGGACCACCAAGGAAATGCATGTCTCTCAATTGTATTCAATTTTGCCAGAAAAAAAGTTATTTTGGGTGATGTCTACTTGTAAATCGCTGGAGATGCGGTGGCCTCGTGGTAAGGTTACTGCGCTCATTCCTGGAGCGAGTGGTCCGGGTTCGAGCCCTGGCCTAGGACACTGTGTTGTGTTCTTGGGCAAGACACTTAACTCTCACAGTGCCTCTCTCCACCCAGGAATATAAATGGGTACCGGCAAATTGTTGGGGAAACCTAACAAATTGCAGGGGAGTGACCTGCAATGGACTAGCATCCTGTCCAGGGGGAGTAGAAATACTCCTAGCTGCTTCATACTACAGAAACCGGGATAAGCTCCAGCAGCTATGAGCCACTCGGCTCCAAGGCTTCACTTTACTTGTAAATCAACTTGATTTTGAATGTTGATTATTTGTAATAGCAATTTTCGATAATTTCAAAAACATAGGGCTAGAACTAAACCATGAGCTAGGATACGAGTTTTATTACCGTCATGTGTCTACCTGAATAGGACAAGCAATTTCGTTCACTTTGTGGTCGGATCACTGAAGTCGGGATAGGAACTGGCAGCCTTAAACTTTGGTATCTTTTTTGCCAAGAAAAAAGAGTTCTTACGTCAACTCTACACACGGGAGCTTCTTCGCTTTGGAAATTCTACAGAATTAGTGACATTCAGTCATGCTACCGAGAGTGGTAGAACCTGGCTGCATGGTATAGCGATAAGGAAAAGCTCTAGTTAGCTACAGAGGTCTCGCAACAGAGGCAGGCTGAGGACATAACACTGGCTCGTGATTCCTGGTTTCAGTGGATAGTTCTCTTGCATTGTGCTCTTCAGGCTCAGGATCAATGATGTTGACTAACTCAAATACTTGTTTACCCAGTGATTTGTGACAATCGTTGCAAAGTCGAGATTCTTGCTAGCTACCGTTTCTTGTAGCTTTGAAACAAGTTCCTCTTTTAGTTTTACACTTTTCCTTGAATTATCCAAAACATTTCCACATAGAACACATCTTTGCTGACAGGTTTAATTTTTTGTGGAGTAACAAACTCTGCCATTTTTTTTCCCACGCTGCCCGCATGGTGCCCACATGATAATTTGCATAAAAAGCGGATGTGACGTCACAGACAAGCACTACGGACCAGTGCTCCAGCCGTTCGTTGGGAGGAGGATAAACAACCGGACCCCCAAAACAGCTGGAAATGGAGCCTAGAAATTTTAAGCATCCAAAATTAATTTAAAGTACAGTATAAAGTACATACTTTCTTCTTGGACTGCACCATCACATGCATGATGAAGTACGAACTTGAATTACGATTTGCTTGTTCTTTTTATCACCTGAAAGGAAAATTTGTGTTTCTTTTATGAGAACATACTTGTAATGCAGATCAATTCCATAAAAGCTATGCTAATGTTCTAAGCTATGTTCTAGCAAAGCATCCCAAAATTAAATGTCCAAAATTTTTTAAAGTAATGTACCTTTGGCAATGATTAAAACAAAATTAATGCTTATCAAAAACATGTTACTGTCAAGTTTGCAAATAACAGTCGGTCATACGGCAGTTGTCTGGTAAATTTGAGGTTTTAACAGGTGAAAGCTTAGCCTGGTCAGACACTGACCAGGCATTTCTGCTACAATGAAAACTAGTAGTAATTGTAGATTAAAGAGTGCGTTTGAGGTTCGGTAGATTTGGTACAATAAAAAGCAAACATTCTGTGAACAGCATTTTGTGCCTGAGCTGTTAGGTAGATGTGAAATTGGCCTCCCTCCAGTAGGGGCGAAAACAAATGAATTGATCACAAAGCACTTTCACAGGAGAGGGTTTGTTCTCGTTTATACATATATTATGTAAAACATGGACTGCAGTCGGTAAGCCGCATTTAGTCCACAGTCTGCATTTTATATCTGAGTCCGTGTTTTACACCCAGTCCATAATGCTTAGTCTGCGTTTCATACCTAAGTCTGTAGTCTGCAGTCCACCGTACATATTTATACTGACCGTACATTTTGCAAACCTTTGTTTTGCTAAACGATGAAGTCAGTTTTCTGAGTGGCATCTTTTGGAGCAAATCCTTCCAAGGTGGATTTTGACGCGGCGCAAACTTAAACGGTTACTTTTAGCAGCTTCGACAGCACGGTTTTTTTTAAATAGATGTTTTTATTTTTGAAAGAAGTAGAGAAATAAACCAGAAAGAAAAAATGGACCGACCTCGTATCGAACTGGTGTCACAACAAAACAAACTCGCATCCGGCCAGTTCAGCGCCTTTAATATTCGCTTGCGCTAACGAAGCAACAGTAAGAGAATTGCGTTGTTATCTCATGGGAACATAGCTTTGTGCATGATTAGGTAACATATAATTTCAATATATACACTTTTGCATACCTTGACATAATCCCATGTCGTACAGTTATTGGCAAGATCCTTCTCATAGAGTGGATGGAACCATTCAAAGAGGGAATGATAAAATCCAAAAGTGATGTTGGTTTTACTTCTAATGGCAGTTGTCAGCTCCCTTGAAAATTACAGAACACACTGGTTACAGTAGGACACTTCACATTTGGGTGGAGTGTCAGACAAGCAAGAATAACCATGCCAGCTAAGTACTGCTTACTTAAGGTGGCTAGAAACAGCAGTTTCCTTTATTTTTTTGTAGTTTATACTTTGATGGGTTTTTATTGCTATTCTTTACCAGTTTATTCTTCAGGATTTGGGTAATAACAAATTGTTATGAGGACAAAAAATTCTGTGGGGAGGGGGACTTGCAGCAGACTAGCATCCCATCAAGGGGTAGGGTAGCAGTATCACTCTCAGTCACTTCATGCATTGGAAACCAGAGGTAAGCACTAGTAATCAAGTCAATTCTGGCTCCTTGAAATCTTGGATTGGTGCCAATTTTACTTTTTATGCTGCATTATATTCAGATACATTGTACTGAGAGACATGTATCTGTGGTATACAGGGTTGTAGCTATCATAACTACTAGTACGATGAAACTAAATAATTGGAAGCCACACACAAGCACACTTTGTGATTCTCTGTAATAGCACCCTATTCTCTAAAATACGTCATATTTTCACCTTCTACTATCGATCACTAACCTTTTGAGTTGAAAATCTTAGTAGTGTCTTTCATTTTTTTTCATGATAATTCAATTTTATCCTAATTACAAGTATAACTTGTAAGCCACACATGTATGCACTGCGGACCTATTTTTATAAACTGAATGCATAGGTTTTACAAAGTTTCATGCAACAACACTTAAGGACGGTGCCTACTTTTGTTAGTGTGCACACATTCTGCGCATCACGCAAGGCATGGTTTAAGCACCACACACTTGCTAGTGTTAACATTGACGCAATCAACAATGTTACCAAGCACACAACTAAAATGAAAGCAAAATTTTCCTACTGTGACCAAATCAAGTTTAATGAACCTGTACTTAAATCAGGAACACCAGAATAGCAGCATATCGCTAATCACTAACTGTTAACATCTTCCAGCTAAAAAACTAGCTGCTATCAGCCCAAAATTTTACTGAAATCCAACTGCAAACATCTGCAGATGGCATAGTGCGCATGCAAAACAACTGCGAGATATGCAAATGTTTTACTTACGGGGGAGGTGACAGGAAAAAATATAACTGGCACTGTAAAAGTTTTCAAAAAAAATCAATAACTTTAAAAAACGCATGGTTACCCCTACATTTTATGTTGTGAAACGGAAACGGCAAGCCTATTCAACACGTGATTAGTTTCTGGTTGTGAGAAAAAGGTATTTAGGCTGTATTTTAGCTGAAGCAGGGCAAGGCTGTAATAGATGCTAAAAGCACTGTTGCAACGATTTTGTAACTAAAAACATACTAAAAATGGCTTTTATGTTGCCATTTACCATGCAGTTTTAAGATCTTTATAAATGTGTTTGCTTTTCTCTATGTAAAGGCGAATTCTAAGGAAATCTGTGAAAAAACATCCTTTCCTTTTTTTTTCAGAAAAATGCTGATGTCAGCATTTTAGTTGAGATTCAAGGTTAGTTTTTCTCGAAAAAATGCATGGCTACCCCAATTTTTCCTGGTGGAATTTAATAGCCCTTGCAACGATCTATTTTTTCCACGTAGTCCTAACCTGGCGCAAAAACCTTTGTATTTAGTGAGCACCGTCCTTAAATACATTCCATACATTCGTTCCATTATTTATACACCTACATATCAATCGTCGCAAATGTATTAAAATAATCATAAAATATTCATAAATACAACGGGTCGGTCCGAGCAACGACCTCTATAAATCGTATCAGGCGACGTCGATACTGCATTGAGTTATTGTTAATATACATGTAGTCAAGGATAATATCAAATGGTTCTTAATACCTTTAAATACGGAACAAAGCTTGTGTAGACCTTTGCTTTTAACCAATCCGCCAGGAATCCGCAATCTTTTCCTTAGAATTCGTCAAAGCTTGTCTCCACCGTCCCACAGGGAGCTCTCACATCCGTTTAGAACATGAATAAAAGATAAAACCTACCTTTCTCGCGCGTTTTTTTGTGTGTTGTGGCGGCCATTTTGAATTTTTAATACGCGCGCGGCCAATCTAAGATATGAAACATATATTTCGGTACAATATATGTCCCCATACATGACGTAACTACCCGAGAGCTCCAGGAGCAACCATTTCAGGCATGCGCCATAGATGCAGACTCCGCAGTGAAACTCCTAAGGTTGGTAACGCTACCTGACAAATAGGGGCGTCTGACATATAGGGGCGCTATATCAAAATACCAAAAGTTTATGATTACCTCTGCATGGTTAATGTGTCACACTACCAATAAATGGTTTGTGTTAAAACGACAGCTTTTGACGTCCAGCCAGTAGCGATTATTAGAGGAAGGAAAAGACTAATAATAAATCGGTTCGCTGAGCTGAGGTTCGAAGAATGGAGGTGTCAAGAAATCTAGATTCACTAGATCCACAAATTTTCTAAGTTTCAGTATGAATAATTCGGAGCATTTTTCACGATTTCGTAATTCTTAAGAGATTGATAAATGGCTAAAGTCTCCTACATGTATTGCGACTCAAGTTCAGTAAACTTTAATTTGAATGGGGCGATCTGTTTCTGAAATTGTCACAGAATTGATGCAAACAACTTAACCCACGCGCGGATCTGGCCTGTTAGGTTTTGGTGAATTCATAAATGTTTCATGTTTTCAAAATTGATTAATCTATCGCGTAGTCTCTTTCGCAGCCGTTATTGCGAAGAAATCTACATCGTATCTATCACGGGAAAAATACAATACTGATCGTTTTCAATGTCACGCAATAAAAAAATAAATACAACAACATACAATACTAGTGGATAAAGTCAAGAAATAGATAACGAAGATCATTATTTTTCTTAGGGTTAGGTCTTTCCGTTTTCCCAAACTTAAGACATTCGTATAAATTTGACGTGGTTGCCAAATTTAATGGTACCTATATGCACATGAAATGTACTTTTATTGACAGCTTACTCTATCTCTCCAAAATGTGCTATAAAAGAAATGACAGATCTAATGGAGACTAACCTCTATGTAATTTGCAGCCTCTCTAACCATTGTCTTTCTTCTAACAATAGTAGTTGGCCTTTATTTAACACTTCAGGCCATAAGTTGACCGACGAAAGCTTCAATAGCTTATAAGGTTTATTTCTGGGCTGAGCCCAAAAGTATTCAAACTAAACCCTTAAGCTTTTTAAAGAGCTTTGCATCAGTTTACAGAGTATTGTGAAATCCATTGTTACATCTTTTCCAAACCGAAAAAAATTGAAGTTCCAAAGGAGATGCCTACTTTTTAGGGTCTTATCCTATTGGCTAGGAGCTAAGAAAGAGGGCTTAAGGCAAATAAAGGCATGGCTAGATGGGTATTTTACGATTAGCCAGGTTCAGGATGTCTTTCTTTTAAAATAATTTTTAACGCTAACTTAGTTCAAAGGGAAAAAAACAGAACATTGGACGAAAAAAAAACACTATTCAGTCCAACCCAAATACGAAAAGAAACAAAAGGGTCCCCCTGCAGGCGCTGAACGCCGGCCCTTCCGAACCGAAGCTCGGAAATGTAACCACTGGGCTACAGGGGGAATCCATGACGTGGTTGGCAAATTTAACGGTACCTATATGCACATGAAATGTACTTGTATTGACAGCCTAATCTATCTTTGCAAAATGTGCTATAAAAGAAATGACAGATTTAATGGAGACTAACCTCTATGTAATTTGCAGCCTCTCTAAGCATTATCTTTCTTCTAACAATAGTAGTTGGCCTTTATTTAACACCTCAAGCCATAATTTGACCGAGGAAAGCTTCAATAGCTTCTAAGGTTTATTTCTGGGCTGAGTACAAAATCATTCGCACTAAACCCTTAAGCTTTTTAAATAGCTTTGCATCAGTTTATAGAGTATTTTGAAATCCATTACATCTTTTCCAAACCGAAAAAACTTGAAGTTCCAAATGAGATGCCTACTTTTTAAGGTCTTCACCTATTGGCTAGGAGCTAGGAGAGAGGGCGTAAAGCAAATAAAGGCATGGCTAGATGGGTATTTTACGATTCACGTAGGGGCCAAACCACCCCCCAAATGTTTCATGAAGGCAATATTTGCTTGGTTTATATATTTCTGAACCAAGTTTGGCAGATGAACTTTCTTTGTTCTCCAGTTTATTTTAATTTGGAAGTTGTGACAAAATGTCGGATTATCACGTCATAATTGATGACGTCACCAAAACGTGCTACAATTTTTTGTAAAATCAAATGTAAAGATTATTTCATTGGAAAGGTCTTGACTTGAGGAGTAAAATGCTGAAAACCGTTTTTTGCTATGATGATTATTTTTTTGAGATATGGTAAATTAAATATTTTTTTGTCGTCCCCCCGGAATTTGCTTAAGCATACTGTCCTTCTTAATTCAGTCTCTCTGGTTTATTTTTTTCAGTTTTACTCTAGGAAGGCTAATAAACTAGAAAAATAGAAAGTTTGACGTTGTCAAAAATCGTATGGTTTTAGAAATTTGATTTTCGGCTTTGTTAGGATGGTATTAATATTAAAAAAACGGATGACGTCACAGGTTATGACGTAACAAAACTAATTTTAACGCAATAACACTAGAGGGATAATTTTTTATTCCGATTTTCTTCTTTATCTTTGCGTTAGTCATCTGGCACATCACATTGGCAACATAGCTGCATTTACTGGAACAAAATTACGGCTCTAATTTGAGGATTTTTCTCAAGGGGGGGACCCCATATTTTGCAGAGTTATTTTTCATATTTAAAACTGCCATATTTCATTTAATTTTTGTGATATGGACAAAATTTTTTCAGGTTTCAACTCCCCTTGATGTGCTCTTTCGAACACACTGTAAAAACAATGCATATTAAAAACTTCAAAAGTGGCAAAAAAACATGACGTCATTACTGTGACGTCACAACTTTGACATTTACTGACATTTTTGACGTAAATATAATTCGCAATAGGTCTCCTGCTCATCTGCCAAGTTTGGTGTAGACAGAGTCAATACTTTTTAAGTAATGCGAAGTAATGTGAAATACCCAAGAACTGACGAAACATTTGTGAGGTGGTTTGGCCCCAACGCGATTAGCCAGGTTCAGGATGTCTTTCTTTTAAAATATTTTTTAACCCTAACTGAGTTCAAAGGGAAAAAAACAGAACATTGGACGAAAAAAAAACACTATTCAGTCCAACCCAAATACGAAAAGAAACAAAAGGGTTTCCCTGCAGGCGCTGAACGTCGGCCCTTCCGAACCGAAGCTCGGAAATGTAACCACTGGGCTACAGGGGGAATCCATGACGTGGTTGGCAAATTTAACGGTACCTATATGCACATGAAATGTACTTGTATTGACAGCCTAATCTATCTTTGCAAAATGTGCTATAAAAGAAATGACAGATTTAATGGAGACTAACCTCTATGTAATTTGCAGCCTCTCTAAGCATTATCTTTCTTCTAACAATAGTAGTTGGCCTTTTTTGAACACTTCAGGCCATAAGTTGACCGAGAAAAGCTTCAATAGCTTATAAGGTTTATTTCTGGGCTGAGTACAAAATCATTCGCACTAAACCCTTAAGCTTTTGAAATAGTTTTGCATCAGTTTATAGAGTATTTTGAAATCCATGACATCTTTTCTAAACCGAAAAAACTTGAAGTTCCAAATGAGATGCCTACTTTTTAAGGTCTTCACCTATTGGCTAGGAGCTAAGAGAGAGGGCTTAAAGCAAATAAAGGCATGGCTAGATGGGTATTTTACGATTAGCCAGGTTCAGGATGTCTTTCTTTTAAAATAATTTTTAACCCTAACTTAGTTCAAAGGGAAAAAAAACAGAACATTGGACGAAAAAAAAACACTATTCAGTCCAACCCAAATACGAAAAGAAACAAAAGGGTCCCCCTGCAGGCGCTGAACGCCGGCCCTTCCGAACCGAAGCTCGGAAATGTAACCACTGGGCTACAGGGGGAATCCATGACGTGGTTGGCAAATTTAACGGTACCTATATGCACATGAAATGTACTTGTATTGACAGCCTAATCTATCTTTGCAAAATGTGCTATAAAAGAAATGACAGATCTAATGGAGACTAACCTCTATGTAATTTGCAGCCTCTCTAACCATTGTCTTTCTTCTAACAATAGTAGTTGGCCTTTTTTTAACACTTCAGGCCATAAGTTGACCGAGAAAAGCTTCAATAGCTTATAAGGTTTATTTCTGGGCTGAGTACAAAATCATTCGCACTAAACCCTTAAGCTTTTTAAATAGCTTTGCATCAGTTTATAGAGTATTTTGAAATCCATTACATCTTTTCCAAACCGAAAAAACTTGAAGTTCCAAATGAGATGCCTACTTTTTAAGGTCTTCACCTATTGGCTAGGAGCTAAGAAAGAGGGCTTAAAGCAAATAAAGGTATGGCTAGATGGCTATTTTACGATTAGCCAGGTTCAGGATGTCTTTCTTTTAAAATAATTTTTAACGCTAACTTAGTTCAAAGGGAAAAAAACAGAACATTGGACGAAAAGGAACACTATTCAGTCCAACCCAAATACGAAAAGAAACAAAAGGGTCCCCCTGCAGGCGCTGAACGCCGGCCCTTCCGAACCGAAGCTCGGAAATGTAACCACTGGGCTACAGGGGGAATCCATGACGTGGTTGGCAAATTTAACGGTACCTATATGCACATGAAATGTACTTGTATTGACAGCCTAATCTATCTTTGCAAAATGTGCTATAAAAGAAATGGCAGACCTAATGGAGACTAACCTCTATGTAATTTGCAGCCTCTCTAAGCATTGTCTTTCTTCTAACAATAGTAGTTGGCCTTTATTTAACACTTCAGGCCATAAGTTGACCGAGAAAAGCTTCAATAGCTTATAAGGTTTATTTCTGGGCTGAGTACAAAATCATTCGCACTAAACCCTTAAGCTTTTTAAATAGTTTTGCATCAGTTTATAGAGTATTTTGAAATACATTACATCTTTTCCAAACGAAAAAAATTGAAGTTCCAAATGAGATGCCTACTTTTTAAGGTCTTGACCTATATGCTAGGAGCTAAGAAAGAGGGCTTAAAGCAAATAAAGGCATGGCTAGATGGGTATTTTACGATCAACCAGGCTTAGGATGTCTCTTTTTTAAAAATAGTTTTTAACCGGCTAACTTAGTTCGAAGGGAAAAAAAGAAAATTGTATGGAAAAGGATACTCTTCAGTAGTGTACTTAAATGCCAAAACAAAAATTGGAGTCCTCCTTCGAGCGTTGAACGCCGGCCCTTCCGAATCGAAGCTACTTTCTGGGCCAGGAGCAAACAACATGGAAATGTTTTTTTAGTAAATAGGACAGAAATTCGTTGAAAGATATCGCATGGACAGAGATGAAATTCGTTTCTCTTCATGTCTAGACCGTGTTGTCAGTGGTTAGCTGGGTAGACTGACCGTAAATTGATTCTACTTCATGACGCACTGTTACATTGGCCTGTTGTATGAATGTCTCATTGAGCTAGTCGAGATTTCAACTTTAATTTAAAGAAAAGGTTTTTTTATTATGCTCCTTTTAAAAATGAGAGAGCCAAAACAGTAATCGTTAGCCGCTATCTACAGCGCGCGAGCTTGCAATTCAAGGTAAAGAAATAGTTATTTTTACTCACTTACATGTTCAAGTTCAAATCACTAGCAGTTTACAGTACATTTATTTGTTATCATGCCATAGAAAATACAGCCAATCAGAATCGAGAAAAATCTTTGTACATTCCCATCATGTGCCGGGCGTATGCACCATTGATTGTGTTGAGCACTGTATTTTCTATGAAATAGTTTATATGCAACGGTTTCGAGTTGTATACCATGGATTATCATATGGCAAGGTAGTCTTGAGGTAAATCGGAACGTTTTGATTGGTTCTTTCTTGGTCGGGATTTCGCCATACGGATAGTTTCCATGGAAACGGTCATAAGCTGTGTATTTTTTGTTTTCGAAAGCCGGCTAATTCAAAACAAGCATGGCCCGAGTGCCATATAATAAACTACTTACTAACCTAGCTAGCTCGAGCCGTTCTGGGGAATATTGGCCTTCGGTCGTTTTTGTACTGACCTCTCTGCGCTCGGTCCGTACTGCCACGACCTTGGGCCAATATTCCCCAGTACGGCCCTCGCACTCGGTTAGTAAGAGGTTAATATCCCACTTGTCACTTGTATTTTTGTACCACTCGAAAGCGTTACATAACTAGTATATAGCGCGCGAGGAAAGGGAAAGTTCAGGAACTGAACGAACCCATGACGCAACGATGCAAGTAAAAGCACAAGAGAACAGAACTACAGTTGAACCTCCACTAACGGCCACCTCTGAGTCTCTACCACGGCCACTTTTTGGGTCCCCGCGGACAGTACATACATTAACTCCTATTTTAACCTGTCAAAAACGGCCACCTCTCGACAACAGCAATGGCCACTAAAACGCGTCCCAACTGCCAAAATAACCTCTCGACAACGGCCATTTAACCAGTGACTGACGACTGGTATCTGCAATGTTTTTTTATTGTAAAAGGTCACCAAACTTGATCTGTACCGCGGTTCGTTGGTCTCTGTTTCTGTTTAGTTTCTGTTTTAGTGATATATTTTGTGTTACGTACGGTATAAGCTAAACTAAGCATTTTTTAACGAAAGAAATGTTGCACTCCCGAAAAACCAGGTATCATGTTACACCCCTACCGCCCCATAAAGCCCTGTCCAAAGGGTAAATGTTTGGCGACCAAACATCATCAAACATTGTTTGGTGACCAAACATACTGATATTGAAGTGAGTGGCCAAACGGTAAAAACATGTTTGATCAAACACAGATCAAACTATGGATACAAGGCGCTGAGCAAGCGTGGGACGCATGCGCGCGCCAAACATGTTTGATACGGCTGTCAATCTCGTTCCCAGAGTTTTCGTTCCCCTTGACCAGCGGTCGGAAAACGAGAGCTCTGGGAGCAACCATTTCAGGCATGCGCCGTAGATGCAGACTGCGCAGTGAAACCGGATAGGCAGAATCACCAGCATTCGGTTATTTCAAGATGGTTGCTGCCAGAGCGCTCGTTTCCCGACCGCTGGTCAAGGGGAACGAAGACTCTGGGAACGAGATTGTACGGCTGTCCAAACGAACGAAACATCGCCCATCAAACACGAGAACAATAGAAATATTTTAAGCTGTTTGATCGAATGTTTGATGGCCCTCAATTTTTCCAAATACGATCAAACACGATCAAACAGCACCAAACAAGGTGGCCAAACGGTAAAATGTTTGGTCACCAAACAATGTTTGATGGTGTTTGGTCGCCAAACGTTTCCCGTTTGGACAGGCCTTAACGGCCATCTTTCTACAACGGCCATTCTCCTCTGCCCCAAGGTGGCCATTGTGGAGAGGTTCGACTGTAGTTCCATTTTCTTATATTTGCTTATGTTGTACGCGTAAACGAGCCTTCAGAGAGGAGTACATAGTTCCTGGTGGGGTGTAATTAGTTTTCAAAAGAGACACCTTAACGTGAAAACGTTCTACCACCGTCCTACGCAAAGAGTACTTCAACACCATTCGCCACTGAGTATACCTTTATTTATAAACAACTAGACCTAGTTCTACTTACAAAAAAAATACAAAAGTGCAGTCTCGCTAAAAGCCTAGTTAACAGTTATAAACCCCAAGATACAAAATACTGTTAATAAAACCAGAGACAAAAATTGTAGCTGCACCACCCAGTACATTCAATATATCGCTATGGTCAGTAAGTGGGCTATGACATGAGTATAGAAGGGCTTTTGTAATCAGGTCCAGATCACCACCTACTTGTATTCAAAATGACTTCTTTACAAAACACTTTTCCATAGATACAAATTTTGTCGGACAGTGAAAGAAAATTTTCTCTCCCATTTTTGCTGTTTATCGAGAGCGTATGTTATTTACGTTTTGTCGAACTTGTCAATGAACATCAAAGGAACACATTAAAGGAAAGCATTCCCTCGAACTAGCAAAGACTAATTTCAAACACTGGGCTAATTAAACCTACTCAGTTATTCTTATTCTGACTACAGGATGTGAATATCATAAATGAATATATCACTTAGACAACGACTTGCTGTTCTTAAAACGCAATATATTTATTAATATTCAACCCACAGTACAATCCTAACCCCTACGATTTGCAATAAATTCCTAACAGGTTTCTCTCAAGTTTGTTCACCGACTGTCGAAAGTAATTAAACTTGCTATGATTTTGCATTTGCTATAAGCTCTAAATATTACGCTTAAAAAACTCACGAATCACGCTCTAACCAATCATAGCAAACATTTAGTGTTTCAACCAGTCACTGTAAGCAAACTTAAAGACAACTGTACCTTTGCTTACATGTTTCTCCTCGCTTGGCAAGCAAGAGTTTGGCAGCTTTTCTTCAAGTTCTTATTGGATCATTGGAGTATTTGCTGTGATTGGTCAGTTGTGATATCTTTAATATTGGACATACATGCTATAGTCAATTGACACCTGTAAAATCAAGGGATCCGCTGACCAATATCACGTGACCATATCGTGGGCTCAAGTTTAGAGCTCACTGTGGGTCACATGGTTGTTTGAAGTTGATCACTGCCGAAGTGTTGGTTTTCTAACGGATCGCGAGCTCGAGCCAGGTTGTTCAAAGAAAGTTAACATTAACCCAGGATTAAAAGTTAACCAAAGTATAAATTTCTCTTGAATAGAAATGTTTTTTAGTATGTTTTGTGTACTCTGAGATTATTGAAACTCAGAAAGGCAAGCAATCTAAACAGAAAACCTCAACAAAGAAATAAAAAAAAACTCAAATCAAAACTCTCGTTTATACTGGGTTACATGTAGCTTAATCAGGCTTCAAACAACCCTGCCCATGATCTCCACTTTTAGGCTTAGCTAAATCTATATATTATTAATACATGGTCACATGGAAGCACTCAATGACAACATCGTTACCACCGTTTGATTTAATTAGCTTGATCTTGTCTATTTAGTAAATCTGAAAATTTGAGCTACATCCATTGCCTGGTCTCCTTAATAGTTGTATTATTGAAATTTTCTGATGAGCATGCAATCCCTTTAATATGAAAGTCTCCAGGCTACAATCTAACAGCAGTTGATATAATTTCACTTAATGTTCTCCAGCTTCAGAACCCAGGCCCATTTGGAAGGAAGCTTGTTTACAGGGATAGCAGGAAAAGTGACAATTATACCACCTTTGACACCTGCTGGTTTCCAGTCAAACTCTCTTTCATAACCCAGCATGGTAACTGTAGTGTGTTCAGTTGCCACTGGAGTTACAAGAGTGAGGTTCATTGTAGCTGGCCACTCAAGGACAATGGCATACACAGCATCAGCTTTGGATGTGTACCTAGAAATAAATGAGAGCAGCTCTAGTTATTCTCTTGGGATCCTATATAACATTATAAAAAAGGTCATTCACAGAGTAACAAAGACTGAAAAAGGGAAAACTGCAGGGGACAACAAAATTCCCAGTGAAAGAGGAAGGTGAATTCATACAATGTAAATATCAGTGTACAGAATAGACCTTAGTCCCCCAACCACATGCAACATGAACACAATACTAAAGGGTGAATTCCCTTTGGAACAATGAAACGTTTTAATAAAAAAGAGAATTAAAGTTCAAAAATAAAGAAAAGTTTTACCTTAATGTCCTGGATTTAAAATCCTGCGCTGTCAAAACAAACTGTCAAAAACTGAAGTTTACTCCATACAACCTACCAGACAATTTTCTTATCAGTGTCCTTTTGAGCTCTCCAAGGTTTGGTGCTGTAAATAGCTTCACCATTCACAGACAGCCACTCTCCCATCTGCAGCAGACGCTCCTCAAATGCAGGCATGATGCGGCCGTCTGCTGTCGGGCCAACATTCAACAACATGTTACCACCACAGCTAACAAAAGGAAAGTAATAAAAACATTTGAAGAACTCCAAATGAAATTATGTACATGTGTTACAAAACCCAGCTGGAGAGAAACCAAAAAGTTGTCATTCTATCTATATGCCATCATGGCTTATGTGAATCCAAGAATTTGATTGGCTCTCTTGGCATTGGTTATTTGCTGATAGACCATGGTCCCATTCATGTTGCCTTCCAAAGGGAAAACGTTTCTTAACTTTGGCTAAATATACCTAAAATTATTATCGGTTTTTAACTGTTATCCTTTAAAGTATCAACCACAAGAACAATAAATAACCATTCATGCTTTCTATTGTCAGTTTTCGTTCTAAGAAATCCAGTAAGGATCCTCACCTTACAGTAGAAGCCAGTTGATATAACAGTTTATTGATGGTCAAATATGAGTTAATGTCTATGTTACGTCTGTAGCCCCAGGAACCCTTATCCACTGTTAGTGCATTCTCCCATTTGTGATTCTGAAGTTTACCTGTGGAAAAATGACGTGTTAGTAGCATTATGTTACAAGAATGTCTATTACTAGTCTCCTCTGCAGCCATTTTTTGGGATGTCACGCAGAGTGTTGCATGACATCCCAAAAAATGGCTGTGGAGGAGACTAGTCTATTACTGGCTGTATCTATTTATACACCTGGGTGGAAAGAGGCACTGAGAGCAACTGCCCACAAACACAATGTAGTGACCCTGGCCAGAACCTTTAGGCCACTATACATTCCCACTGAACTAACCTACTGAGATTGAAGTGATAATAATGTATTGGACAGTTAACAGTTTAAGTATTGGGTCTGCCCAGAGCTGTCTCTTGATGAGCCACAGCTAAAGCGGGAAAATGAACACCATTTCTTCAGGAAGGCTCCACGAAAAATATTTGGCTCTCTTACGAATAATCTGAAAGGTCATCCATGCTTACTTCCCAAGTGTGATGTCAATCTCACTAATCTCTCACACCCAGTTCTTCCAATGAAACTGAACAGTATAGCAAATGACCCCAATATAATGTAATCATCATTTGCTAACTCAACTGATTTGAATGGTGATTAGTCTATGTCAGAAATTTGCCTTTTAATTTACTAGGTGAAAGCATAGGTGGGATGAACCCAACAAAAAAATTGAAATGTTTGTTTCCGATTAAGTTACAAATGGTTTAACTAAAGATTAGGTTCATTGGCTAATTTAGCCTCAAGATTAATAACTAATTAATTAATTAATTTCTAATTATTAGAAACTCTAAATTGTGTGTTTCCAGAAACTATCCAGAAACTATACATATCCACAGAGTGTAATACAGGTTATTAAAAACTGGATCATTGGATGATACAATTTGAGAGTTTGGCTTAGCCATAATGGGTAATGAGCTATTATACAATGCTCTACAAATATGCCATGCATACCCATGATTTTTTTGGGTGTTTAAATTTTTTAGTTTAGTTTTCTATACTTTGGGGGCGTTTTAAATAAAAGAATATTATTCCACTTGCGCTTGTTGGATATGAGATCATTATAGCCAACTCGACACTATGTGCCTTGTTGGTTATCTATAATCTCATATCCACTGTGCACTCATGGAATAACTATTGTTTGGCTATACATAGAGCCTTATTAAAGAATATACATTAGGTCAAAAAGTCAAAACTCACATCACTATGACTCACCTGGATTGTAACGATCACCGCAAGTGAGTACACCACCATGATGGCAGCGGCATCCATTGTCACACCAACGATCATTTGTCACAATAGTGTCTTTAACAGGGCTTAACATGTGACAAAAAAAAAATCAGTGAGAGAGGAATCAGAACATTACTGTTATTCGTTGAAACAATACAGAAACACTGAAAGTTTCTTCTTGCCTGGAAAAGTGTACTTTCATCGACTTTGAACAAAATTAATAAAAGCAGTTCAGGGTACATGTTAACTTTCAATCGGCATTTCAGTTTTAATGTATGCTATTTTTAAGAAATTATTGTGAAGAGATGATTGTAGCGCAATTTAACAAAAATTGTAGGCCTACACTGCATGCGTATAACTAGGTAACATTATCCCCAACTATATTGATTTATAGAGTAATTATTAAAAATCAAAGAAAAGCCCAAAACAAAGTTATGTTGACCTACGTGTATCACCAAGTGTCATATTTACCTTTCATTATAAAGCCATGCAAGAAATTCCCTGCTTCCCCAGTACGTGTCAGGTCCTTTGCAACCATCGGACCACAAGTATTCAGGTTTATATGTGTTGATCAGGTCATACAGCTCTGGCATAAGAACTTCCTGACATGAAATATTTAAATTCTTTAAATACTGACAGTTGTATGAATCAGTTAAGTGGGATTTTTAAGGGTCAGCAAGAATATCCTTGCAAACTTCATCCTTCCCTACTAAATGTTAATTCAAGTGGTACTTGAATGAAAAACAGAAAAGTGTGGAAAACTAAATGCCTTGTCGTCCTGCACAATCAAGTTACTCGATATCAATATCTTAACACTTTTGGATGGCATACCTTAACATACTCCTTTGTCTCAAAGTTATTGGCACGATCCTTCAAATAGAGAGGATGGAACCATTCAAAGAGGGAATGATACAATCCAAAAGTGATGTTGGTTTTACTTCTAATGGCAGTTGCTAGCTCCCCTGGAAATTAAAGAACAGACTGGTTACAGCAGGACACTTCACATTTGCGTGGAGTGTTGGACAAGCAAGAATGATGTGCCAGGTACAGTGTACTACTACAAGTCAATTCTGTCTCCTTGAATTCACTGGATTGGGACCAATTTTACCTTTTATGCAAATTGATACAAATACAAATCACTACAAAAATATTAAATAACTGTCCCTACCCACAAGATCCCTGTGAGGTCCATTGTCAACAGAGTTCCAGTTCCATGATACATTTGATCTCCAATTTGTCCATCCTTCATGATGTTTACTGGTCAGGACATAATATCTAAAAGATAATTCAAATGTCTGAGCAATAAAATCCAAGTTAAACATTGAAATAGTGAGAAGAAAAATGTTTGTTAATAAGATTAGCACTGGACTACAATAATTTAAGTTCTGTGAGTCAACTATTTACCTCCCAAAGAAAACATTGCTGCAATGCTCAACATTTCTGTCATCATCATCTGCTCCATTTCCCAAACTGGGAAATAGGGTCTTGAGGTTCTGTGATTATGCTATACTTTACACGATAGGGGGATTAGCCCCCTACAGGAGCCAGGGGAGGTCAATCTCTACCCTTTGACAATTCGACAAGGTTGAGCCTTAACCAGAGACCAGAGTCCCTGCCTACATACACTGTATATACTACACGTATATAGCTATAGGGACCATTGAACTACACATGCAAACCTCATCGCGAAAGAAATCACTGGGCAGACAACTATTATTGAGTACAAAATGAAGCTTGAGACTGTTATGAGCCAAGTCTTTTCTAAAGGAGCAAGCATGCAGACTAAATCACCACATGAGAATAAAAGGGAAGACAAAAGGCAACCACTAACCACTCAAGCCTACATGTACCAGCATAACAGACATGAAAAAAAAACTGCAATTCAGAGCTCAGTCACTCATCAAAGCTGACTAGTGTTACAATATAACTCCTTTACAAGAACTCACCTTGCACCAGACTTTGTCAAAAGGTCAGCCCATGCATCAGGATCAAAGAACTCCGCCCTGAACATTGGAGCAAAGTCTTGATACTCAAAGTTTGGTGGATAGTTTTCCTTCATGAATTCCACAAAGTCGGGTGTCTGGTCATGCTTCCAACGGTACCAAAACCATTCTGTTCCATAACTGGGAACTGAGTACACCCCCCAATGCATAAAAATACCAAACTTAGCCTCATCATACCAAGAGGGGAGAGGTCGTGAGTCCAGTGATTCCCATGTTGGTTTATATTGACTCGACACCACAGGGACAAGGGCAAAGATAAAGATGAATTGTACACTATTCATTTCCTGCTGACAAAGTCCCAGACTGAAGAGCTATCTTCTAGTAATTCTAAAAAAATAAAGAAAACAAAAACAGCAATTAAATGCTAATTATTTCCAGGCTGGATTAGGTTGACAGGGAAGCAAAATGCAGTAGAATATAGTCAGGTGTAGGTGAGATTTCAAATATCCCAGCAGAACCCCCAGCCACACAGTCAAAGAGTATCTCCTGACACCACCGGTCCCAGGTGATATTTATATGGATGAGGGAGGGGCAGCAAAGGATTTGTGTGTGACACATGATGAGGGCAAAGCTTAAGTGTGTGATGCATAAGAAGCAACTAAAAGAAATGGGAATTTTTAAAAAAAATCACTGCTCTGAGCAGTTAAAAGGGTAACTGTGATTCGCGACTTTTGTTAAACGGGATCACCCCCTCCCGTCCCCCACCCCTAGCCTTGCTACCCTCTTATGTAACCCACACGAAAGTTTTTCACTGGTTTTGATCTATTTATTCGGCTGAGTGCTGTTAGTTTGATGCTAATTTATTCTCAGTCAGGGTTAGGGTTAATATGGTTAAAAATCGATGGACTAGACTCAAACAAGTTTTGCGTGCAACACAACAGTCGATCATGTGATTATCACAAGCGGAAGCCGAGTGACATAAACAACAACTACCTAGTACATTTTAATGTAAAAAGTAAACTGCAGGCATTTCTGAATGGCGAAAAAGCCGCTAGCAATATAAGGAACTTGAATAAAAAGAAAGTACAGCATAAACATTATAATTCTGCTCACCTCAAGTAAAACGTCTGTCTTTTTTGCGGATTAAACTGGATAACCTCCCGTGGTTCTTGCGGATCAAAAGGAGAAAATCACACAAAAGATAAGATATTAACTTTAAAAGTGATATCTTGAAACAAGCTCTTGTATAAGGCAAACTTGCAGGGTAAAAGTAGACTACATCTACAGTCTGCAGTTTGCAGTTCCCCGTTACCGTATGGAATCGAGTGACTGCGGACGACCCTGCGCAACTCTGCGGCGACAATCCAGCAACAAGAGAAACTTGTCTTGTGAGCCGCCTGTCTCGCAATGTCAGCGGGGCTTTATCGTAAAGAAATTTGATCCCAGATCCCTAGGAGATCTCACGGGTCCAGGGGGCGGGGCGGCTCATAGGGCAGTTTGTTGGGGCGGGACAAAGAGTAAATGCGAGACCACTGAGTACTGGCCCAGCAAAAATTGAAGAGCAACTTCACTTTTGTCGGGCTTACTTCGTCCCGACCCAACCAACTGCCCCTGGGTCTCCGAGGATGTCTTGGACTGGGATTGTCACTGATTCGAGGCTGGTTTCCTTTCGGGGAGTCCCTTCCCAAAAATATCCACCTCAACAGATATATGTCAACAAAGGAAAACGTGTGTGCATGATTTGAACGAACAATATTGGGCTTAGAAAAATCGGTTTTGAGTTGAGAAAAAAGGACGGTTTTGGTATAAGAAAAAACTGGTTTTGATGACGATAGTGATAGTGATGAAAGAGAAACATAAAAGTCAGAAATAAATATTAAACCAAGCCAAAGCTACCCTGGTCGCAGAGGTTTTTCTTGATTTTTTCTCCGCATGATTTTTCTCTCCTCTTGATTTTTCTCCGCATGACAGAGCTGCGAGAGAGCCGCGAAGCGGTGAAAACACGAGTGGCGAAGCGGCGAGAAAGAAATGAAAAAAATCATATTCTTTCTCGCCGCTTCGGGACTCGTGTTCGCCGCTTCTCGAAAAGATGAAAAATCAAGAAAAACCTCTGGGACCAGGGTATATAAGCCAGAGCCTATTGTCAGGCTATTGTAGCTACCACCTTTACGTGCGCAATTTCTGTACAGACAATAAAGGTCAATAAAGATAACAGCCCCATAAATGTCATATTTTTTTTAGCTAAAATAGTATTCTACATTAATATTTAGTCGTGTTACTTGGCCAGTGTTCAGAAGCCAAACTGATTTGTTCATAGTTACAATACTTCACTGTTGCCGTGCGTCTGTTCAGTAATTCATACAGAAGGCGTAAAAATCTGGTAAGAACATCAGTGACACACTTGGCTCTTGTCTCGTGAGCCACTTTTGCTGTTCTTACCACGTTTTCACGTCATCTGTGATGAATTACTGAACAGACGCATGGAAACATTTGGAATCTATTTGGATTAACAGGCACAGTCGAACCTGTAAAAACGGCCCTGTATTAAGCGGCCAGTTTTCAAAGTCTCGATTTTTCGCTCATACAAAGGCTGTCTATGTTACCTGTATCTCTGTTAGACGGCCGCGGCCGCCCTGTAGCAGTCCTATGTTTGTCTTTCTTTGCTATTTTACATGTATTAAGGGGCCTAAACTACGTCATTTTCTGCGGTATTTTACTGTGGTTAAAATGCAGTCCATCATCACTATAAAGAAATAGCATGTAGAAAGCTACTTTAAGCTGATAATCGGCCATTTAGTATCGTTAAGGTCCGTTAGCGCTTTCCAGATGTCCGCAATGTGCTGAAGTACAGTATCATATCATTAGACCACGCCCAGTGAGTATTCTTAGTGATCCTGTATCAAGCGGCCAGTTCCTCAGGTCCCGAGGGTGGCCGTTATATACAGGTTCGACTGTAAATGTATGACGCATCGATGCAAATAAAAGCACAAGAATAGTTACTATAGAACTAACTCCATTCTCTTACATATGCTAGTGTTGTAGTTTTCGAAAGAGACAACCGAAGGTGGAAACTATCTCCTTTGGTCCTACACAAAGACGCAAAGAGTATTTCAACACTGTACTATTCATTACTGAATATACCTTTATTTATTTTCAGCATAATCTGTTACAAAACAAATACGTTAATAAATTGTAGTCTATCTATAAGGCTAGTTTACAGTTATAAACCCCAAGTTACAAAAATACTGCCAATAACTGTGGATAAAGATGTACATGTATGTACCAGTGCATTTAAAATACAGTTCTGGTCAATAAGCCAGTTATGACGTCAGTATAGAAGGGGTTTTGTAATCAAGGCCACGTAAATTCAAAATGACTTTCTTACAAAACACTTTTCTATAGACAAAAATATTGCTGGGCGAGAAACTTCTGTCTTCATTTTCCTGTTTATCGAGACCGCTTGATATTTACGTTTTGTACAACTTGTCAGATAACATCAAAGGAACACCGTGAAACAAAGCTTCCCTCGAACTAACAAAGAGTTATTTAACACTGAGCTAGCCTGCTCAATCATTCTTATTCTGAATACAGAATGTAAGATAATAAAATGTGTGTGTGTTGTTTTTGTTGTTGTTCGATAAATATCATATCACTTAGACCACGACTTGCTGATTTAAAAACGCCATATATTTTATATATATTTATAAACATTCACCGCACAGTACAATTCCCTTTGTAGTAATAGCACTTAAGCCCATGAATAGATCAAATCTAATTCAAGTACAAAAACATTATTCTAACCTCTACTATTTGCCATAAATTTCTGACAGGTGTCTCAAAAGTTTGTTAACTGACTGTTGAAAGTAATTACATGTAATCCTGCTATAATTTTGCATTTTTTAATGCAAAATTAAATGCTTATAGTAATTAAAATTACTATAAGCTCTATATATACTTCAGGTTAAAAAAAACCTCGTGAATCACGTGCTAACCGATCATAGCAAACATGTAAGCAAACTTCAAGACAACCGTACCTTTGCTTATACATGTTTTTCCACGCTTAGCAAGCATGAGTTGTACAGCTTTTCATCAATTTTTGATTGGTTCATTGGAGCGTTTGCTGTGATTGGTTAGTTGCGATTACCTTGGTTTAGTTTCACAACTGTCACTTAAAAGCTCTCTAACTTGCAGGAACAATGTAAAATCCCTGGAGGGGTATGGGGCTTCCATCTGAAATGGGTGTAGATGCTCATCCTCTCTGTAAATGTCTCCTTCAAGTTGTAAATTTGCATTTGTTATCACTTAAGGTGTTCAAAACAAAAAAACAACGCTTTTACCCATCATTGCATCTTTCAGGGTTGCATGCCGTCATTAACTGAGTTGGCGGTTTACAATGATCTGGTATGAAATTATTTATATTTGTGCATCTAGATGAAAGCATTCAATGCCAACATCGTTACCATCATTTCATTTAAATAGCTTGATCTTATATATTAGTCAATCTGTTTTAGAATGGTATCATTCCAGGAGTCAAATCTTGAGCTAGTCATCTTGACTGGTTTCCTCAATAATTATTGAAATTTTCTGATGAGCATCCAATCCTGTTAATATGAAAGTCCCCAGGCTACAATCTAACAGCAGTTGATATAATTTCACTTAATGTTCTCCAGCTTCAGAACCCAGGCCCATTTGGAGGGAAGCTTGTTTATAGGGATGGCAGGAAAAGTGACAATTATACCACCTTTGTCACCTGCTGGTTGCCAGTCAAACTTTCCTTCATAACCCAACATGGTAACTGTAGTGTGATTGGTCGCCATTGGATTAACAAGAGTGAGGTTAGTTGTAGCCGGCCACTCAAGGATGATGGCATACACAGCACCAGCTTTGGACGTGAACCTAGAAATAAATGAGAAGCACAGTTATTCTCTTGGGATCATACATAATGTAAATTTTTTAAAAAGAGTCATTCGGAGAGTGACAAAGATTGAATGAGGGGAAAATTACAGGGAACAACAAAATTACCATTCAAAGAGGAATGCGAATAAATGTCAGTGTAGAGCATTAAGACCTCACTTGATCCCCTTAACCATGTGAAACATAAACACTATTCTAAAGGGTGAGTGCCCCTTTGGACAACAAAACATTTCAGTAAAAAGGAGAATTAAGGTTTAAAAATATTGAAAATGAATTTAAACTCCTATGCTGTCAAAATAAACTGAACTGTACTCCTTTCAACCTACCAGACAACTTTCTCATCAGTGTCATTCTGAACTCTCCATGGTTTGGTGCTGTAAATAGCTTCACCATTCACAGACAGCCACTCTCCCATCTCCAGCAGACGCTCCTCAAATGCAGGTATTATGCGGCCGTCTGCCGTCGGACCAACATTCAACAACATATTACCACCACAACTAACAAAAAGAGTAATAGAGTATTGAGCAACATTTTAAGAACTCCTGACCAACATTAAGCATCATGTGTTACAAATCCCAGCTGGAAAGAAACCAAAAGTTGGCTATTTGGAGCCATTATGGCCTGCTGTGAATCTAGGAATCTGATTGGCTTTCTCACTGTCAGCTATTTGCCAAATTAACCCATGATCACACCCACATTGCACTTCAGAGGGAAAGTTTTTCTTTACTTTTAATATCCATTGACATGCTTTCTATTGTCAGTTTTCATTCTCACCTCGCCTAGGCTTAATAAATAATGTTATTGAGAAATCTGATGAAGATCACCTTACAGTAGAAGCCAGTTGATCTAACAATTCAGTGATGGTCAAATACGAGCTTATGTCCACATTACGTCTGTAACCCCATGAACCCCTGTCCACTGTCATTGCATTCTCCCATTTGTGACTCTGAAGTTTGCCTTTGGTAAAACAACAACAGATAAGCAATTAGGTCTTCCTCGTGTTCATGGCTGTATACATATTATTTTCTATTAAAAACTGGGTCATTCAATAATGCAATTTGAGTTTTCATTGGCTTAGCCATCATGGGTTATGAGCCATTACACCATGCTCTACAAAACCAATATGGTAAGCATACGCACAAATTTTTGAGGCGTTTTTATTTTTATTTCAGTGTAGTTTTCTATATTTTTGTTTTTCTTTTGTTTTAATAAAACAATAATATTATTCCACTCACGCTTGTTGGATATGAGATGATTATAGCCAACTCAGTACTACACGCCTCGTTGGCTATTTACCAGCTCATATCCAATGTGTGCTCGTGGAATAATTGTTCAATACAGCTGGGTAGAGAGAGGCACTGAGAGCACCTGCCCACAAAAAAGTGCTGCAACCATGGCCACAGCTGAAACCCAGACCACTTAATCCAGAGACTAACACACTAATCATTAGGCTACAACATCTCCCACCAAAATAACCTTAACCGAACTACATTTAAGATTGATACATGTAAGTGATAATAATATATTGGACAGTTAACAGTATCAAGTCTGTCCATAGCTGTCTCTTGATGAGCCACAGCTGAAGCATGAAAATTAAAACCATTAACTCAGGAAGACACCATGGAAAATATTTGGCTTTCCTACATGTAGGAATGGATAATTAAAAGTATCAAGTCTGTCTAGAGCTGTCTCTTGATGTCCCACAGTGGTAGCATGACAATTAAGACCATTAAATTTTAGTCAGGAAGACACCATGGAAAATCTTTGGCTTTCCTCAGAATATTTTGAAAGGTCACCCATGCTTACTTCCCAAGTGTGACATCAGTCTCACTAATCTCTCACACTCAGTTCTTCCAATAAAACTGAAGACAACATTTCTAATCGTAACAATTATAGCAAATGGTCCCAATTAAATGTAATAGCCCATTTAATTATATATTTCTGAGTTGACCTTAGCCTCTCTATCAAAGTGAGGCCTGGTAACCATTCATATGAAAATGAGTTTAATTCGCATGTGAATGAAATCTCATTTTTATATGAAAGGATGGGCACCAAGACTCGCTTTGAGAAAGAGGCTAAAGGTAATTTGGAAATGGCCTATTGTCATTCAACTAACTGAGCTGAATGATGTTAGATGTACAGAAATTTGCCTTTTATTTTACTTGGTGAAAGCATGGAGGGAATGAACACAACAAAAAAATTGAAATGTTTGTTTTTGATTAAGTGATAAATGGTTTAACTAAAGTGTCAAGATTAACTAGAAACCTGAGTGTTTTCAGAAGCTATCCATATCCACACAGTATGCTAGCTATACATGCAGCTGTATTATAGAATATGGGTCAAAAAAGTCAACAAAACGTCAATCACCTCTTGTTGGGTGCATGTCCAAAACTCACATCACTATGACTCACCTGGATTGTAACGATCCTTGCAAGTGTACACTCCACCATGATGACAACGACATCCACTGCTACACCAACGATCATTTGTCACAATGGTGTCTTTAACAGGGCTTAACAGAAGGCAGGAAAACATCAGTGAGAGAGGAATCAGAACATCACTAGTACTGTTATTCATTGAAACAAAACAGAAACACTTTCAAATTACTGTGGCACAAACATTTCCTCTTGTCTGGGAAAAAGCTAGTGCACTGTCATCAACTTCAAAATTAAAGTAGCTCAGGGTATTTTAACATTGGCATTTCAGTTTTATCCTATCACCAGTCTTACATTTACCTTTCATTATAAAGCCATGCAAGGAACTCCTTGCTTTCAAAGTATGTGTCAGGTCCATGTGCACCATCTGACCACAAGTAATCAGGCTTGTATGTGTTGATCAGGTCATGCAGCTCTGGCATGAGAACTTCCTAACATGAAATATGTATTAAATTTTTTAACTATGACAAGAGAGAAACGCTGTATCTTTACTCTCAAACTCATCATATATAATTCATGAGCAGGCAACCATGAATGGCACTTATTTTAACCAGGTGGTCAGTTAATCTTAGCGCTCAATGAACAACCAAACATGATCTTAAGGGTGACATTATCAACAAGGATCTATTAGGTGAATATTCATTTCCCAGGAACTGGCCACTTTGATATAATGCTTGGTATGTTCCTTTGATAACCACAAATACCCTGACTCAGTATCGATACTGTATCACCACTGCCATATCAGCTGAAGTGTCATTTTGGATAACAATAATTATTTTTAAACACAGTTGTTTGAAATTATAATCCAAGAAACTGCAAACTGCAGAGTATACTCCAGTCTGATGTCCAAATCAAGTATCACGTCTTAACAGTAGCTAATTAAGACACAGTAATCAATCTATCTCAGTTTGGTATTAATTAATAAATTTATTTAGATTTTAAAGCCTTGAATGCTTTCGTCTATGAGTCATGCCAGTTTAGTGGGATTTTACATGCACAAGTCAGCAACAATGTGCTTGCAAACTTCACCCTCTGCTGCTCAATATTAATTCATGTTGTACTTGAATGGAAAAGAGAAAAGTGTGGAAAATTACATGACTGTCATTACAATTAAGTCACATATATATATATAATAATTCAATATCTTAACACTTTTGGTGTACCTTGACATAGTCTTGTGTTTCAAAGTGATTTTTACGATCCTTCAAATACAGAGGATGGAACCATTCAAAGAGGGAATGATACAATCCAAAAGTGATGTTGGTTTTACTTCTAATGGCAGTTGCTAGCTCCCCTGAAAATTACAGCACACATTGGTTACAGCAAAACACCACTTTTGGATGGACGTCTCAGTTATACTTTGATGGGTTATTACAACCACTCTTTTATTAATCAGTTTATCCTTCAGTGTCTAGGTACCAACAAATTGTTATTAATAAGGACAAACAATATCGGGAGCCCGGGGGAACCTGCAATGGACTAGAATTCCATCGATATTGGCCATGTATTGGTCAACACTTGGTCAATACAAGGTCGATACTTGGCTGATGTATCAACCGAGTATCGGCCAATATCTCAGTCTATAGCATTGACCAACATAACCTCCAGTTAACATTATAATTATAAGTCAATTCTGGCTCCTTGGATTCTTTGGATTGGTACCTATTTTCCCTTTCATGCAAATTCTGGCAAAATTTAGTAAGATAACGACTGGTGTGAACATTAATTAGATAGCACTGTACATGCTGTATTTGACAATCATGCCATTTAATGAACAGAGTTTTAAGTATTAGGGAAGATAAATCTTATCTAGTACAAATGTTACATACTGGTAAATAATCACAGTAAAATGTTAAATAACTGTCCTTACCCACAAGATCCCTGTGAGGTCCATTGTCAACAGAGTTCCAGTTCCATGATACATTTGATCTCCAATTTGTCCATCCTTCATGATGTTTACTGGTCAGGACATAATATCTAAAAGATAATTCAAATGTCTCAATAAAATTCAAGTTAAAGAGTGAAATTGTGAGAAATGTCTGTTTACAAAGATCAGCACTGGACTTCAAAATTTTAAGTTTTGTGAGTCAATTATTTACCTCCCAAAGAAAACATAATTCCTGCCATAAAGACATCTATAGATATTGCTGTCTCAATATTGGAAATTTCTGTCATCGTCATGACATGCATTCCAATTCCCTAACTGGGAAATAGGGTCTTGAGGTTAACGTGATCAGCCGCTCTTTACAGGATGCATGGGGTGATTAGCCCTATGTTTAAACTACTTTCTGGAGGGCAGGGGGGAGGTCAATCTTTGTTTGAACTCTACCCTTTGACAATTCAGCAAGGTTGAACTTACTAGGGAACAGAGTCCCAGCCAGCATAAACTGCACATGGCAGCTCTAGGGGTTATTGAGTTTCACTAGCCTTATGAATCATTACAATGTAGACAACTACTTTTGGGTAGAAAATGAAGCTTGAGTGCTGAGAGCTCAGTCTTTTCTAAAGGGGCAAAACCACCACATCAAATAAAACCAACCACTGACCAGTTCATTAACCCTACCAGTATAAGAGACAAAACAAGAGCTCACTCACTTCATCAGAGCTGACTACTGTTATAGTGTAAATCCTTTTTAAAACTCACTTTGCACCAGACTTTGTCAAAAGGTCAGCCCATGCATCAGGGTCAAAGAACTCCGCCCTGAACATTGGAGCAAAGTCTGCATACTCAAAGCCTGGTGGATAGTTTTCCTTCATGAATTCCACAAAGTCTACTCTCTGTTGATGCTTCCAGCGGTACCAAAACCATTCGGTTTCAAAGCTTGGTACTGAGTACAATCCCCAATGCATAAAAATACCAAACTTAGCCTCATCATACCAAGAGGGGAGAGGTCGTGAGTCCAGTGATTCCCATGTTGGTTTATACTGACTCAACACCAGGGGAACAACGGCAAGGGTAAAGATGAATTGTACACTATTCATTTCCAGCTGACAAAGTCCTGGACTGAAGTGCTATCCCCTAGTAATTCTGAAAAACATAATCAAAAATAAAATAAATTATGACATCATGAATAAAATTTCATATTATCCTCTGAGTGGCTTGGTGGCCTCATGGTTATAAGTACACTGGACTCCGGATCGAGCAATACTAGTCCAGGTTCGAGCCCCGAAGGAGACATTGTGTTGTGTTCTTGGCCAAGACACTTAACTCTCAGTGTCTCTCTCTCCACTTAGGTGTACCTTTAAATGGGTACCGGCAAATTTAATGCTGAGAGTAACCCTGCAATGGACTAGCATCCCACCCAAGGGGGAAGTAAGTTGGTTAGAGAGGCGCAGTAGCCTTGTGGTTAGTGTGCTCCATTCTGGCTCAAGCAATCCAGGTTTGAGCCCTGGCCAAGAACATTGTGTTGTGTTCTTGGGCAAGACACTTTATCGTCACACTGCCTTTCTTCACTTAGGTTTATATGGGTACTGGCGAATGTAATGCTGGGGTAACCCTGCGATAAACTAGCATTCCATCAAGGGGGGAAATACAAATATTCCTAACCACTTCATGCTACAGAAACCAGGATAACTCAGCTTGTATGCAGACTTACTACTATGCCAATATTAGACTATTCCATCTCAGCAGTAGGAGGAACAGTACACTCCATGCATGACCAATAAATATTGTGTCTTTGATAACAATAACAAGCACTCAGGCATTTCTTATGTTTCTTGTAAAAAAAAAAATGAGAGCTTCTTCCCCCAAAAATATCCATCAGATAGCAGAGATTCTGAGAGTTATCTCAGGAAATCCTTTTTTAAACAAGAAGTGAGTCTGAAGGTGAAAGCTTTTACATGGAACAAAAACAGTAAATTATGACAAAAATGAGATTGGCAGTACTCATTATCCACCAGTAAAAATTCCTACAAGCACCAGAGGTGGATGGAGATCAGCACAGTTTCTCGTCTATTAAATCAATGTGAGATGATGTTTCTTTATGGTCCCCCTTCCCAAGTCTCAGGCTTCAAAAATTATTTTTGTAACCAGCCCACCCCCAAAATTATTACACAACAAAATGGCTGACCCCCCTCCAAGTGCACACGGCCCCCATCCCATACATGTAAATTATGAAGCCTCCCTGAACATGGTCTGCTGTACGTGAGATTTTCATTCATTGCCATACCCTCCAAAGTACCTCAACCATACATTCAAAGGGTACCATCCTCCCCACCCACCCCCCAACACCTGATGACTCCATCTTCCCCGGGTGTGTAACTCGTATGTAACTTTGGCTTATGTTTTCCATTGTTTTCGTTCTATTTCCTTGATTGATACTAGTTTATTCTTACCGAGTTATTGCGTACAAATCAATAGACCAGACTCAAACAAAGGTATGCGTGCAACCTGGTGCAACAGCAGTCGATCAGATGATTTTGTCACGAACGTTCTCAGGAGTAAGCTGAAACAACATAAAGAACTTGACTAAAAGGCTAGGAATGTACAGCGTATAGCTAACACTACAATTCTGCTCACCTCAAGTAAACGTAACGTCTATTCTTCGTGGATGACACTGCACAACTTCCCCGTGATTCTTGCGGATCAAAACAAGACAATATTTAGCCATAGTACTAACTATGATTTAGCTAAATGAGATCTTCAAGAAAGCTTTTATTTAAGAATAAATTGCAGGATAAAGATAAACTAAACCTACCCCGTTTGCTGTTGTGCCCGTCAACTTAGCCTGCAGTGCAGCGCAAGGTTCTTAGCTTGGATGATATTCTCGTGATCGATTCTCGTGGATTTCTCGTGATCTTATCCTCCCGCCCGTCCCAAGTGTCAGCGGGGCCTCACGCAAGGAAAATTTGACCGTGTTTCCCCAGCGTCACCCCGTTGAGTTTTAACTCATTCATGACCATCGCGGTTATAAATATCTAAATATTTTGCTTGCGATTTCGACGAACTCAAAAATAGAGTCTGTAGACGGTATATACTTCATGTGAGAATGCCATCTATGCATCCTTGTGGAAAGGCTAGGGTTGGAAATGTTTCTTGGCGGCAACCTCGTCCCAGGGCCTTCTCCACGACGATTACGTTCTTGGGCTCGTCACGCAGGCTACATTACGAGACATGTAAGGGACCGAAATGATGATTTTTTGGTCTCCAAATTTGCCTTTTTTGCATAACTTTAACATCACCTTACATCCCTCAAAAATAAGTGCCAAACGTTATCCTGTCATGTGGTGATAGGCAGATGTAAATATCTTAATAGGATCATGCTCTTAAATACAATGATGCAAGTGTGTGCGGAGTACAGTCCCCAGTGCATAAAAATACCAAACTTAGCCACATCATACCAAGAGGGGAGAGGTCTGCGTAGGATCTGTAAAAGATCTGATCAGCAAAAATAGAATACTAGTAAAATAGAAACATAACAATGAAGCAAGGCTGATTACTACGTAGCTGCTACACCGTGCTGAGGAAACTCAAGGTCAAAACAGCTGTCCACGGTTGCAATTCTTGGCTTTCAGTTTGGACTCTACTGTGTCGTTGTCCTGTTTAGCTTTCTACATAGTAATCAGCCCGGGGGGGGGGGGGGGCACTGCCATATATGGGCTATATAGGTATGTGCCGCTGTTAAGGGTATGGTTTTCAAGCAGTTTACTCTAGGATAGGGTATATAAATCAGAGCGTCTGGGTCTAGAATAGGGTATCATTTTTCCTACAACTGAGTAGTTGGTTGAAGATTTTATCTAGACTAAGGAAACCAGGAATTGCCACTCAAAAATATAAAAAAAATCAAATCGGCGAGTTTAAATTTATGCAAATCAGCCTCAATAGTGTCGATAGATGGGGGGATTTGGGGATTTTACTCTAGTATAGGGTAGCGAAATTCAGCTGAACTAGCTCTGGTATAGGCTAAGGGTTCCAGGGTCCCAGCGGCACATCCCCACCCAGAAATTCCCAAAGTACCCCCCCCCCCCCCCGCCGGGGTAATCAGCCTCGCTTCACTGCTATGCTCTTAAAGTTTCCATTACTTAACTTTAACACTCAAGTAAAAGGCCAACGCGAGCTCAAACATCATTAGCGTAGACAAAACCGGTACTGGGAGCGGCAAAAATCAGTTTTAGGATCAATAAAAACCAGTTTTGAGATCGACAAAAAACTGATCTTGAGGTCTGCAAAAACCGGTTTGGGGTTGGACAGAAAGCCATTTTGAGGTAGGGAAAAACCAGTTTTGAGATCGAGAAAAACCAGTTTTGGGATTGGTAAAAACCGGTTTTGAGGTTGGCAGGAAGTCATTTTGAAATCAGAAAAAACCGGCTTTGGAATTGGCATAAACCGGTTTTCAAAAACTGGTTTTGGGCTGGAGAAAAACCGGTTTAGAGATCAGCAAAAACTGGTTTGAGGTTAGACATAAAATGGGTTTTGATATCCACAAAACCCTTTTAGGGTTAGGACAAAGCCTGTTTTTGGGATTGGAAAAATGTAGTGTCAGCAAGTAGTTCCTCTTCATCACATTTAATAGTTTGATTTTTATATTTTTCCATAAAAGGGGGACACCTGAACTTTTTATTATTACATACCAAGTTACAGCTTTCCTTTTATCTAACTTCTTTACAGCAGTCAACACATCTACCTATGATTTAGATTGGTCTGCATAGTTCCCTATTGCACGCCAACAAAACAGCCAGCCAAGAAGGCTTGTTTTGTTTAGATACTTCGATATTGATTAACTTGAGGCTAATAAGCCACCATTTTGATAACAATTTTTTGAAGAAGAGCGTCTAATGAAAATGTCAGCTTCCCAAACTACCATAGTGGTTAATTTACCTTTATCACCTTCAAGTTGAGCAATAGCTAAGTGTTTCACTTACTTGCCACTGCAGTCCAACAGTTTCCGTCGAAACTATGAGTAATACCTTTATGTTACAGTATCTTAAATGACAAGTGCTTCAGCGTAAACATTCACAGTTCAAGGAAATGTCACCTGCTAACAGCACATTTTCATGAAGGAACCAATTCTGCCAAGAGAACTGAGATGTAGTTCTTTAGATTGCTCTCTATGTCATTTTCATTATCTTTTCTATCATCTTTCCGATGCCATCATGGATCTCATGGACTTTGGTCTCACACATAAACGCAGGAGTTGTGACAACTTTGTTCTGTTCATCCACATGTATTTCGTTTCAACCGTCAAAGAAAACAAATGTCCACAACATTAATATCCACTACAGTTTACAAGTATCACACTTTTTAATAAACATATATCCCTAATCAAATTTTCCTGAAAATTTTCCACTAAATAAATATAGAAATCAAAAGAGAGGGCAAGAGAGGTACAAAGAGATCGGACTGGATACAAGAGGAATTCTAATGAAAAACACCACCTCTATCATAGCATTTTCATCACTAGCCACAAAATTTTCATAGGAAAATGTCCTGCAAAAGTAAACAGCTCCATTTCGATTGTTTCATAAAGATCGGCAGAAAATGGGTTGTTAGATATTTCAAAGGATATGTGGACATCTTTGTTGACATGCTTAGCTCCCATTTGTTCCACAGCACCTGCAGTGCCAGCATAGGGCCAGCGGCCTCCATCATCCTTGTCATGGCCTACTGTTATCTCGACTCCTGGGATGAGCTGAAATTGATTGTTACAAATTAAATTTAAATGCAATTAATAAGAATATCTATGTATGCATTTCCATATCCTACAATTTTTGTATAAATTATTGCAATCAAGGGAATACATGTACATTCCTACTGACCTTGGCTGCCAGCACTGGAGCAATGCAACAAAGACTGTGTAAGACAAAACAAAAAATAATATATATGTTACGGTTTAAATTTATTTTCATTTTAATTTTTTTTGAACCAGTTTAAATTTTTCAAACTGGTTCATATTTTTCAAACTTTAAGGTAGTTTAATTTTCAGTTTAATTTTCAAACAAGTACTTAAATGGAATGACGAACTTAGATGTTAGGTTAGCAACTTTGCTAGGCCCATCTCAATTGTGCTGGGCACTTTTGGCACTTTTTCAAATTTTCCAGGACCTCTGGAGAATAAAAAGGCACCAGCAAACTTTTCATCCTCATTTATCCTATCTATGCCTAAGTGGCACACAGTCGTCAGCAATTTTTATTTACGAAAAGCTGGTCAAACTCACTAGTTCTGGCATCATATATTGTTTTCTTTGATGCAATAATATTGTTTTAGCCTGATGCATAACCCCCTACCAAGAGGACCAGGACACTATACTTTGTCCACTTTTTACCCAGCATCAGCCTCTCTAGCATGTGTGACCTCTCTGGGAGCTATGCTCCCACCAACTTAGCTCTTTGAGCCACAGAGACTCGCAAGCTTCCCCACTACATTAAGGAGAACATATCAAAATGGCAATAACATCGAGCTTTTTGTTTGTGAAAAAAAAAGCGAAAAATTCCATCCACTTGGAGTATCAATGCACCCTGTTGCTCTATAGAGAACAGTGCTGTATGATATGTGAAACAAAATTAATTATGGCACATGTATTTCAGAAGTGTTCTCACCCAATAGGTTTCTTGGCAGCATGAAAATCCTTGATTGATTTTGCAACATCTTCATTAACTTTACAGTCTGCACCCTCCATGGCAAATGAACTCCTGCATACAGATGGAAATTTAAAAAAATGTGAAAATCCAGAAACTACAGTCAGGTGACATCCAATGACTGAATAGTCTCCTTCACAGCCGTTTTTTGGGATGTCATGCAAGGCTCCCCGCAAAGAAACTTTGTGGGGAACATTACGTGGCATCCCAAAAAACGGTTGCGAGAGAGACTGATGACTAAACAGTGTTGTTTTATATTTAACACCAAAAATGTTACAAATATATGGTATAAGGTTCTTCCACTTGAAAAGGGCCCTTTTTCTATAGATAAATACTGCATTGAATAATTTTTTTGCAACAAGAAGATCATCAGGTTTATACATTTTGATCAGTGAAATGTTGCAAATTGAAAAAAAATATAATTTTCCACTAAGGCTGACAGGTAACAAATCAAGACGGTACAGCTGTAGACATATTACACTCACAGATTCTTTGCAACTCCAAATCCACCTGGAAAAACAGCAGCATCATGAGAAGCTGCATCAAGGTTGGCAAGAGAAGAGATCTTTCCCCGAGCTATTCTGGCTGACTCAGCTAAAACATTCCTGACAATTAATTAAAAACATGTTGAGTCAGTTAAAAAAAGCTTATTAAGTGTAAGTTTTTGTACAATATAATAGATCTATCAACTTAGCTCAAAGCTACTTTCCAGGCATACCACTCAAACTGAGGAAACAAATACTTTAAATAGTAAATTTTTTACATGAAAGTATGTGAACTTGTAGGAGACTATTACAAAGATCAGTGGCCAAGGAGTTGAACACAGGACTACTGAGAACAATTCCAGGTATTGGCAGCGTGGAAGGTGTAGACTTGGAAGCTAAATGTGGTCTCCCCAACTGATGCTTTGAAGGCAATACTGAGTCAGGATGTTTTGTGTTAACACTACTGAGCAGAATGCTGTATTAAACAAGGACGATACGTAATTTATGTTACCCAGGTGGGGTGAGGATGCTGCCCTTGGGGAGGTGGAACCTTGCAAAAAACACCCCTTCTTCTGTTATTTCCCCTTTCATCTAAAAAGCCACATTAAGAAAATTTCAAACAAATAGACTTGGTCAAGATGATAGTCCATAGTGTTCAATCTTCTGTATGCCATTGTGTTTGTTGTTGCTATACTTATTGTAGCTGTTGTCTTTGTTGTTATTGTCACCTGTTGAACAATGCTTATGAACCTAGAGGAATCATGACAGAATAAAAGAAGTTGGCCAATTACACATCATCTTGGTCAATCGCACTATTTTATTAGTCAACAATCCATTGATAACTGACTGATATCACATCTTACCGTGTCTCACCCTCAGCAACTTCTCCTTTAGCATGATTCAAGACATGCATCTGTGGAATATCTGGTGCATAAATACTAACATCAGCTCCAGCACGGCTTAAGTGAACCAACACCCTTTAGTGAAAACACAAACAGCTGGATTTGTAATTCATGTCGGTATACAAAACAAGAAATAACATGGAAAAATGTTCACATGGCCCTATGCTATGATATTATACTTGTAAGTAGATTCTTTTATACTTTCGTTCATGTTGTTTAGAACATGACTTTTCAAATTGCTTACTTGATAACCAAAGAGATGTAGGACAAATTGGACAAATTGCAAATCATCAGAGAATTAACTAGTTAGAAATGACACACAAATTATGCTGTGGGAGAAAATAACATATTTTCTCAAATGTATGGACCAATACCCAAAGACATACTTACGCTGAAGCCTCATGAACTTCTGCACCATCAAAAACTCCATTTCCAGATAATACCTAAAAAGTTACTTACTTTAATAATCAAGAAAGAGTAACATTTCTTAAGCTTATGTTCTACCAAAATATATCTGGACTTTGACTGGTTACCAAGGATAGCATAATAAGGTTTGTGTCCAAACCCTTAATAAAGCATGCAATATGGATTAGCTCTAGATTGCAACAACAGAAAAGTGGCCAATGACTGGTCGGAATGCAGGGTTCCTTAAGAGTTTCAACATGTTTGGTGGCTATCTTCACATGCACAGCATAATCACAATGCAGGAAACAAGTAAAGCATAACTTTTCTATTGCTAAAAATAAATATTTTATTTCCAAATAGGGTTTTTCTTACTTGCAATGTGTGCAGATATATCAACATCACATTACCCATCCCCACCTTGTTAACAACCACTGATGTCAAACTCCTGACTAGTCTCTCCTCCCCCCGCCCGCCCCCCCCCCCCCTCCTTCCACACACACACCCCAACCCTTCCCCCGTATGCCCAAGGAGGGAAGGATCCTTCAAATGCACCGGTGGTTATTTATATTTCGCTCTGGGTTTCGCTTTGAGATCAGTTTGCATTTCTTTTTCCTTTGTTTCGGACTGCTACTTTTAAAATCAAACAAAGTGAAGCAAAATTCAAAGTGGTTTAAAAAAGAAACCAAAACACTAATATAAAGCCTCACATATCCAAAATATTTTGCGCAAAAACATTTCTTTATTAATCGGCCATTATACTAACCACAGCAACTGAAGCATGAGAGGTAGAACCCAAACTAAAGGCCCGAGAAGTCTTGAAAATCCCACGTCTCCTCAGCAGACGAACTGCAGAGCCCAAAGCAGCCATCTTGAACAAGAACTCACAGGCGTTCCTTTCCATGCTGCAATTGCAATAGTTCAGCAGTCTTGATTGGTTACTTTGTAATAAACCAATGAAAACTCTCGTTTAAAGATGAACGAAATACCGAGCCCGCAAATCTTCAGCAGTTTATATTAAAAAAGTAAGATGGCGGCCGCGAGAAGTTCGAATGTTCTTGGTTTAGGTAGAATTTCATTGCTTTCTCTTGGAATAACCACCGCAAGAAGTACCTTTTTAGCGCCTGTGAGTTCATTTCCAACAGTCGGTCGTCATAGCATTCACCTGAGCTCACCAGGTAACATAAGAAATGCCTTGTAAATTTCGTTAATAGACGCTCACTGCAAAACTCTGCCCTTAGAATGATGTTGTGACGTTATTTGCAAGTTATATAGTGTGGAACTTTGTCTTCTTATTTTCCAGTTGATGGAAGATACCATAACACCGCGCGAAAGATAAAGCTTCGCCGTTTTAAATTAGACCAGTTGAAAGCAAAACTTGACGTATGTATCATAACCCTGAAATAACCCAAATATTAGTTTTGTTCAGATTCACTTGTTTATATATATGTATGGGGAAGGAAAATCTGAAATGTCATTTGTTTGAAATTATTACGACCAAGGGATAAAGAACTATTAATTTAAAACTTTCTTGGTTGATCTCAGCAACCTCTCCCAGTAAATGATGTTTCGTGATGCCTGTTTTTATCTACATGTAACACAAGACGGACATCCTAGATTACCACAACAAAACTTATTTCTGTTTTTACTTACTTGACTTGAATTATGTTTTTGGTTGTTTGTTGCCAGGTAATAATAAATCATCAACTTCCCCGACTTTGAGTTAGTATTTTATTATTATTATTATTATTATTATTATTATTATTATTATTTTTGTTTACCTCCATCAGAGATTAGACGAAGAACAACGGCCAACTGGCTGTATACTATGCCCTATGAGAGGTGATGTGGAAATTGACTACAAAGTAAGTTTTCCCATGGTCAGTGTATAGAGAAGGAAGATGTCTGTTTACAAACATAGTTCTTGTTATGTAGATATTTTTCAGGAAAAGAACTCTCTGTTTCACTAGCCAACAGTTCTCTGGTTGGCATAGTGATAACAACAAGTAAACATCACTAGCATCCTTCCTATTGGAGCATGAACATCTAATTCCAATTCCTTAGAAGAACAGCAATTCTCATCAATTCTCATCATGAACAGTAATCAGCTATCACAGAGTGAGTCTCTGCAGACTGTAAACCATTTAATTAATTTCTTGCAGAATGTTCGCTTGCTGTCCCAGTTTGTCTCCCCACACACCGGAAGAATATATGGACGTACTTTGACTGGTCTGTGGTAATCTTAGCTCAATGATAATATTTTCCCTCTTGTTTTCTCTTGCCTGAACAAAAGATCACTTTGTTGACTGCAAACTGATGCACTGGAGTTATTAATCTAATAAGCTTGTTGATGACTTTAGAACAACTAAGCACATGAAAACCGTCATCTACGTGGGATTGAATAGCTTACGTACTGACAAACCTCTTTCTTGGCAGGTTTATGTGATAAAAAGCAAAAAGAAATAGCAAGAGCCATAAGAAGAGCAAGAGCTATGGGTATTACTTGATTGATCACTCTTGATTTTTTTTCCAGTACCTAAACTCAGATCAAAACTGTTTACTTCTCTTTTGTGTGTTTCTTTCAGGTTTCATGCCCGTGACAATGAAGTACCTTGATTTTCATGAAGATCCAAAGCTATTCTAGCAGCAATTTTGAGTGGCTTTTGAGTAATTTTAAAAAGCTTGCATCTGACTGTTCTAACTTGTAAATAAAATCAAACATTGATCCCTTGCAATACAGTTTTCTTTTTAAGGTTTCTTGTTACCCCTTTTGACAATGGGATGGGAGACAGGCTAACTACAGAGTACTGACAGAGATCAGACAAGGATGCTTGTCGTAAGGGTACACAAAGAGAGATTGAATTAGTTGTCAAGAACAGAAATTGACATTTAACAATCTCTTTTGTGTTGGACGTGGTTCATGCTTGGCAGTCGACAAAACAAGCTATTGCCTCATTTCACATCAAACCTGACCTCCCAAATACAAGGTGAATTCATTGTAACAAGTCAAACCAATGACCTGGTCAACTGCTCCACAACTGAGCTATAGGAGACTACAGAGAGCAGGCATACAATTACTTTACTTACTAGTATCAAATGCGACAAACTTCCTGCAGACATCTAAGATTAGTTTTGTTGATAAGCAAGGATCCTTATAAGTAAAGGGTTTTTAAAACAATTTGAAGTAAAAACTAACGGTAAAAGCCTGCGATGTTTCGACCGAACTTCAGTCATTATCAAGCTTAAAAGTGAAGATGAAAATTTTGCGTCAGTATAAATATAAAACAAGTAAAAGTAAGTAAAGTATGAAAATATAAAAAAGGGTGTTAAGAACAATCAAATGCATGCAAGAATAACATAATTAAAATTGATTAAAAGCTAATTGAGTCTGACTGTACATTGATACTTAGTCTCAGTTCATTAATAAAAAACGTTTCATAAAGGAGACAGTCAAACTTGTTCTTGCACTTTTTTAAGATGGTAAAATTCTTGCTAAGATCCTTGGGCACATGAGAATGTTTCACACGATATGCAAGGAACAAGAGGAAATAAATTGTGGCAAATGTAAAGGTCAGTAGAAACATGAGAACCATGCGAATAAGCAACAACATGGAAAGGTTAACCAAGTTCTCCCAACAGAAGTCGAAACTATAACCACGTAGGTTTGGCTTTTATTGGGAAAGTGGCTTGTATCAGTGTTTTATTATTAATATCCTCTATTTTTAGATGTCTGGCAATGTTCTGATTAGTCTGAAGTGTCAGCCATCATCCTTGCAGACAATGTACTGACATTTCCCTGCACTTTTCAATGAAATGCACTCTTAATTTCATGACCCAACTTAAGACTATTTTTTTTACCCTGCTTTCAACTACTTGTTATGTCGACAAAAAAGAGACCCTGAAATGAAACTAGTTTTAAAAAAATGTGCAGATAAAAATCTACCAATCACAATCCACATAAGTCACATTCTGAACCTTTTGAAGTGAACTTTTGTTTAGTTCACGTGATATTATTTGAAAGCACAGTGAAATGAGGTCACTCTAAGGAACATTTCCAACCATGTGTAAAGCCTATACCAAACAGAAACAAGTAAGAATAACCAGAATCAAAACTATAATACTCTTTTTTTGCCCCAAAACTCCCATACACACCTACAATCAAGGACAAAAGTAGTCGAGACACTACCAGAAAACAAACCTTCCCCCTTAGAGTGTAATTTATCCTATCTCCACTCCTCATATTTCATCCCCTTTCCCCTTTCCAGTGTTGTAACCACATGAGAGAACAAAAATTGACAAAGCCTGTTTCAACATTGATTAGGGGGTGGGGGTGGCTATTGACTTAAAAGGTGTTTTCGCTATCAAGGGAAATGTGGATTTCTGTTCAGAAATGTTCCACTTGCAGAAATGTCTTAGAGCAACACTTTTGTCCCTGATTGTAGCAACTCATAAAATTTGAACCTGTTCAAATCTTCCTTGACAATCACCACGTTTTCTCTCATAATTCTCATGCTTATTGAGAGTTAAAGAAATCTCCACTCCAAATGACTCATTCCCATGTGGCCAAAGCAACAAAATTATGCAAAAGTAATTAGAGAAAAAAATGTGCACCAAAACAACTTCAATGACTACTGAAAAGATGTGCTCAGAAGAAATCAAATTTAACTAAAACAAGTAGATAGTTATGTTAATAATATAATACATGGGTTTGTTTTAATACTTCAATCACAAATTGTATAAAACATGCAAATAAGTGACATTGCACTAATCTGTATTTACAGGAAAAATGGCACATACAAAACTTCTGTGTACAAGTCTTTAAAATTGTCCTTGATTGCAAAGTAGATTGGACAATTGAGAGGCTAGCAATTACACATAGCCTTTCTTTCAATTTGGAAATGAATCGTTTAATAAAAAAAAAACAAATGAATATATTTCCCTTTTGCTTAGAAAGTTCATCAAGTTTAGGAAGCACTGTCTGATAATGGCTATGTTGGATGCTTTCAAGCAAAGTCCAACAAGTTCCTTTGCAGTCTGGCTGTTTTGAGCTGACATTTTACTCAATAACCACACAGTGACAACTTACTAGTCACAAATTTGGGTTAACCAGCAGACCCTTCTTTGTTATGGGGTTCATTCACTTGCATCAAATTGCAATTAGGTAGATTTTAAATTTCATCTGAAAAACGTTTGCAGGTATTGTATCCTACATCCATAATATGACACCAGATGAGTACTAACAACATTAAATGGTGTTCAAATTTACATAATTTGTTAATATATACTGTCATATGTTTCTAGCTCAAAGATAACATCTCAAAGTGTCTAATTTTTGTTTTTGAGAGGTTGCCCAATCCTAAACATGGTAAACTTAAATGTATAATTTATTAGGGTTTGATTCCTTTCAGTTTCAAGATGAACTTCACAGAATCCAGCCCAATTCCACAACAGAACTAGAGAAACTTAGTAATCTGAAAAACAGTCCTTTTTTAAAATGTCTTGATCGGTGCTAAAAAACTGGAGAAGATGATTCCATAGCAAGTTTCTTAGCAAATTTATCTTCATAGTCTGGTCCCCTAATATTGTCATCTATGGAATATGGTTGTGTTTCATCATCTGTTATGTCATCATCATTTTCTGGACTTGGATAATGTGAAACTTTCGCAGGAGTCTTCTGTTTCCGTCTTGAAGTTCTAGGAAAACTCTCAGAGTTGACAGAGGACTTATCCTCCATTGGAGCATCATTTTCATGTAGAATGGCTTGATCATTTGTCTCCATTGATTTATTTTCAGTGGATGTCATTGCATCTGTATTTTTGTTATCCGTGATAGGCATTTTTGATCCTTTTTCCTGCGCAGTTTTATTATCATTTTCTGTCTCCTGGTTGGATTCATTTGATACAGAATTTGGTTGTAGAGGTCGCTTTTCGTCCACTTCACATGGCACTGTAATAGTAAAAGGTAGTTATGTACCAGATTAATATCTACACAACTATTGCATTGAAAGCAAAGGTAAAATCGGAATGAATGAATGACTCAAATAAGGTCCAAGGTCCACAACTTGGTCTCTGTTCACCCTAAAAGCGTCAAACTTGGTCAAATGACCACGTTCGAGATGATCTTTCATGTGGTGGTGTTTATTGATTGATTAAAATTTGAAAGTCAGCCCAGTTCCCTGCCCAAATCCAAAATGAACAATGAAAGTAAAGAGACAGTATGGATAAACACAAGGTTGAGGTGAACCATCCTGACTGCTGTACAGAAGTGGGTTTACCCTGGGGAACTCCCATATGAAAAGGTCGGGGATGCTAGTCGTCTCGCTTAGGGATTTAAATCAAGGATTCTGGTCTCACTTAGGGTGATGACAAAACGCCACTATTTTAGCCTTCAACGTATCTTTTAGGGTGCAACGAAAAAAACAAAAATAAAACAAACAATCCAATTTTTAGTTCTTTTATTAGGCTTGATTTCCGCTGGTCTTTCAAGTCCGGTCTACTAGACCAGACTCCTTTCTTGAACAGCAGCTGGTAATCGAGTCTATCCTGTTTTAAGTGGTATCTTTTAGAGGTGAAATAAAGCTTGAACCACGCTCCAATTGTTCTCCTTTAGGGGTCTAATTCAAATTTTCCGACAAGTATCCACAACCTTTTCATGTGGGAGTCCCTGAGCCTGGGTGGGTATAATAGAGAGGAAGCTGTTCTGTAATCAGAAGGCGTGAGAAATTGTTTCCCACAATTCTCTGTGACAAAAAATCCTGGTATGAGCCAAGAATACCCACTCTATGCTTCTTCACACCCCACAATAGACAGTGTCATTTTTACACTGCAGTGGTACAGTATTGTTCTGAGGGTTATTTTTTTAAAGTGTTAAAACACAAGCAAAAGGAACAGCAGAATCAAGAGACATGTTTTATCATGTTTCGATGATAATTATTTGAGCCAATACTGGAAAACCCTGCAAATATTATCACTACACATCCTATCATTAATAAAAACAATTTGTGTTAGTCACCATTTTTGCTGGCTTGTTGTTGTCGACATTCTTCCAGTTGCCTTTTTCTGCTTTCAACTTCCTCAGTTAACGATGATACAGTTGTTTCACTATTTTTTACTACTTCAACCAGTTCCTAAAAGACCAAAATTATTTCAATTACTGTAAGTATGCATATCAGTTTTAAAACAATGACGAATTATGGGAAGAATATCCACTACTTTAAGTTTGTTTTTGTTTGGCTGAATCATCATCATTCTGTCTGCTTTATGATGTATTTAAATTGGATTGTCCTTTGTTAGTTATCATGTTGTAATTAAGCAACATAAGTTAGTGTAGTGTGATTTATGTAGTGTTTAGTTTGTGCTGTATAAATTAGGGAGGGGGTCATTCTTAACCACAGATGAGGAGCAGTTGTTACTGGATTGCTGAAGGTGATATTAAGAGGAAAGCCATTTTGGAGCATTTTGCAGTGCTAAATGGGGAATTTTATATAAGGGAATGTTTGCTTTGAAAAAATAATTAGGATTTAGTGTACATAACTAGTACCAGTCCCAAACCTCACATTAAAATTCTAAATCCTTAAAACTTGGAAGAAGAGAAGAAGAGTTCCGATTTTTCTCATGAATCAGAAACAACTTTACCTTCTTTATAATCGTACCAACGGAATTACTGTTCGCACTTAGGAAAATGGAAAGCTACTGTAGAATGTCTGTTAATAAGGGTGTTTATTACCTGATAGCTTTTATGATAATGTGAGTTTTAGAACACCCATACAGAGCATTAAGCATGTGGATGTTCATAATCTGTTGACACTGACTTAAACTTTCAGATTTAGATGTCTTTCAAGTTTTAGGGTTTTTTCTATTCTGGTCACATAACTGGTCAAATGTGGCAACTTTTGCAGGACTTTTCAATGGAACAAAAGGTCTGTGCAAATTAAAGTGCAGGCATCAAACACACCCTCATAATCTTTGATAGCCTACAACCAGGCTCACATTTGGGAACACATGTGAGCAACAAAGCGAGAATTCAAAAGTGAAGCGGCCCGGTGGGAAGGAGTCTGGTGAAGAGGCACAAAGAAAGGGCGTGGCTTTGTCACTCACACGCCACTCGTGCTCTAATCCCCAAATGTGAGCCTGCTGACAGGCTAAATCTTTGATTACTGCTAGCGATTAAGAGTTTACTTTCAGAAGTAGATGCTTATCAGCCACACACACCTGTAGCTTTTTCATCATGGTAATATACATGCCATGCATGTTAGAAGCTTGTTGTATACATCCTTTGTTGTCAACAAAGTCATTCCTGCAAGCCAACATGAACTACATGTCATTATTATCAATAGACTACAACTAAACATAAAACGCCTCAATCTGATGAATTTTTTTCACATATTAAATATTGTTCTATTTATCCAGACAACACAATATTCTAAGTCACATATCACTGGTCATTACCTGTAAGAATCGATTACTTCATGAAACAGACTAGACGTGGCCTGAGCAGAGTGGCAATTGAGTCTGTACTCGGAATGTGATGTATCTCCAAGGTTTAGAATCTGCACTTGAACTGGCTCAAAATGCCTGACATGAATTTAAGAACACATTTATTTAACATTACATGTGCCCCCTTTGTTAATCTGCTTTCAAAAGCCATAGTTATGGAAGTTAGCATGTGAAATAAATAAAGATGTAGTAGATTACAGAGTTGCAAGCAGAAATAACAGAAAACTGTTCACTACCCAATTAACAATAAGATTATTAACATGATTTCCGCTGAACATTCAAGCAATAATGGCAAAAACAAAGTTACCAAAAAAACCTTATAGCATGGTAATATTTTGAATTAAGGTAAGAAGATCTTATCAAGACTTTAGCTCTCAAGCTGACCCCGCAAGAGAAAACTGAACTTGAAGTTATCCATATTTCAATAAAAACGGACATTTCGCATTAGTTGAAAACACAACAACACACGCATTAAGCATTCTTACGAGATTTGACATTAAATTTCTCGAGAATGCTTGGAGATTTAATTGTGTGGTCACCTAGAAAAATGAATTAAAGTGACATGTTTTAAATAGTATTCAAAAACTTGCTGTGCTGTGAGTAGATTTTTAGCAAGTAATTTTTGCACTTATTGCTCAAACTTTGAGCAGAATCCATCTTAATTTTTGTTCTTGATTTCTATCTTGTGATAGTTGACAAAGGTGCAGCCTGAGGCACATATCACACATAGAAATCTGGAGCAAATAATCACTAAGTATCAATCTACCAGTCAGTAAAAACTTTATCTAAATCCTTTGCACAGACACTTCAAAAATCCAAAGAAGCAGCAGCCATTTTGTTAACAGCCACATACTGCTAGGCTGCCCACTATCTACAACAGAATAGATGGTGAGTAGCTTAGCCAAAAAGAAAACACTATTCATGATAGACTGTTTAAATAGATCAGTATAATCATATCAACAGCAAATCTAGGTTATGATAAGGTCACAACCAATCAATTCTTAATAATCCACTGACAGAAAGTGAATACAATACTGACAATGATCAACTAAAGATTCAGTCTACGGATGGAAATTAATTTTTAATTTTAAAACGTCTACAGACATACCCTCCATCGTGTACAGAACGGCAAAAGCTGTAGTCTAATTTGTGAGTAGCCATATCTCTGGACATGTGTGCTGTGAAGATTGCCATGATGAATTCTTGAAGAAAGAAAGAAATCATATGATATTACAGCGAAATCTGTATTAAGCAGACACCATATTAAGCAGGCACCCTCTATTAAAGTGGTACTATGATCAAATTTTGACCCCTGATTTTTTTGGTGTATCATATAGAATGACATGAAAGAATAAAAACGCCGTTTACAGTTTGCAAATATCTGCATTAGTTCCCGAGATATTTAAGTTTGAAAGATGTGTAAAATATGTAAATGAGATAACTGATGACGTTATATACTTAACCCAATATTATATCAAGTATATAAATTGAGCTATCTTGGCCAATTTGCAGCACAGACCAATGAAACCTGGTAGGTAATAGTTCTACAGGCAACACACCTACAGCCATAACAAATTCTGTTTTCATGGCAACTCACTCTTTTCCAGTCCCCACCCACTTTATTTCAATATTTTAGTGATTTTCAGCTCAAAAAACATTAAACAAGGCCATGAACTCGAACTAACATATTCACATGCCTGCTAGATCATGCATATGAGGCACCATTAGCAAATGTCAAAATGCAATACCAAAGGTGGCCAGAAAAGCCATTGATATTGGGGAGGTCTGGAACCCAGTATGTTGCCATGGTAACAAAACTGTCATGCTCGTATTGTGAAGCACATTTAGAAGAATGTTACTGCAAAGTATCAAACATTTCTGATACAAATTGGCTGAGATATCTTTCTTCATTATATTTCATGAAAATTTGGTTGAGTGTATGACGTCATCATTTGGCTAATTTGCATATTTTAAAAACTTGAATATCTCTGGAACGAAAAGAGATATTTGAAAATAGTAAACAGCATTTTTCTTCTCATACAGACTACTTGTTTATGTTTTAAAATGGTTTAGATAGGAAAGATGCGATTTTCATCATAGTACCACTTTAAGTGCATACCAGCTTGAGTCCCAAAATTTTCTTTGCACATTTACTGTAAAATAAACCTGTATTCAGTGGACACCTCTGTTAAGCGGATGCAGTCACAAATGTTAGGCCATTTTGTTGCATAAAACCTGCAATAAGCGGACACTTTAAAGGCTTTTTACTTCTAAAAGCTCAGCTCAGACTCCTTTAACGTTGTTCAGTGATGTCCTTTTAAAGCTAAGTAGATTACAGATTGATGCATTGACTGACTGGACATTGTGCTATGGGCTGTCTTTGATCTTACACTGTGTTACACTCTTACAAAAGGGTTAATAATAAACTATTATTGCACATTATATTAGAACCTGTTTTGAGCGGACACCTTGTATTAAGAGGACACTAGTGAATGTCCCAAGGGTGTCCGCTTAATACAGTCAGGTTTCACTGTAAGTATTATATTCTCACACAGTACTGAGAGGTATGCCAAGATGATGGCATACCTTCTATATAGCTAAACCATCGTTTCAAACAGGCCTAACTTTGCCCAAAAAAGATAAAGAAAAGAACTACCAAGAATTTAACAAAAAATGTTAAATTATACCCAAGCAGGGTTTGTAGTTGTAAAATAAAACCAAACAAAACAAAAATTAAAAGTTATTAAATAAATTTAATTGCTTTGTTTACCAAAAGATATTGGTTATAGTATGGGGTAAGGGTGTCAGTGTCCCAGCATCCCATGGGTTTGGAATTGGGAAAGCGAATCCTTTTCCCTTTTTCCCTTTCTCCAGTGATCAGGGTACAATGCATTGAATTCTAAAGTAGGGGTTTCATTACTTATTATTTTCAGCAGGAGGGCAACTGTTTTTCACAAGTGGGCACAATTTTTTGAACTGAACTTCTTTATAAGAAGACCTTTCCTCTACATGGTCAAACCAGGCAGGCAAAATTGTCTTCACACCAGGCTTTTAGCCAGGTGGCCCTCTGTCCATCCTGGGGACAGCCACTTTTCAGGAGAAAATAAATAAATAACGCAGAGATCTTGTTGATTTGCAGTCAGTGATTTCAAATAGTTTTAGAACTAAATCACTTGATTTCTATAGATTTCTTATTTCTACTTTAGTTTTCTTTGGTTACTTCAGTGGTGAATACCATGTAGTCTTTTCTCATTTGCATCCATGTAGAAGACATGGGTTACCAAACCGATTTTAAAGAAAGGAACTTCCTGTAACCAGCAAGAAGTTTTCCTACTCAGAAGTGCTTGTTGGTGGCTACATGAAGAGCTAACTTGTGAACCAGCACATGTTAGCAGGAGGTGTTAGCACAACCAAAAGCGTACTTCACACCCAGTCAATTTGCCCGGTGCTCCACCCTTGATGAAACCCCTGCTAAAGCAGTCAGACATAGCATGGGTTGAGAAGGGGAAGGTCTTAGGTAACAGTTCAATTCTTCAGGGAATTCATAGAAAAACTTGCTGTTACCAGATGACTTATCAAGCAAGGTTTCATGCATTACAAGTGTAGACAAACTAAAATTATACCAATAAAGAAGGAAAGGAAAACAACCAAAATGATGACATGTTGCTAATTTTAAAATCACCTTTGGTAGGGATGAAGTTGAACTTTTTAATAAGATTATGATGGATAATTCTTTCCCTCATTGAAACCAAGCCTTGGGTATTGCGACGAAACTTAAACCAGCCAATGACTTTCTGCAAATACAATTATACAAATGATAAATAAAATCAGTGTCCACTAAATGACTTCACTGTTAGTTCCACAAGCTATACAACAAGGTATGTAATCACTTTAAACTCTCAAAAATGTTGCCATCGATTGTTTAACAAAATGTGACAGCATTAATCAGGAGGCCATGTTAATGTTGTTTACTAATGGAGGATGACTGCAGTATTACAGAAGGTGAATGTATGTTAGTTGTGTTTATTGCTAGCAACTTTGAAAATATACGGACCATCTCTGAACAAGTAACTACGACTGCACCAGGCTACAAACATCAAAAATCTGCTAAAACCATACCTAGCACACTGCAAGATATCTGATTATAGTACTACTGCCGGTATATGAAATGTAAGCCCAAACATTTACAAACTTAATACCAATTTACTAAGTAGCCTTATGCTATGGCCAAGCATTAGGTTGCATATTTGTGCAAGTAGAATCTAGTACTAAGAAATCCATAATATTATAATTATTACTTACTTCAGTCTTTTCATTATCGTTATTGAGTTCCTCTGAAACAGTATCCTCAACTATATCGCCGACACCAGTGTAGAAACTGTTTAGAAAATCAAATTCAGATAGGTATTAAATTACTCTAATTCCATGTACATTTTCTGGATATAGTCAAACCTTTGAAGAATAGATGGGTGACTGATCAACACAGTAGACTGTTTAACTCAGGTTTAATTAATAATATGCTGATACACTGTATATCAACATAATTATTAAACTATTTTATTACATGGCTTGTGTTTGTAGCCAATATAACATGTGCTCTGATTGGCCAATTGTACGGCATTATTCTCCCCTAATGCCCATGAGCCGATTACGGACCTGCAAAACCAAAGTAAAAAGCCATATAATAATAAACTTATTCACCTCGAACATTCGGTCTTCGTCTGAGATTTTCCCGTGAAGACCTCACTCTCGGTTAATAAGTTGTTAATAATGTAATAATATTATTAATTGTTAATAATGTAATTATTAATACAGTGGAACCATGTTAATACGGACACCAAAGGGACATGATAAAGTGTCCGCATTATCCGGGTGTCCGTATTAAGCAGGCTAATTTAAGAGAAAATATATGAGCTTTTTAGTTGTCGGGACAAAGAAAACTGTCCATTAGAAGCAGGTGTCTGTATTAAGCGGGTGTCCGTAGAGTGGGGTTTTACTGTATGTATAAAATATAATAAATTACTGTGCATGGTAGCCTAATGGTTAGTGCATTTGACTCTAGTTTGTGAGGTCCAGCTACGTGAGGTGGGTTGGTTTAGCCTGAGCAAACAGATATTTCCTGATGCTCTTGGTCTTCTTTCCTTGCTTGAGAGACTTCAGTCACAGATTCAACACAAACAGTTCAATTCCAATGAAATTGCTCTACTAAGATCTGAGTATTGTCTTTGATTGGTGATAGATGTTGACTAAGTTTAGAATTTTCACATCAACTCAATAATCAAACTAGTATGCTTAGAAACATATTTTTGGCTAGTAGAGCAACAGGTCAAGTCTCAGATGTCTCTAAAAAACAGGAATGATTGAATGTGCAAACACTGATGGCTGTCTGCTCAGCTAGAGTTATTGCATTGTTTTCTTGGGTAAGAAACTCAACTTGCTATGAGAAAAGACCTGCAGCAAGGGAAGGAACAGTTAATAATTTTGATCTCTTCCCAGATTTTGCATTTTTTTTTGTATTTATTGTTGTATTTCACTTACAATAACAATCAAAATAACACGTGGGGGCACTGAAATGTATGGGTGTTATACCATCTCTCTGAGTTATAAAGACTTATGTTTGGTTGTTTAGGGAGGGAATGATTATGGATTGGCATACAGATCTGGATTTGTTTGTTTTTTTTATTATTATTTTTTTTCAACAATATTTGGATTTGTTTTCTTATTTTTTAACAATTAGTATTTATATTTGCTTTTAGAATGTATTACATTTGTTATATGCACGTCTGAGTGTAATTTTTCCATTCAATGCTTAAAATTCCTGGCACAGGTCGCTATCAAGTTGATAAGTGATAACAAAATTAACTAAACCGTCCACTGGAGCACGATTTATCGAATGGATAGTGTTATTCATTCTTTGAAACCCAGACCCGTGCGTATGCAAGCTTTGTGTTGATCTTTTTTAGCAGAATACCGGTACTTGTACCACAACCGTAAGTTTTCAACATTTGGTAAACTTCTTATTGTTATACTAGGTTCCATTCCAGGTTTTAGATGAGCATCATTAATAAAGCTAACAATTTTAACTGACCTCTTCACCACATCACACTAATGTAAACTATGCAAGCTTATGCAATTAGTCACTTCCTGTATCCATACTTTCGCCTACCTATGCACTTTTCCAAAGGGAACGAAACCTTGAATTGCTGTAAACGAAGAACATTCAACTCATCATTAACAGAGGACACGATCCGTCAAGTGAAAGAAGAGAAAACAACGCAAACAAACGAAACACTTACTCGCTACTCGCTCGTGTGTCAAGTTTTCTGACTGCGAATCGGTGATAGTGTTGACAATACGGCTTGTGATCTGGCCTAATAAAAGCCCCTCCTAAAATAACAGGGTACAAAATAAGTCAAAATCAACACATTAAATCATTGAGATATTCAAAAGTGATTCACTTACCACGTCTCCCTCGCTATTTTCTAGTTCGTAAATCAACGAAGAGAACACACAACCGGATAAGCAAACCTCCATCTTGATTTTTGATGAATCCGCTGTATTCGATTTTTTGTCGCGGGCTCAGTATGGGGCCGGGAACTCGGGTAGGCCTGCCCAAGAACTCTACGGACTCAAAAAGAGGCGGAAGGGTGCCTGGACAGGGAGAAACTGGGGCAATATTTGCAGTTTGCGCTTAATATTTTACAATTGAAAAAGTAGCAAGAGATGGGGTCCATGAACATGGGGTTGGGTTTTAATAAAGGGTACGGGAAGTGAGAAGTGCAGACCTTCCATTTCTCTCCCCACAAGCACAGAACACCCAGACTCACAGCAGGAGGCAGCAGGACCGTTCTCCCTTGTGAAGATAACTTTTCATTTCATTATGCATTAGAACTGGATTGATGATCAACAGTCAGTTGGCTTTGTCGATAACGTTCAAACTTGGACTCCTGTTTTGACAATTTCTAGTTCAGATCTGGAGCAAAAACAAAGTTTGAAACAGCAATAACACAATTAAAAACGTCGGCGTTGGTTAACTTTCAATCCTCCTCTAACTGAGCCCGATTGAGTCAGATTGTAACCTTATTTTTAAAAGCAATCTGAAAAAATACAGCAAACTAGTCAATTTGTTTCCTGTACATGCAGGATAGAAGGAGTTGGTTATTGGAGATCGCTTTGATAAGATAAGGTTAAGGAGACCTTGTTTATTCAGGAGTTGCAGCCAGCATTGAACGTCAATGTCAGCAGTGAAAAGCTTTTACTATATTACTGAGGAAAGCTTTTTCATTGTGTCACTTCACAGACAGTTTCCGTTTGAAACGTCTTAATTTTTTACTGCAGATATTTTCTGTCTAGGTTCCACACCCCCAATGATACAGTATAAATAGCTTTTCAAAACATTTTAATGGTTATACTTTTGAAAATGTATATCGACTAGCATACGAGACGTCAAGTCTATAAAATGCATGTTTTCAAAAATGTTTTTCACCGCTGTTTGTGTTATATTTTTATTCAAGATAAGGTAAGTTGCCTATCTTATTCTGACAAGAAGAAGTTTTTCAAGATAATCTATTTAGCAGATAACAGTAACGTGAGGGGCGTGGAGTACCGACTTTTCCTCATATTTTCTTAAGTAACATTAAAAACAGGACTAGACATCGCTGCACAGAGTTAACAGGCAATTTCATTTCTCAATTACAGCACTTGTACACGTCAGAGACTTTATTTTGATTAATAATCTTTCTTACAATCGTAATATAATATATATGCCTCGATTTGAGGAATGTACAAATAAAGAAAACTATAACAATTTGACCTTCATACCAAACATATAAATTTGAGGAAGGAGTTTCGAGGTTATCCCTAGGTACAGGAAACTCCCCTAAAAAAATTATAATAATAGTTTTAAAAAAAGTATAAAACTGTGCATCATAGTAAATCTTCATTAATTTGCCACGCGGAGAACGTGACCATTGAAAATTATAATTTAATTTTAATTATTTTCTTAAAAGCACTCGTCTTGTTTTGTTCGCAAGTTTTCTTCCTTGTTACACGTCAATATGGATGCGTTTGTGGCGGTTCAGATTTCCCGATTGCGAGAACCGCTGATAACAAATATCGCACTGGTATGGTTTCTCACCAGTGTGCGTGCGCATGTGTTTGGTGAGCGTGGAGCTGTCCGCGAAGGCCTTGGTACAAACTCGACATCGGTAAGGTCGTTCACCATTGTGAGTGCGCATATGCGTGGTGACGGACGAAGACTGGGAAAATTGGCGGCTGCAGATGTGACACTTGAATGGTTTTTCACCGGAGTGGATGCGGAAGTGCGCTGTGAGATTAGCAGCCTGTGAGAAGGACTTCAGGCAGACCAGACACTGGTAAGGCTTTTCACCACTGTGCGTGCGCAGATGAAGCCTCAAGGTAGACAATCTCGCGTACGATTTTCCACACACGGGGCATTTCTTAGGGCCATCATCACGGAGGTATTCCCTGGAAGGTACTCTGGGGGACCCAATAGCAACTGGGTTTAAAAACTTGTGCATGTAGGGAGGAAATGATCGTAGATATGGAAGGCCGTTACCATACAGTACTGGAGCTGGTCCGAACGCGGGCATGCCGGTGTGCGAAGCTCCAGGCAGATACGGAGCCGACAGGGGTCTGGGTGGGAACAAGCCTTGGCCGTGATTGAAGTGGAGGAAGCCTGGGGGCAAGTGATGGACTGGATGAAAGGCAGACCGCCCCATTGTAGAATGATGCATCAGTGGAAACCTGATCAGGAACAAACACAAGGACATAACGACAAGGATATTACAAATATACAAACGCCTTATATTCAACGTCTCTAACCCTTACAATTTAGCGGTAGTCCGACCTCGAGATAGCAGTTCTCCGTACTGCTTGTCAATAGTCTTGGTAGAATTGAAAAATTAAATTAGAATTAGAAATGCACGTATTTCATTTTATTATTATTTTTTCCCAACTCCCCTGTAGCTGGGAAAAAAAATTGAATGGTACAACTAACGGCCTCTCTTAAAGGATTTCTGCTGAAGTCGACAAGATCAGTGTCCTGAAGTTCAAGTAAATTAACTAACTTAAGAATAATCTGAGGACTACGAAAGTGATAAAGCGATACAATAATTTCACTTGAAAACTCTTTCTTTCAGGGTGCGAAATGGTGTGACGTAGAAAAGAACACATGAATCGATGTTACGTAAGTGTTCGGTACTGTTGCGTCAGTGTGACAAGTCGAGGTTTGGCCAAAATGTGATTCTGACTCCCTTTCCATTCGCTGGCGGGATTAAATCAAGAATTTCGAGAGGAAATATTTACTTCAAACCAACTGAAGCCGGTCTGTTATTTCACGAGAGATTGTCCAGGCACTTAATGACTTTGTGTTCCCACAGGAGAGAATAAAAGGACTCTCGGTTCGCGTACTTGAAAGTTGTAACTAGAGTGCAGCTTATCAAATCTTGTTACCTCGATCGAATTTGAAAACCTCGTCGATATATAAAAGTGACTACTGCCATCACTATGTAGTGGAAGGTTGCCGTTAAGTTACTAAGCTGAATAAATTGTTATAGGTCATTTTTGATGAAAGAGTGGATAAGCTAATCACATTTGAGAACTAATTACAATTTACTTCTCCTCATTACTTCACTCAATATTTCATAATTTGTTTTTAAACTGTGTGTTGAATAATCTCTCTTCTGGCGGAGTGTGATGCAGGACCTATAAGAGCTCGGTTAAATTTATGATCGCAACATTTCTAGTCGCTAGCTTCGTGCTACGTACTGAAATCGAAGCTGATCGGAGTCGGAGGATATGGGCGTTCGCTCTTTGGTTGTGAAAAAGACTAATTATAAGTTCAGTCTCTGATATTTTTTCCTGCCGTTTTCGTGATAAACTGCCTTATTGCATTGGTGACCGAGATTTGTCCATTTTTTCAATGCTACCTAAACTCAAAAGGAATCGGAAAAAAATATAAAGATAACTTACGATGAATTTGACCCTCCGTTGACCGAAAACACGGGACCAACAGCAGTTTGACGATCTGTTCCTCTTTCTGAGTCCAGATTCTGTTCCTGTATGAGCGACTGGGAATTCTTGGCGGTGATCGCTTGTTCTTCACTTTTGGAACTCATCTTGGGAGATTTTTGAAAATTCTGTTTAGAAATGAATTGGTCTCAAAGTTAGGGATAAAATCATTTATTGCAACATCGAAAACCGTCAAACTCTTTACCATTTGGTTTTCCTACGAAAGATATTCACTGATGTTTCATTACACTTCATTTTTCAGTTGTTCCTGGTTTTTCAAAGGAGCAGATGATAAAGACTTGAATGTATCTGACATATTGCGCTCTAGCTTCAACATCACGAGTTTCTAGATTTGTACAGAACTCAAGCGAAAAATACTGCGAATTTACTTTACCTGCAAAGTAACATGACTGCCACAGCTAGACCGAATTCTTTTGAGATGGTCTAGGGCCCGTTTGAACGAACTAAAAACACAATCTCCTACAACATGCTGCCATCTTTTACAGCCGTAACGAATCACTTACCAAAACTTAGTTTCACTTCAGTTTTATCTTGGTACCGTCTCAGCGCTGACTGTCTTCTTGAAGAACGCTTGCCCCAATACACTTGGGCAAACTTTGTCCAGGAACTCTGCGTGCTCAAAAGATTTAACGGAGCTTGCGGAAGGTATAGTGGACTGAAATAAACAGCCTTTACACCGGAATATATAGCGAGCTAGCACCGTAGCGGCATTATACAGTCATTTAGCTATTTAACACATCCTCTTTCGGAGGTGCATAATATAAAAGGAAATTAACAGATAATGCCCTTAACCGACTAATTAGTGAGTGTACAAAATTCCGGCCCTTCTTAATTCGAACCAAATTGCAATTGATTTGTTTCAATGGAAGTGTTGCCATGGACATTTAAAACTAATACTGGATGTTTGATGGTGGGGCATGACCGCTCATTTCTTAAACCCGCCTTGTTCCAGCACTTGGCGAGGTATAAAAATATCTAAGGACCAGCATTCTGAGAGGCAGCGAGGCCGCCCTAATTTTTATGATTTCAACGGAAACATGGCCGGCTCCCACGATCGGTAGCTTTTGTTGTATTATACCCAGTGAGACGAAAACTAACATGCGGCCAGAAAAAAAAAAACACTTTAGTGGCTAGCCTGTATGCTAATTTCTTTCGTATCTTCATGCAGTTTGTTTCCAACTCTTTGTGGAGTAAGTGCAACTTGAAACAATGCGTTTGACCTGAAATTTCGATTTGTGCCCTCATAAAACAAGGCTTTTCAACTCAAAGGGGGTTAATTAAACTGTTACAAATCGTCATGATAAATAACGCGACATGGCGTGGTATTCCCTTGGTGGAATACCAGTTTTATTGACCTCATCAAAAAAAAAAAAGATTTCAGTAACCTGACATCTCCTGTTGAATCGTACGATTTCTGAATTGAGAATTGAAGAAATTATAAGACTAGCATACAGTTGCCCTACTTCAGACGTGATTTACACGATATGATAACTCAAACAAAGAAGACAACACGAACACATTGTCCCACTGCTAAACACAAGTGGCAGAGGAAAAACATGATAACAACAACTTCTTTAACAGAATGTACCGTACTTTTTAATCAATAGACCACAAGTAGCGAGAACATTAGCTTATGATACTTGCCCGTTAAATCGAGATAGAAGTGATCACAACAAACTCGCTACTTTTGCCAACCGGGTGATAATTACGTAGCATATTGTTTAAACGTGATGATCAAACACGTGTCCAAGATAGCACGCGCCAACGATTTAACTGAATTCTGGCTCGCGATAAATAAATAAACAATGATTTGGCCCTTTCTTAACTATTATTGGCTTTGTGATTTTTTTTGCCAAGACTTATCATTTGTGTCAGCTTGGTCTGAACGAGACAACAGAGATAACGTGTTAGTCCTGATAGAATTTGTCGCCTTTTCACCTGCTCGAGTCGGAGCAAACATGGTGGATGGCATTTGGTTACAACATAAGGTTGTCCTGTTTTAAGCTTTTTATATGTATTTTCAAAGCTTTTCCGTTAGCGGTATACGTTTCCTACAGCGTAAATAGCTAAATTCTAATATCTATGCTTATTTTAATATTTGAATAGGCTAAATGAAACCTGTCTAAAAATCAAATGGACAAATTGAGAAAGTCCTGGCAGTCTTTGTGAAGCAAATTATCCACGTCCGTTTTACCCTCAAACCTCCAGAAAAAAAGCCCCAAATTCAATCAGTAAAATGAACACATGGGCTGAACTTTTAAAGTGCTTTCAACACGAAGAAATCAAATCTACCATTAAACAAAATCAATGTTTGCCGGGGTCTTGCAGGAAATTCCAATTGTTATGGAAGGCCTCTGCCAAGGCATAAGCGAAATTTGATGTTTTTTTTTGTTGCTTGTGTGTCAGTGATTTTACTTTGCTGTGTCCCTTCACCAACCTCAAATACTTTTTCTTTATCTGCAGTAAACATCCGCAAGTTATAATACGTTTCAAACAACATGTAGTGCTTGGTTTGTTTGTTTGTTTGGTATTCTGTTTCCACCTGAGTTTGAAGCGTTATGTTACTGCAATCACTCAGTTCAAGTGAAACATTTGATGACTTCAAATTATAGGAAGTAGAGTGAAATTTTCTTTCATCAAAAACTAGTTAGATCTGCTTTAATTGCAGGGAGAATGGAGCTGTAAATGCCGGGAGAAAAGTTATTTTTTGCGTTTGTCAGCAAGGCCAGAAGAGCTGCCAGCTGCACCTTGTTTAACTCAGATTTTACAAAATAAACTTATTCGTTGGAGAAAAGGCGGTTACTGGTTTGGTGCTTAATGAATGACCCGGTTTAAAAGGTTTGTGGTTTTCATTTCAATTTAGTCGTTGAGAGAGATAAAATAAGACATCCAAATCCAAGCAATACCTATCCATGTACCTTGGTGCGTCGTAAGCAAGGTACCTTAATATCTACAGATCATACTTTTAGGCATTAAGCTGGTTAAATTCAAGCCGGTAAATTTAAAACACTTAACAAAACGTGAAAAAAGAGAAAATAGTTGTCGATATAAGCATGTAAACATCTACTGCTTATTTTTTCGTAGTCATGCTTTGTATCCTTTCAGTGTCTTCACGTAGAGTATGCCCATCACTTCAATTAGACACCTGAAAATCAAAAAAAAAAAGAAAGAAAGAAAGAAAGAAACATTGCAGTTAGTTCATTTATCAGCACTGATGTATGTTTTTCTCAGGAAGTAACTGACCAGGAAAACTTGAAGAAAGGCTCCCATTCAGAATTCACATCAAACCCAGCTCGCTCACGTCTCAGATAGAACGACACACAAACATAAATATACCGCCATACTCAGCTTCAAGCCCGGGACAAACTAAGATTGCTTCTCAAAAGCTGCCATTTTTAAAACGAGCCTCTGCCTTTCTTCCAAATCTGTCCGGAGCGAGTGCAAAGTAATTAAGCGAGCAGCGAGAAGGCTAAGAGTAAAGAGCGACGCGCGGGCAAGGACGCAGTCCAAAAAGTTATATGACCTTTATCACACTCAGTTGAACACATATAAAAGAAAATACTTGAAACTTCCCCCTATTCCTCTAAAGACTAATGCCGTTTTTAGAAACGATAAGAACCAAAAACTTTTAACCTTACATATAATTCAGCAGAAACCTGAATTTCAATGACGACACCTAAAGAGTAGTCTATGTGCCTGCATGTTCTTGAGCCGGTTTTCCCAAGCTACAAGATTATTCGATTTGAAATTTACCTCCCATAAAAAAAATACTCAAAAATGGGAATGGTTAACCCTTTTTTCAATCGTCGTTCATCGCGCCCGCAGTTCTAACATTTCAGAATTACAAGATTTTACTATAGTATTCTGATATATAACGTAATAAACACTGTGACATTTTAAGTGTCCTCAAAAAGAATTTCAGTTATTTTGGTTTTTTGTGTGCGACATTTAGTTATGGAGAAATCTGAGGGAAAAGTAGTCTTACGCAACAACATGGACAAAACAAAGATGATGCGCGCGAAAAAATCGTGTTGTGTCATGAGCTGATCTTCTGGAGTCAATTTGTTGATGACTATGAAGATAAAATTTGTCCTCAAGGATATTTTTAACTAATGAAAAACCAGTGTGAGATGAAAGAAAAAAAAGCAAACGTGCGATAAAACTGTTGAAAATTTACAAATACAACAACTGAGTTACGAGTTAATTGATACAATCAAGTGCCGCAGGTCGGACGTAACGTGCTCTATAACAGTGGTTCAAAACTTGGGCTGACTTTCCGCGGTAACTAAGTGCAAGACTCGAAGCGCTACAGTGACTTGGGAGCGAAACAAGCGCTCTCCGCCAGATGAAGAGTCCCAACCCTCCGGCTTCACACAACCGCCAAGTTCTTTTTGGGATGGCAGATTCGCATATACACCAATTTCACCAATTTCATACTAGACTGAGGACTTTCTAAAAATGTAACCACATGTAAACCCTCAAAGGAATCTCTTTGAAGCTAAATTTTGAAGATCGCCTGGTGACCTTGGTCAAGAAACGGCTTGAGCTAGAATGAATAGAATTGCCCAACAATTTAACTTCATTGAAACAGTTTTGAAAGACGTCTCGTAGCCATGTGTTGTCGAATTTACAGAGAAAAGGTCTATAATGAGAAACCCAGCAAACAGGCTTTGATTATTCCAAGTCTGTTAGCCTCTCGATCCAGTCAGTTAGCACTTGCTCCACTCTAAACAAAATATACTAACCTTCCACCTCTAGCTGCTTAATGACAGAGACAACCTCTTTGAAACGGTGCATTATTCCAATTTATTTTACCAGCAGAAAAAAATCCTAGGATACTGCGACGTGTTCGCAGTTCAACGAAAGACAAGGATTATCAGGGCTTCGGAAGTATAGGCTTAAATCCTTTATTCATTGTTGAAAGAGATCAGTTGTTTTGTTCGCCACGCTTCCCAGCTTAGCAGACTGAAATGCGCTTATTAGAAAAGTTGTTATTAGATTAAAAAGGTTGTTTTCTTGTGTAATTGCTGTCTCGTCTTGAAGAATTAGCAAGAAATTGCTTTTGCAGCGTACCCAGAATAAAGCCGTTTTTGCGGTCGAGAGGAATAGGAAGACTTTAATTGTTATCAACTCGTGCGACGAATTATCATTCATTGTACTAAATTGAGGTCAAGGACTTTTCAAGAGACTAGCATTTTCAAGTAAACTTGTAACAAACTTATTTCTCCTGTTAAAATAAGCCAACCTGAGCGATTCGTAGCCAAATTAACTGAAATACTTGAAAACAACGAGTACAAACTTTATGATAAGTGAAAGTTGTAAGTTAGCCAACTGCCACTTGAGTTTGGTTTTCATTCTGATTTCACAATGAGTTTACTTAGAGAAAGAAAACACTTTTTTGGATGCTTTCAAGTCCATATATGTGATAACGTTCACCGTCGATGAAAAACGTTTCAAAAGTGGTCAAAAGCTATTTCTAAGACATCAAATGCGGTTCCAATAACGGCGAAGTTATTTACTGGAAAGGGACAAAATCTTAACCAAGAGTGGCAAACGGTCATTAGCGCGCTAGTCATACACGTGCTAATGTAAAGTAACGAAACCGCTTTCATTGTGAAAAGAACCGGACTTAATAGCCTTGTGTGTTAAACAATATTGAATCGCGTTGTGTATTGACAGTAAGGGTTCATTGTTTGTTCTCTTTTACTGCCAGAAGAATACCCTCATTTGCATCTTCTGTTCAATGCTGGAATAGTCAGTGTGTTTAACCAAGAAATGCCTTACTGTCTTTCGCAGGGTAATCAAAATTAATTGATTACATGGCAAACATTAAGGGGTCATTTGGCTGAAAGAGCACTGTCAAATTAGCCGGTGATCGGAAGAAAATGCAATTTTCTGTGAATAATTAGGTACCCGTCAGTCTTGTATTTTTGTTTTTGTTATTTGTTTTTTGCTAATTTATTTTGCTTTGCTGCCTCTGTTCTAACTAGGCCTTGCCACAAGTTGCTCGGCAACTTTTTGGCAACTTTTCGTATTTCGAGCAACTTTTTTTGTTTCGAGCAAGTTTTTGCATTCTGAGCAATTTCTCGTTTTCTAGATATCGGAGCAGCTTTTAGTGCTTTAATTAGCCATGCTTGCATATTTTACAATGTTTCAGTAGACAATTTGTGAATTTCTTTAATTTTTGTTAAATTTTTTAATATTTTTTTTAACATTTTTTAATTTTTTCTTTCCAATTTTTTTAATTTTTTTAAAATTTTTTTAACAACTTTTAAGAAAAAAATTAAAAAAATTTTGATATTGATGCGTAGTATTAACTCATACGTATTGTGAACAAATTGATTTAGCGACGCTGGTTACAATGCAAAATTGCACAAAAATGCTTAGAAATGTTACTTTTGTTGTACAGATTGCATATTTTTGCATCAGACCAAATAAAAGAAGAGAGAAATAAAAAAAAGTTTTTGCTTTTTTTAGCAACTTTTGTGCAACTTTCGTTACAAAAAGCAACTTTTGACTTTTTTGGAGCATTTTTCGAGCAACTCTTTGAGAAATTTCGGGCAACTTTTCGGGAAATCTCGGGCAACTTGTGGCAAGCCCTAGTTCTAACGCGGGGAAGGTCTTGTTGCTAAACTGAACGCTTTGCGGTTTGTCTGTGTTTCATGTCCACATGTGAAACAAAACTGCAGAAACCTGTCTACATCGCAGAGGCCACATTACAGTTGGCCTCGGTGCAATTTTTGATGAAGCTGGGTCAGGTTTTCTTATGATGGCTGGAGCGGCGAGCAGTTCTTCTTTTCTCTTAAAATTGACGCGGAGCAAAGAAGTATCAAACAAGCGAGAGGACTTAAGTTACTTTTCTCTCCCTCTTTTTTTCTTTCTTCGCTTCTCGCTGAACGGGATAGAGAAAAGAGTTGAGAAAGAAGGACATGGGTACTATCAATTAGTCGCAAAGAAATTGAAAATCTTGACTTATGATTTATTATCATGAGTGTGGGCCAACCTTGAAACGACATTATTTTTGCTCGTCTAGTACTTTTCAGAATTAAAATTCTGATTTGTAACAATAATAACACAATTAAATTTATTTTCTGGCCCGAAGATTAGATTAAGATTAGGCACAGCTGGGTGACATTCTGTAACAAACGGCAAAATTATTTTGCGCATTTTTTGTTTAATTTGTAGAGCCCACATTCTTTCGCTAAATTTAATTTCTGAGAGAATATTGTCTCAGAGGTCATCTGGGTACCCTCTGTCGCACAAACTGCGTTTTGAATTGTGTAATGTTTTCTTCAAATGTAGCTTTTGAAGAGTTGGTTCTCAGAAGTTATAAGGGGGCTTCGCCTTTGACAAAGCCTTTCCTGATGCCTGGAGGGTGGCAGGAGGTAAAGCGTGTGTATTGGAAAGTTTCTGTCTGTTTGAAGTCCGTTCGCACGTCAAGGAAAGGTTCCTTCTTAAATCTTTCGTCCTTGTATACGCATGTATCCAGGAAATGTATTTCTGTATCTGCAATTCCAGCCGTGAATTTTATGGTTTGTTTATTTCCTCTTTGTTTATATTCCATAAAGAAAAGACATCGCCGATATATCTTTTCCAAGTGAGTTGCTTTATATGGCTCTCGGGGGGACGGGGGAGGGTACTCCCTTATATGGGCTATATAGGTATGTTCAGCCCCAAATGAAGACTCTCGAATTGCATTATCCAATAACCCAGTTTTAAATAAAACAAGATACGTGTGGGCTGACCCTGAATGTTGGAAAGCCATGGATGATCACGATAAAAACATAACACATACTGGGAAATCAGTTTAGTTTCTCAACAGAAATGATGATTACAGGCGTTGATTTGGTGAGAAATTTTGTTCAAATTTTGCCTCTTACCAGTGTTTTAGCATCCGTAGAACTCACTATGGTTCATCCTAGTATCAGGGTAACCCAAGCGGCCCTGTAAACACGTCGATTGAAAAAGCAGCCGCGTGTTAGTGCTAAGATAACTTTACCCAGAACGTACTGTGTAAACAGGATATATAGCAGTTCACTGTCGACAAAGCCTCATAGAGCCAATAGTTGACGGTTTGTTACATCTTTCTGAAACCTAACTGTCAGACAACTATAAATGCTATAATTTCATTATTTGGCTTTTTGTGTTTTGGTCTCCATGCATTATGCGTTGTTTTCTTGAGGATCGTAGAAGTGTGCTGCCTATCGGCGGGTCCATGGATCCCGGGATCCACAAAAAAATCAAGCTTTTCCTAAGTCAACTTGTCGCTTTGGTTTGTTCTTAGAATTGAGTTAAAAAATATAGGGAATCTCTTTTTTCATTTCCACAAATTAGGAATTTAAAGCACTCGTGGAATTTTCCATTCAACCTTAAATTCAGAAAATTTGGAAATGGGGACAAAATAGTACTGAAATTTCCTGGGAAATTTTCTTAAGTCTCCAAAACCTCCGGAAAGTATTGAATTTTCGCAAAGCGAACCGTATTTGAATTTCCGGAAAGCAAACCATATTTGAATTTCCGCGAAGCGAACTATTCAACCGAAAATTCCGAGAACATTTGGACATACCTCGCGAGGTTGTCCTTGTGTTTTTAAATGCTGTTCCATTCGTCAACGGAAATTTCCGAAAATTCAAACCAGAATTTTTCATGGAAAGCGCCATTGGTTTCAGTCTGGTGCGTGCTTTTGTAATTGTGTTTCTCATTCCCATGTAGTGATTCTCATTAGCATATAAAAAGCGGGTGACACGAATTCACTCTAATAGATTGCTTGCGTGCAAATGTTCTCTTCACGTCACGGACATGACACCGAAGTCATGTCAATCACGAATGATATACTGTATCAACTTTCCTCCAAGATCAGGCTCTCTAAATCCGTTAGCGTAACTAACTGAGGCTATTAATTGGCTCTCTACAAGATCTCAAGGTGGCTTCCTTCTTGTCCTTGTTGTTCTATATGTTTCTTATGGTTCCTGCCAGTCCAGTGATGAGCAAGGCTGACTATCGGTCGGTTATGCCAGCTGAACGAATCTGCAAACCAGGGCCGCCATTGAAAGCAACGATTGGAAAGACGAACTGTCTTGTTATTGGTGATTCCATCAGCAATGGGTAGGTTATACTGAGATTCTTATTTTGTGGAACCATTAAGGTCGCCTTCATAGTCTTCATAGAAATGAACCCACGTATCCCTGTTGCGTAATGTTGTTTTTAGCCCTGAAAATTTCCTTTTTTTACTAGAATACCGAGCCTTGATCTGGGCCGGAGTCGTCCTGCGATGCTGGCAGACATGTCGCTCTAAAAGTAGTCAAAAATAATATTAAAAGATAATAATAAATATACCGACGAAGTAGATTGTCTGTGACGCAGTCTAGGGCCTTTCGCGAGGTCAGAATTATGACCACGCGCGTCGTACAAAATGCTGCATGCCACCGCTAGGTTTTCTATCAAAATAAGAAGAGAAAAACATTCAATATTCATCATACTCTCGTTAAATTTTCCGTACATGTTTGGACTTCCTTGAATCCAATTTATTTGCTAGGCAACTGGAAACCGAAGGATCCACTGTAATTGGCTGGGCTGTAGTGGTCTCCCTGCCTAATAAAACCTTCATGTAGATAAGTGTTTTAGTTAGGCGAAGTTGAATAAATAAAATGTTGCGGATGATTGAAAAGGTGGATGTAAATGATGGTCACGCAGGACAGTCTAAGTTACATTGAACATTTCTCTTAACTTGTGATCAGGCCTACTTTCCGCCACCATCGCTCTCAGCGCCGTAAAAAATAGAAAGCCTGATTGCGTGCGGGTTACACCTCTTTCAGCAGGTTACTACTGCCGCGTGTCCACTTTCTCACTTCAGGGTTAAATCAGGTTACCATATAATGTCGACACTCTTTTTCATAAGAATATTGTTTTCCCTGCCCAGGATGAATATTCTTATTTTTCTGCCGATTTTAGGCTGAAAATATTCTTGAGAATATTCATAGATTATAACGTATGTCTGTTTTTGAATGTATTCGGTGGCTGGATGGTGTTTAAATTAATTTGGAGCCGGCCTGTAGGCATCAAAGCCTGATATGACGTACATACCTTCTTGCAGAAATATTGTAAGCATCGAACGAACGGGTTGACTTTTGGCTAGTTGTGCCGTTTACGTAAGAGAAGAATTTTATACGGCTTAGTTAAAGACATAAGTAATTGTTTTGTATTTCAAATTTTCAACACACAAAATTGTATTCTTTTCAAAATCTCAGCCTAAGGTTTAATAATAATAATAATAAATAATAAAAACAATCTTTAAAGAGGAAGCGCCAGTCACGTAAATACGTGGTTTTCAAGGAGGTCCTCTATAAAATAAAAAGTATTAAAATCTAAAATAAGAAATACAAGTATCACAGATCTAAAATATAAAATATACAATAATTAAAATTACTAAAACTACCAAAACTACCTACTGTCATTTTTTCTAAAAATGTTTATCCATTAAGAACGTTATAAGGTTTATTCTTAAAAATTTCTTAAAATTTGGCAAATTTCAGCCTCGATATTCTTATAACAACTATTCTTATAAAAAAACAGTTATTTTCAATTGTGCTGAACATACCATCTCTAAATGCATCTAACATACGAGGAAAGTTTGCTTTTATAATCCACTAAGGCCTGCTCAGTCACTTACAAAACACGATTTACGTTTAGGAAAGCCACTGAATACTAATTGTGCTCTGATCTTCGATCATGTTCCAGTTACACTCCGTGGGTCGCCAGAATGTTAGGTGATGACTATCAAGTCCAGCATGCTCCTTGGGACAGACGAGACGGAGGAGCAAAGGACTCTAAGTATGGTCTACAATGCTTGGGCTTGTTTCTGCAGACCGCCATGTTAGAACCAACAAGATATGATGTTATTATCTTCAATTTCGGCATGCATGATATAAACTATAGCGGCAAATGGTCAGCGGAATACATCACACCAGCTGAGTATGCTAAAAATCTAAGAGCTATAACATCAATACTGTTATCAACTGGGGCTAAGGTAGGGTACGTTCTCACAACGCCGGTGCCTTGGAATGCTACGCTGAATGATCGCGTCATACAGTACAACAACATAACACGTGGTATGATGAAAGATAATCCAACTGTGGCTACCGCTGACTTGTACACCTGGGTGATCGAAGTCTGCGGAGTTCCGCCTTATTTCAACTGCATTATCGCTGGCAAGCAGCCGAGCCCGCACTACACTGCACAAGGATATGAGTACTTAAGTGAGAGGGTAAAAGATCTAATCAAAGATCTTACTCCAGAACGTGATGAGAGTCCTCGCTTTTGGAAAAGACAAGAATTATTTGTGAGTATTCTTTCAGGGTGCTTCATGGCTAAAACCACAGCATGTATTCGTGTAATAGGTTAAATTAACGCTGCAGCTCCTCTCGCTTATAGTGCCAAGTTAGCATCAGGGCAGTCACTTCCCAGCTTGTGCAGCAGATCCGGAAATTCAGAGTCCCGTCTTCAGTTTTATTTCACATTTCTCGTTTGTGACGCGAGTATACTCGTACCTTTTCATTAATAATTGTTAATAGCACTATGTAGCTTAGCAATTGCGAATTACCTTATTCCCCGGGGAGGGAGGGGCACTACCTTATAGAGGCTATATAGTTATATGCGGCTCCAAAGGGTAGGGTTTTTCCGCCGTTTTGGTCATAAATAGGGTATCGATTTTGGCCATTTTGGTTATAAATAGGGTATGGTTTTAGCACTCTAGTCTTGAATTGGGTATGTTTCCTAGAAGAAGCTACTTTTTCATCATTATCAATAAGACCGTCAACAAAAGCCCTTCATAACTTATGTTTAGGGCAACTGTGCCAGCTGCAACGCTCATAAATAGGCTATCGAATTTTTGGTCAGGTCATAAATAGGTTAAGGGGTTTGGGAAGTGGACCGCACACCCCCACCCAACTTTTCTGGAAGTACCCCCCCGGGACCTTATTAACTCGAAAAAAGAGCCTCAGCGATTACTAAATTTTTCGACAGTTCCGATGCGGTGCTTATTCAAGGGCTGCGCTTTTTTAAGACTAATTATGGGAAAGTATACGAATAGAGCGGTTTTCAATTAAGCGTCGTAAAACCATAACCAAAGTAATCACTCTAGTCAATCACAAAAGACACAGACAATACAGTGAGCCAATCAAAACTCGAAGTTATTGCGCCTACCTGACGTGAAGCGCAGGAAAACGTATCATGATTGGTTTTGGTTTTATTTGTGATTGGATGCAAAAGTAGCGCGAGTTTTTTCAGCCAATTATCGGGCGTAGTAAGTGCAAAATCAACTACGTCTCTACACTGAAACGAAAACCGATCTAATGCATAACAAGTCTTAGTTTCATCAAAACTGTTAGTTGAACAAAAAAAAAAAAAAAAATGCATCCAAAACGCACCAAAATGCCGACGGCACTCTTTTTTCATATCGCTGTCGAGTGACTCCATCTTTACTGTCCTTCAACTCTGTCCAATTAGTTGTAGCCCAGTCCAGTTTGTGTGCTTCAGCCTCAATCGATCTTGGCCCTGACTGGGTTACCTTTTCTCTGAGGTGTTCAACGAAGGGCATACTTGGTCACATTGGCAAAAGCCGTTCTGAGAGTATGACCAAACCAGCGCCATTTGGTCGAGTGACAATTAAGGCGTCTTCAAAGCGGGCGCTGCCTAATAACCCGTTTCCGAGTTGCTTTTTACCTCTTTTTCAAGACGAGTCCTGGTGCACAACCTTTCATATGGAAATGAGTTTGATTTGCAAGACAATGAACGAGCAAGAAAATTTCATTTTCCATATGAAATCATTTTGTGTACCAAGAATAGTTTTAAGAAAGAGCCAAGAGCAACTCGGAAATGGTTTATTAGGGGCTGCGTTGTTGTACAGCGGTGCGGCGCATAATCGCAAGGGGGACGCGTTTTCTAGTAAATACCGTACCCTAACTTTTTCGCCGGAATCTCTCTTTCTTCCAGTGGTCAAAGAGAGAAAATCCAGTTCCCTGCAAGAACAAGTCTGGCGATGTGGTGACAGTGTGTCCATATAACAGCACGTGCTGTAACGAAAGGTATTCCGTAACAGGACAAGGATGTTGTCTCACACCAAACGCCGTCCCGTGTGGGGACGAGTTGCACTGCTGTCCCGCAGGTTACAAGTGTGATCCGGCCTGTTCAAGATACGAGTGTTCCTGTCAAGAGACGCGATGAACGACGCATTGGAAAAGGCTGTTGTTTGTCAAGTTTGCTGCCTGACTTGTCAAAATGATCATAATTTTTAACATAACTGAAATAATAAAAATGTTCACTTGCTTGTTCTTATAGTTTGTTTGTCGGTTCACTTGGTTCATCGACTGGTTCGCCGTTGTCACGTGGTTCTCTTCCCTAGTTACTTGTTTTACCTGCTGGTTGACCTGGTTCAACAGCTAGTTCAACACGTGCCTCACGTTGCTCACGTGGTTCACTTACTGGTCCACTTGGTTTATTTTGCTTCGTATGCATGGTTTACCTGATGCATGTGCTTGTTCTCATGTTTCTTCTCCTAGTTATAATAATAACTTTATTTAAGTGTTAGTTCACGTCATTCAGCTGCTGGTGCCTTTAGTCTTCGTTCTGGTTCGCTTGCCTCACCTGCCTGCTTGGCTCTCTTGGTTCATTTGCTGGTTCACTTGGTTCATTTGCTCAACCAAGTGAACCAGCAGATGAACCTAGTGAACCAGCAAGTGAGCAAAGTGAGCCAGCAAGAGGAACCAAGTTTTCTAGCAAGTGAACCAAGTAACTAAGCGAACCAGAATTTAAGCAAATCGATTTTCGCCTTTGGCATTAACTTAGTTTATTCACTTCTGACAAAATCATTCCTTACATCAGAATCCAAGACTCTTATGGTAAGCACAAGTCTCTTAGTTTGGAGCGCTGTTAGTTTTGCTTTTTGTGCTCATGGTGACGTCTAAAAAATCGAAAAATACTCAGACGTTTTCCTTCGAGCGCTCGCAGATTACTTTCGTTCTCAGCGCGCGCGTGTGAACTCAGTATGGTAAACCTTAGTCTCAGGGTAACCCAAGCAGCCCTGTGAACACGTTGATCGCGATACTGAGAAAAAGCAGCCGTGCGAGTGCTATGATAACCTTACTCAGAACCGAGTAAAGACTACCCAGAACATCACCCAGAACGCACTGTGTAAAGAGGATACACAGCGGCTCACTGTAGACATCGAGCCAAAGAGGCAATCGCCGAAGGTTTGTTTTGTAAGACGTAACCATCAGAAAAGTGTAAATTTTATAATTTCAATATTCGTCTATTTGTGTTTTGGTCTCCAGTGTGCGTTGTTTCCGTAACGATGGTAGAAGTTGAATTGGGTATGTTTTCTAGAAGAAGTTACTTTTTCATCATGTCAATAAGACCGTAAACAAAGTCCTTCATTAATTTTGTTTACGGCAACTGTGTCAGATCATAACAAGGGTATAGGGAAAATTGCGGATTTTGGTCATAACGAGGGTAAGGGCCCGGGGTAAGGGTTTTGGAAAGCGGGCCGCATTTACACCCCCACCCAATTTTTCTGGGAGTCCCCCTTCGGGAAGTTTGTTGCCTACCCTAGTATGGATATTATCTAAAGTGGGTCATTATCCAAAAAAGATGTCCACGGATCCACGAAAGAGTCGTACTCTTCCAGCCCTTCTTAAGTCAACTTGCCGCTTTGATTTGTTCATAGAATTGACATAAAAGATATCGGAGCTCTCTGTATTTCCACAGGACTTGTCAGTTGTGAATTGAGGCCGACTCTAATAAAAAATAAAGCAAAGTGGTAGCTTGCGTGCAAATCATTCTACGGACATGAAACCGGAGTCATGTGGGGGTTAATGAAATCACATGACAATCACGGGTTGCGTGTTGTTGAGAATGATATATCAACTTTCCTTTAAGATCAGGCTGACTCTAAGTCCGCTAGCGTAACTGATAGAGGCTAGAAACTGGTTCACTACAAGATATCAAGATGACTTTCTTCTTGTCCTTGTTGTTCTATATGTTTCTTATGGTTCCTGCCAGTCCAGTGGTGAGCAAGGCTGACTATCGGTCGGTTATGCCAGCTGAACGAATCTGCAAACCAGGGCCGCCATTGAAAGCAGCGACTGGAAAGACGAACTGTCTTGTTATTGGTGATTCCATTAGTATTGGGTAGGTTTCACTGAGATTCTTATTCCGTGGAACCGTTAATTACACAATGAATGGGGATGTGCCATCATTGACTTATTCCGGTCGCCCACATGAACAAGATCTCCGTTGCGTGATGTTATTTTTCGTTCTGGGGATAAAAGACCTTAAAATATCTCGTAATTTCTTTATTTTTGCAGAATACCCAGCTGTGGTTAGATTATTGCACGTTCTCACTTCTTGGAGACTCACGCCTGCGATGCAGCCGAACATGTCGCGCTAAAAATATACTAAACTTAAAAAATAAAAAATATACCGTTGGTGTAGACTGGTCTGTATTAAACGCAGTCTGGGGCCTTCAGCGAGGTTAGACGTGCTATATGCAAAATCTAACCAGTAGAGAGATCGCTGCATGTAACAGTGTGCAACCGCTAGGTTTTTTGTAAGGAGAGAAAAATATTCAGTAGTAGTCATATTTTCGTTAAATTTTCCTTGCATGTTTGAACTTTTTTCACTGAAGTTTTTATAGGACTTTTTACTAGTTTAAATGATTTTAGATTTCTCCATCTAATTTAATATCTTGGGAACTGCCGCGGATCATTGACAGAGAGGGTGGATGTAAATGATGGTCACGCAGGGCAGTTAACGTTACATTGAACATTTCTCCTAGCTTGTGATCAGGCCTACTTTCCGCCACCGTAGCTCTCAACGCCGCAATAAATAGAAAACCTCATGGCGGGTTACACCTCTTTTAGCGTGTTGCTACTGTCGCGTGTCCACTTTCTCACTCTCGGGAAAACAATGGGCGCCTCTAAACAAAGGGTTAAATCAGGTTGCCATATACTGTGGACCAAGGCTTTTAGAAAGTAATTTTCAATTGCGTTGAGCATACTATCTCTAAATGCATCTAACATACGAGGAAAGTTTGCTTTTATAATCCACTAAGGCCCGTTCACTTACAAAATATGGAGGTCACTTACAAAATACGATTTATATGTTTAGGCATAGTTTCCTATGCTTTAGGAAAGCGACGGAATACTAATTGTTTTCTGCTCTTCATGTTCCAGTTACACTCCGTGGGTCGCCAGAATGTTAGGTGATGACTATCAAGTCCAGCATGCTCCTTGGGACAGAACAGACGGAGGAGCAAAGGACTCTGCGTATGGTCTACAATGCCTGGGCTTGTTTCTGCAGACCGCCATGTTAGAACCAACAAGATATGATGTTATTATCTTCAATTTCGGTATGCATGATATAAACTATAGCGGCAACCACTCGGAGGAATACATCACACCAGCTGAGTATGCTAAAAATCTAAGAGCCATAACATCAATACTGTTATCAACTGGGGCTAAGGTAGGGTACGTTCTCACAACGCCGGTGCCGTATAACGCCTCGCTTAATGATCGCGTCATACAGTACAACAACATAGCACGTGACGTGATGAAGGAATATCCAACTGTAGTTACCGCTGACTTGTACACCTGGGTGATCGAAGTCTGCGGAGTTTCGCCTTATTTCAACTGCATTATCGCTGGCAAGCAGCCGAGCCCGCATTACACGCATTCAGGATATGAGTACTTAAGTGAGAGGGTAAAAGATCTAATCATAGATCTTACTCCAGAACATGATGAGAGTGCCCGCTTTTGGAAAAGACAAGAATTATTTGTGAGTATTCTTTAGGGTGCTTCATGGCTTATACCACAACATATGTTCATATGATAGGTTAAATTACCGCTGCAGCCCCTCTCGTTTATAGTACTACGTTAGTATCAGGGCCGTCACTTCCCTAGACTGTTCACGGCCCTCTATTTTCTCGTATTGTTATTCCATCGTTGAACGAGCGGATAGAATCGCGAGAGAACTGGACGCCAACGCAAAGCGGAAGACTTGACTGGGTAGGGGGTAGGACGGAGATGCTCGTTTCGCTCGCAAACTCCACCCTCCACCCCTGCGAACTTTGCACTCGCTCCGCTCGGTTTTTTCTTTCGCCGACGTAAATAGAGACTCTGTGAACAGTCTATCACTTCCCAGATAATGTAGCAGCTACATAAACAGGAGACAAGATCCGAAAATTCCGAGTCCCGTCTTCAGTTTATTCCACATTCTTCGTTTGTCACGAAAGTGTTCTCTTATCTTCTTATTAATCTTGTAAATAGCCCCGTGTAGCTTCAGCAATTACGAATTACCTTATTATTTAAAGAAGGCACCCCAGCGATTAATTTTTTCGACGATTTCGATACGCGCGTATCCCAGCTAGGGTGGTACTTATTCACGCTTATTGTGCGAAGGGCAGTGCTGTAGACTTACTGTAAGAAACTCTTTGAATAAAACATAACAAGTCTTAGTTTTTCCAACTTGTTAGTAACAACAACCAAATCACATCCAAAACGCATCAAAATGCCCATGCCACTCTTTTTCCATATCGTTGTCGAGTGACTAACTGACTTAAACCCTTTACCTGTCCTTGGCAACTCTTTCCAATTAGTTGTAGCTAAGTTCAGTTTGTTGTGCTTTTAAAAGTCTTAGCCGATCTTGGGCCTTACCGCCCCACCCCCCCCCCCCCACTATTACCTCTTCCCACTCCCCCCGTCTGAGGTGTTCAACGAAGGGCACACCTGGTTAAAGTCTTTCTCAGAGTCTTACCCAGCCAGCGTCATTTGGTCGAGTAACTATAAAGCGTCTTCGAAGCGTTCGCTGTTGTTGTTGTACAGCGGTGTGGCGCATAATCGCAAGGGGAGACACTAACTTTTTCGCCGGAATTTCTCTTTCTTCCAGTGGTCAAAGAGAGAAAATCCAGTTCAGTGCAAGAACAAGTCTGGTGACGTGGTGACAGTATGTCCATATAACAGCACGTGCTGTAACGAAAGGTATTCCGTACCAGGACAAGGATGTTGTCTCACACCAAACGCCGTCCCGTGTGGGGACGAGTTGCACTGCTGTCCCGCAGGTTACAAGTGTGATCCGGCCTGTTCAAGATACGAGTGTTCCTGTCAAAAGGCGCGATGAAAGACGCATTGGAAAAGGCTGTTGTTTGTTTAGCTGAATGACTTGACAAAGTGATTATAATTTTTACCATAATTGAAATAATAAAAAGTTCGATTTTTTAAGACTTCTTTTGTTTATTAAATCCATTTTGAAATCACTGGTTATCCTTGCAATCTGATTGGCTTTCAGCAGTGCGATTTATTCACGAATCGCACTATTTTTTGCTCTAAATCGCATCTTTTTCTCAGCCAATGAGAATAGGATAGTAAAACAAAATAACCAATCAGATTTCAAGGTTAGTTTAAAGTAAGCAATAAAATTTCAGGAAATGAAAGACAAAAAGCCATTGTGTGGCGAATTTTGCAACTATTATCGCTAAAACTTTGTTGTTGTTGCGGTTGTTTTTCAAAACATTTGACGAATTTAATTAATTACAGTTTCTGAATGACGATTATGAGCTCCTTCAGGCTGAAGACCTACTTTACAGGAAGTTTCCAACATTCAGTGTCCATTTTGACGAATATTCTGCCGATTTTTCTTTAGCATCTGCTCAAGATCCGTCCAACTAAGCACAAACAAACGAGAACCACACAACAAATTCAGGGCCATCTCAAGAAGGTAGATGTTTCCAGGTTTCCGGTAGTTTCAAACGAAGCAATACAAGAGCTCAACTCTGTCGCTGTGAATAAACATACGTTGTCAAAATACGCCCCACTCCACAAAACAGTGAATGAACGAACGTCTTCCGAAGCTGGTACCCCGCCATCTTGAAAATATCTTGAAACAAACGACACCGCAAAGAACTTGACAAGGTCTTGAGTATTACGTTCTACGCCGAGGTCACAAAAAGAAACGGAGTTACTTACGAGCTGGAATCCCTTAAAATCATGCAGAGTGCCATTGAACGGTATTTAAAAGAGAAAAACTATCCACTGGGCATTGTGCACTCGCGGGAGTTTCATAACTCAAAAGTAATCCATCGCAGAATTACACTAGCTGCACCTTTGAATTCCTTCTCCAAAGACAACTAGAAGTCTCAGCCTCATTCACAGAAGAAAAGGAAGGTCTTCCATCATTGATTCAGGGGACGATAATTGAACTTTGATGCATGAAGAACACTGTTTTCGTTCTGACTTCAGAACTGCTTGTTTCTTTGTTACCCTCGTATGAGTTTTTGTCACATGACATAGTTTTGCATACTAAATGCGCGCTCGTTCAATTTTGAAATCACGCGTATGATTTCAGACCAAATTGCACTCCACTCAGTTCAATTACCATAGTATATGACCTTGGTAGGTGCCTTAACGCATGATTTCATCACCAGTAGAAAAATATTATCCATTGTCATTAGCTGAAGTTCGGTTGGCGAATTTGACAAATTTGTTTTGTTTATTTGTTTTAATATAGATATTTAGGAAAACAAATATGGCTGTATTTACCAACTGAAAATTGGCGACTGAAAACACACATCTTTTCCATTTACGTTTTACAAAAATTTCTTCCAAAAGGTCTTCAGTCTACCCTATTGCCAAGATAACGTTAAGAAATCTTCCGTCTTTTTCCAAGAACCTAACTTTTGTAACTCGCTTGACAATGAAATCATCAACCCTAATTCCCTAGCCCCTTGCTCGTCAATTTAGTTTAAGTTATTTTTCTCTCACCCTTTGCCGTAATTTTCTTTAGTGTAGAAAACAAAGGATGTGAATAATTAAATAGACAGAATTGCACGACAAACTGAGGTGTGATCTAAATTTTTTCAACTTGACGCTCTTCAAAGGTTTGTTTTCTACTGGTCGATTATCCCTAGCCTTCTGGTTAATTAAGGGAAGCGTAAAAAAGCGAATCAAGACGGAATGCTAAGCAGTTATTACGCAAATAAATCTGACAGAAAAACAAACAACCACCTTGCACCGCAGCTTACTACCTCTTTGTTTCGATATCTGTTGGACTGCTTTGAAATTTTCTTTACAGCTATAAAATATTCAAGACAGGTCAAATGGATCCCTTTTCCGGTAGAAATTATCGAAAATGTGTTAACAACCTAAAATGCAGAAAGAGGAACGAGTTTTGCAGTTTCCCCCCCTCTTGAATTTTTCTGCTGGGTACCATTTTAGCATAAGGGTTATCGGATTTTTCTCGTCCGCCTTCATCGTGAGTGTGATTGTCATGGTTCCTGTCAGTCCAGTGATGAGCAATGCTGACATGCCAGCTGAACGAATCTGCAAACCAGGCCCGCCATTGAAAGCAACGACTGGAAAGACGAACTGTCTTGTTATTGGTGATTCCATTAGTATTGGGTAGGTTTTACTGAGATTCTTATTCCGTGGAACCGTTAATTATACAATGAATGGGGATGTGCCATTATTGACTTATTCCGGTCGCCCACATGAACAAGATCTCCGTTGCGTGATGTTACTTTTAGTCCTGGGGATAAAAGACCTTAAAATATCTCGTATCTCTTATTATTGGTGATTCCGTGAGTATTGGGTAAGCTTTACTAAGCTTATTACCTGCTCTAAGACATGAGTACGCTTTGAATTGGAAGTGCCTTTTTTTCATCTCGAAAATTTCTTTATTTTGCCCGAAAAGCCGAGTAGGTGGAAACATAGCCCATATCTTAGCGAGATTTTAAGGCGGCTTACTAAGGCTTATTGCAGTTTTGATGGACTATACCAACCCAACTTTTAACTCTTTCGAAAACTGTTCCAATATTTTTTTCCTTTCTTCATTTTGTTTGCTCAAGTCTTTTACCATTCTATGTGAAACTTGAACAATTAAGGAGGCTGGCGAAAGTTTCCAGCATTTTTCGAACAGCTACACTTTGAAGGATGAATAATACCATTGTTTAACAAGTGATGCTACACTAATGGCATCAGAAATGTCCAATGATTGGTTAACAAGTTGCGGTCATGCTTTTTATATAACCGGTTACCATAGCAACAATATGACCTGCTAAAAACGCCCTTAGCTTTAGCTTTAAGCCCTTTTAACTCAAAAACGAGCTCGGTGACCCCCATTTTTTATCGACTAGTGACAAGCACGATAAGATGCAACTTTTTGCAAAGTTTAAAAAAACTCGTTGAGGTGGCTCTGAACCCACTCCACAGAAGTACAGAATCGTGCGAAGATCTCAGAGTACTCTCTTAGCGCCGCGTTGTTCCCTGACTACATAATTAAATCAAGTTTCGTGAATGGTAATAAATGCTGTTGTATTCTAGTTACACTCCGTGGGTCGCCAAAACGTTAGGTGGTGGCTATCAAGTCCAGCATGCTCCTTGGGATCACGAGGACGGTGGAGTCCTGGACTCTAAATACGGTCTGCGATGCCTACGCTTGTTTCTGCAGACCACCATGTTAGAACCAACAAGATATGATGTTATTATTTTCAATTTTGGTTTCCACGACGTGGAATGTAGCGGCAAGCGGTCAGAGGAATACACCACACCAGTTGATTATGCTAAAAATCTAAAAACTATAACATCAATACTGTTATCAACTGGGGCTAAAGTTGGGTACGTTCTCACAACGCCGGTGCCTTGGAATGCTACGCTGAATGATCGCGTCATACAATACAACAACATAGCACGTGGCGTGATGGAGGATTATCCAACTGTAGCTACCGCTGACTTGTACACCTGGGTGATCAAGGTCTGCGGAGGTCCGCCTTATTTCAACTGCAGTATCGCTGACAAGCAGCCGAGCCCGCACTACACTTCATCAGGAAATAAGTACTTAAGTGCGAGGGTAAAGGATTTGATTTTGCATCTTGCACAAGGAATTGACGAGGATCTTCGCTCTTGGGCGAGACAAGATTCACTGGTATGGAATTATTTAGTTATGCTATAGCCTTCTCGTTTCTAGTATTGAGCTCTTTGAAGTGAAACTAGCCACTGCCAACATCAATTTCCCTGAGAGCGGTATACAATACCATTCTCTGCCGTTCGGGCCGAGGTTTCTTTAAACGAAAGGATCAAACTAATATTTGGAGCACGAAACTTTCCATCCCTTCAAGTTATCATAATTGGTTATTTTTATATTTTGTCCAGTAGATAGCAAGCAAAAATCTAGTTCCCTGCAAGAACACGTCTGGCAATGTGGTGACAGTGTGCCCATATAACAGCACGTGCTGTAACGCCAGGTTCTCTCCTACGGGACTGGGATGTTGTCTCATACCGCAAGCCATCCCGTGTGGGGACGGGAAGCACTGCTGTCCCGCGGGTTACGAGTGTGATCCGGGCTGTTCAATTTGTCAGTGTTTCTGTCGAAAGTTGAAGCTGTAAACATCTTTGGAAAGAACCATGACCAGGTCAGCGTTTCTAAGATTTTGACAAAACAAGGATGGAGATTGTTTACCTGAATCTGTGAGAGTCTTTTCTCACATCTGCTAAGTAAACCTTACTGGTGGGCAATAAAGTTTCTCTAATCTAGAAAATTGATTGTTCAAAGCTTACATAGTACTGCCTGGTGGATAAAACTTTCCATGGTGACAAAAATTGTATGACCTTTTAACCACTAAATAAAGGTTCACAAATCTTACATCGTCATCTTAGTAACGCATAAATGAAGTTTAACTCAACCACAAAACGGAACGATAAAACGGTTATCATTCGTTAATATTTTGCTTAAACGTGGTTACACTGTGATAATCTCGAACTTTGGGTTACGAGGACGTTTTGGATGTACAGGCTGCCGCTGGGTCCGCTGAAAATTCTCTCAGCATGGAACTTGAAAAACTTGACGTAATCATTTGCACGGAAGACATGTCCAGATGGAAGTTCGTATCTTTCAGTAGCGCCACCCGCTTGTTACACGTAAAAACACTTAGTTAACAAAGTTGCATAAATGCAAAAATGCTTCTGGACTAGCGTGTGGCTCGCGATTGGTCGAAACACTCACAAAAACAAAATGACGTCAATGCTACTCAATATGGACAGAACAAGATAGTTAAATGAAGTTTATACTGTATAAAAACCTTTGTCAATGGATAAATATTCCATTTTCGGCAAACGCCCAAGTAAGAGTTAACAACATACTTGCATTTTTGAGGTCAGTTTGGGAAACTTTTGTCCAAGAAAGGAAAAGGCTTCTTCTTAACATCAAGTGCATTTTTTGTACAATGTCGTTTCAAAAAGTACTTTTGTGAATTTAATTGGTGTGCGGTCCACTGATAAGGTGTTTGTGTTACACAATTCCGACCGCACAAAGAACCTGACAACGATCACTTTCATCGTGAAGCCGTTTGCCATGTTAATATAGTGTCACATGTCCATCCTGGACTATTAGCTAGAGCCTTTCGGCGGATTCAACATTAGCGTTGGTGTACCATACAGCACTGTGTTAAACCAGTGTCTCGAGAATGAAGCAGGCTCGGTCGCTTCTTCCTTTACACCAGTTTCCTCCTGGTCCGGGACTGTTTGCTCGTCACCAGTCACTTCTACCTCGATTTGATGCCCAGATTTTGAGCCTCGTTCTGAAGCGGCGTCAGTTTCCGGTTCATCATCAGGTGTTTTAGGAAACTGTACCAGACCTCTGACGGCTTGTCCTACTGTTTTGCTCGTTTCCAGCAGGCCTGAAAGTAAGGTCATCGACAGTGTTAGAGGTTAAATAAGAATAAAAACGAAACCATTTCCATACGTGCAAGTGTTTCCAGCAAACGTTTTGACTTGCACAGTCCGGAGAGCAAAATAATTTTATCGAAAATAAAAAATCACTGAGACGACAGGGACAAGTTGGCGAACAATTTTCGCGCATTTTCTCGTTGCACAGTACGAATCGGAGACTGTTCGGGTGCGTCTACGAAGATTCATGAAAAAAAGGCAACCAATCATTCCCTCTTTTCTACTGTGATAAAATCAAATTCCTTTCTTCCTTTCGTATAGTATGGCAAGTATGAAGCAAAGACAAGTCAGCTAAAAGTCAACAACACGTCCTGACCTCTTCTGAACTGGGTTTGAGTTCTGGATGGGCGTTGTCGCGTGTGCGTTAAGTTTGTTGTTGGTTCTTGCCCTTACTCTAAGGGCTTTTTTCCCAGGTTCTCCGGTTTTCCCCTCTCCGCAAACCAACATTTCAATATTTCAATTAGATCAGAATTTGGGGACCAAAGGTTTGTCATTCTGGCGACTGTTATTAACTGCCCACGTTAAACAAAGTTCATTTAATTGAGAAATTTTATTTTTCATCATAAGTACAAAAGTTCTTTTTGTTGTTGTCGATAAGACGAGAAATCGGAGTCAGTTAGTTAAAAAGGAGTTCAGTACTCACCAGTGAGGCAGGTGTTGAGCTTGTGTTTGTTCTCAGACAACTGACAGTGCCACTGATTAGACACCACCCCTGCTACACCTACTAACGATAACAGCATGGCGGTCTCCAGAGGACGCTCAAGCCATAACTCACCAACACTGTTAGAAAATGTACGAATGGTGACTCTGTGGATACCTTGTTTAAATATGTTCAATTATTTACCACTTCTTCATTGTTTATTTAATACCAAAGAGTCGTGTGTTAGAGTGACTAATTTTAGTGACAATCTTGGTGTTCGTTACATTTCTTCCTCGGCCAAAGTAAAGAGAAGTTGATAATACTTGCTTTTAAACGTCACCTTTCAAATTTTTGTTAGCAATTTCACTAGGAGTGTATTTGACTGTGATTACAGTATTTCGCAGAGAACATTCATACTGAAACAGCATAGCAATTTCAGTCAAAAATAGAAGTTTGAGCTCTTACGCTTTTGTGGCATCGTCTTTTCCCTGACGGAGGAAACTCTGGCTTGTCTGAACCAAGTCCAACAACAGAACTAAATGGCAGTCTGAAACATCAATAAAGCAAACGGGTCACCAAGCTAAACGACAATATCATTTAGCGTGAAGCTACCAGCAAAAGTATTGCTACTGGATGGGAGGCTACTCCGTTGTTAGTCACGCCCTAGCATTCTGTCAGGTCCCTCTTACAATTTGCCGGTACCCATTTAAACTCTTAGTGGAGAGATGCACTGTGAAGGTTAAGAGTCTTGCCCAAGGACACAACGTAACGCAACGCAACGCAACGCAACGCAACGCAACACAACACAAAACCCGGGCTTCTCAATCCAGAGTCCAACGCACTAGCTCTTAATAATGGCTCTTAACTGAAATAAAAAATAATAATAATAATAATAAAAAAAACCCGAACACTTCAACGAAGAATTGAGAGCAGGCTTTTACCGGTGGCTAGCGTGGGAATAGTCGTGTGCATCATATCACGCGAGCTCGGTTCTGAGCGTTCATTGGATAAGAACAAATCATCTTTGTCCTGACTGGTTAAAACAACGATTGTAAAACCAGTTCATGCACGTCAAATTTAAAGAAAATTGTCTTTTAAAAGCTTCAAAGTAAAATGATGCATGCAATCTAGACAAGCATATGGTGTACCTGTGACATTCATAGGTGCTAGCATATTAGGTGGCAGGCACCCCAGGTATCTCTCAGTGCCATAAAAGATAAAACCACTGCTTTCAGATATGAGATGTTGAAATTCACCGACACTTAAAAAAAAAAAAAAAAAAAAAAAAACAGGAAAAGGCGTTAGCATCCTAGAATTGACAATAGAGCTGGCAAAACGAATGACTGAATGGTTTTAAACTAACCTCGGAAGGTGATCGTTTCCCATAATTCCATTCCACTTGGCCGTAAAGTTCTTGTACTTAGCGATGACGTCATTCATTACCATATAAGGGTTGTCATCACCTGAAATAAGACAAAGGACAGGAACTTCATTTAAAATTAGATCAACAGATAGTGGATTTAAGGAAACAAATGAATTGTAGTAAAACTAAGATCATCAGTTGACTCACCTTCCTCGCTACATTCAGCATAAGGGTCGACAATGTCTAAACGGCGGTCAAGTGTTTTTTTTGTTTTTCATTGTGCTGTTACACGACACACAGGCTTCCTTAGTTACATTGCTATGACAAACTTTTAACTGCAAACGTTAAACCTTCATGCAAGTCATTTGTCACAGTAAGTGGTTTTTGAATGTTAATAGTAATTTTGTTGCTTTTCTTTTGTGTAGCGTATGTCTAAACTCGCTAATTAAGGCTGCCGCACACTAGCCGATTTTTTGTCGTAGAACTGCGGATTTTTTGTCGGGGTCAAATCAAGTTAAAATTTGTCGGGCCATCAACTTGCCGCACACCAGCCGATTTTTTGTCGCGACTAATCGCGTTGAGGCTTAGGGCCGAGTCATCCAAAATCAAGATGGCGCCTATTCCACTGGCGTGACTCTCATGACATTTCCTAATTGGTTGAGGCGCGCGCGAGCCCCGACAAATTGTCTTGGTCCATCGCACACTAGCCGACAAGGACCGACAAGACGTTTTGAGATCTAGGACTGTCAGATATCGCCCGACAAGCCCCGATCTTGTCGCAGACTTTTCTGAATTCACCGCACACTAGCCGACAAGTGAAGGCTTTCTATCGGCCGACAAAAAAACGGCTAGTGTGCGGTCGCCTTTAGTTAACAAAAAATGAAAAATCGCGCAGTGCTCTGGTAAACAATCACGGAAACCGTGTCTTTTTTCAACCAGTCAGAAGCAAAGGAACTGTTTGACGAGCACGTGGTCTTGTTACGTATTCCGCATGACACTACTTCACGTGCAGTCCAATTTGAAAAATGCTTGGTCACCTAAGCATAACAAACAATTATTAGAGAACGTAACAACAAAAAGTGGACACACCTCGCCCCCTAGAGGGTCTATTTTGCAAAACTACAATTTCGAACAAGTTTATGTATATCGTACTCCTTTATTTGATAAAGCTTGTTTAGTCAATTCCATTGCCGTAAGGATCAGGTTGCCTTAATGTTCATCTTTTATTAACCGCTCCATGTATGCATTGGTTCTGACACGTCTCGTCGGTTTGTCGAGGTGGTATTGCTCATCTTGGAGAAGCTGATATGTGATACTGCTACTCATGTCACATTCTTAACGTAAAAATAACTGACGACCAGTTCGTAACAAAGGATACATCTTATTCCGTTGAAGTCCACCACAGGACCTTCTTTGGGAACTCCACTTCCTATTTCTTTACCACCCTGAAGTGATGCATCAAAAAAACTAATAAATAAACAAATAGTCTATGCCCACAAACAAACAAATAAATTACCCATCAAGTAAACACACAAAAAGAGCTAAATAGTAAAACAAACCAGTAAACTAACATGCCCAGTGCCGGTTGTTGCTCTTTTTACTTTGTACTTAATTCTCACCTTTTTTTCACTCTTTTGTCCTGATTTTGCTGTGGATGGTTTATCTGATTTGGCTTTGTCTTGTTTCTTTCCTGCTTTTCCAGCAACCTTAATTGTACTTTCTTTAAAGATAAAGAGTCCATTAGTAAGCGAATCATAAGTGAACATTCGATGATGAGATTGCTTCGTTCAAAAGTGAATTAATGCTCTTGTTTATGCCCTAACAAGATTAACAGCATATAAAAATCCATAAACCAGTCTTCCCCCTTACCCGATGATGGCTTTCACTACAAGGTGCTATAAACTAAATATCCTGAAAGTTGATAATATTAAGGGGGGTTGAAGAAGTGTTTCCACTCATCATTGAACACTTGGCAGGTGCTTCATGGTTTGGCAAAAGAGACCAAACCTGAGCAATACCAAACAAGAAAAACTGAAACAAACAAAACAGTGGAAAGCAAAACAAAGCAAACATCATATAAAAACAAAACAAAAAAAACAGGCAGAGGACAACAAAGCAAAGGGAAACAAAACAAGGCATACATAAATCAGATAAAAACAAAATCACAAGACAAGCAGGAGTTTCCTTTAAATGTAAATTGTTAGATAAATGAGTACAAGAATCTTGCAATATAGCATTTCTAAAAATTACATCCCCTTGATCTCAAAAAGGGCTCGAGACTTGTATATACTCGTGTATATATCTCTTACCTGAACGCTCGACCGGGTGAACGCGGTGATAGTGGAACTGTAATGAGAAGTCACGTGATATGCTCGTGATCTGAGGAACAGCAAAGGTCTTGAGCGCCTCCAGCGGTAACTGAAGAAGCCATTCGTCACCCAACAGAACTACGGATTCTGACACTGCCTCTGGACTGAGAGTAGCAGACATGTTCGTTACAGTTCGTAGTACAACACAAACTGTTGAAACACGCCTTTATTATCAAATCAATTTTCTAACTTAATACAGCTTTCAGCAGATTTAGGCTTTGGTTTAGCACCGTATTACTACATTTTGACTTGACAATAGGACAGTTTCCTTGAGTCAGTTGCAAAAAGCTGCTGTAAATACTTTGGTCAGCGACAAACGCAAAGAACATAATGAACAAATCGCAACTCAAAGCAAATCAGAAACACTTAGCCGGTGCTATTAAAGCACAGAAAATAAAACATAAAAAATGAAATAAAAAGTTGTTATAAAAGAACCTGACGACCAATTTGTAAAGAGCTTTACTTACTTCAAGGCTGGGTGTAGTTTAGTCAAGATAGGATCCAAGTAAGCTTCAACCGCTGCTACAACATCCCTAAAGTGGGACTAAAGGGAGAAATAAAGGGCTTTCAGGCGAGGTTAAGACAGGCAAAGAAACAATTACCTTTACAAATTCTTTCAAAAGTACCCAAAGCGTTTTTGATTTTTATTGTCCAATCAGAAATAGTACCAGCATTCTGGAGGTGAACTTGCCGTCATCAGCAAACGTTATGTTGTGTTACCTGAAAACATCATTACCGATATCACGAGGGGCTCACTCAATCCAAGAAGACAGGATCAACTGACTTGTACAACACAAACAAACTTTCCGCATATAGTGGAGTCCCTTTAATACGGACACCAAAGGGACATGCAGAAGTGTCCGCATTATCCGGGTGTCCGCATTAAGCGGGCTAATTTAAGAGAAAATATATGAGCTTTTAGATGTCGGAACAAAGAAAACTGTCCGTTATAAGTGGGTGTCTGAAGGGCGGGGTTCCACTGTAGTTTAAAAATCTAAATCTACTCTGAACTTTGGGCATAGCTGAATACAGATTTTCATCTTTAAGAAGTGTAAAGTTCAGGGCTACCTCGAGTTGGGATTCTTTTTCAGCAAGACTGGAGTCAACAGTCAACAGCTCCTTCAATAGCAACAATAAAACGATATCAGTTAATTTCGGACATAATTTTTTGTACAAATACACAAGAAAAGGCAGGCTGGCAAAATTTGAAACCGTACCCAATAACTAATAAGGAACTTTATTTAATTGTCTATGTGTTTAGCGTAAATCCATGAGTGCTAATTAACATTTTCTTTCCTTTTCATATCTTACTTATGCATAGTTTTATCTCCACAATTAATACGCATTTTTTATATTCTTATACATTTTTTAGATATTTTATGGTAGTTATATAATCTTAACCTTAGTATAGTTTAATATTCATTCCCAAATGTACAGTTTTACTTTGTTATTTTGTTTTCTTGGCGCACCTGCAAACTAGCTGGTACGCCCTGAAGATTCTGCTTATCAAGTCCATTGGACGCACCGTTACCAGAGCTAAGTGTGCGACCAAGTTAAATAACCTGTCTATGTCTATGTCACCGTAAATAAACAAGCCTCATTGAGTAATATCGATGATTGTTATAAAGATCTAACCTGACTATCAGCCTGTAGACTGTTGTCCTCTAGCTTAGCCAACATCTTCCGCCTTTGCTCCTGTTGGTGTCGCACATAGTTTCGTCTCATGAGCTCAGATGCAGTGTCAGATTTGAACAGACAAAACTCTTCAATGAGCTGTTCCAGTTCCTCTGCATTCACAGCTGCACGGGTTATTATGGGCTTTGAAGGAACTGAGAAAACAAATAAGAACTGCCAGTGTAAGAAAGAAAGATGGACGGACGCATATATGGAAAAAGTATTCATTAACACATTTGTAGCAAAATGAGATTGAATTAGTTTCAGCTAGCGCTGCTGTCGAGTTTTGGGTAAATTGAGATTAAGGGAGCTACTTCAAGGTTTGCGCATCTTGGAAAGTTTAGCCTAAATTTTTCAACGTTGTCGTTTGCAATGCGTGTCAATCTTTTCCATCCTTAACCATCCTTGTTCCTTTATGGTTTATTATTATCTCTTTGGAGTTTTGGTATCTTAGTAAATTACTATTTTCGAGTTTCATTCAATTTAAAGGTGATTTTGTTCGTGGCCAAAGTAACTCAAACTGCAGTGAGAATACTCCTATAAGATGGCCATGTGGGGATGTAGGTATACGGGGGTCCACGAACATGCAGCCAATGAAACAAGGGGAACGTACCTGGTACAGTTGACGACTGTTTGTTTGCCTTTCCGCTTGGTATAGGAGAACGACCCTTGTCCAGCACAGCCCCGTAAAGAAATCGTCTGTAAAATCAACGAATTTAAATCAGCCTTTTGGCAGACTACCAAATAAAGTAAACTTTCGCAATAGTCAAGTGTAGCTTAGCTGGATGCTGGTTTTCGTTGCACTTAGATTCAGGAGAGAATTTGCCAAGAAACATACGAATCCACCCTAATCCTTGCAATAGTAATGCCATACTGGTAATAATTTAGCTGACCTCTGTTTTAATTTAACTATGTGTTCTGTGTTGCATGCGTGTGTATGTGTGTGTACCGACCTAAATTTGCATTAATACATCTGTAGGCCTGGCTGGCTGGCTGCCTGCCTGCCTGCCCTTTTTAACTCTCTAGTTATTTCAGGTAGCCAGGCCCCTAACTGTATTAATATACAACCTTGTAAAATGTTTCTGTTAGTCCAAGGGGAAATAAAGCTTGTTGTTGCTGTTGACCTACAAACCTGGCCAAAAGTAGTTGGGACACTTGAGCTGTATCACGTATCCCCCTTCCCCCCTAATCAATGTTAGAAAATATTGCGTTTTTTCCAACAAAAAGGGAAAAAATCACCTGATTATCAACATTGAAAGTGGGGGGAGGGGAGAACTTGCTCCGTGTCCCAACTCTTTTGTCCGGGATTGTCTGAAAGAAGAATTTAAAGAATGTTACAACACTCGCTCTAACAAAGGCTGGAGAATAGGGGAGTTCTACCGTCTCGCGGGTACAGCTAACGAGCGCTACTAGAAAGAAAAGAGCGTACAATGGCAAGTTTTACCTGGGTAGGCACTAAGAAACGTAAAGTCATCTTTCTAAATGACCTTCTACGGTAGACGATTGGTGAGTCCGTGGCATGACCTTCTGTTGCCTCTCGAGGGGCAAACGGCCCACTTGCGTGCCCGTACAATCCAACTTTGCACAAGATGTTGTGTTTAAAAAGGGTGTTTCTATTTCCTGGACTGAAAAATATGACCTTGTCTACGTCTTTAGAGGGCTGGTTGATTCGCGCGAAACAGAAATGATGCAAATTCGGTTGAAACAGTAGGTACCGAGCAAGTGGATATTTTCGCCTTGTCCTCGCCAGTTTCGCGGAGTTTATCTGTGGACAGCAATAAAGCGTTGCTGCTACCTAAACGCGGTTAAATTATGCATGTCTTTCTTTGTTTTCCCCTCTAATACTGGAATGCGTATAAAGCGAGGTGTGTTCTCGGCTTCAGAAGTGTCATCGGGTTAACCGCCGCGATTAACCCTTACGATTAACCATTCTGGTAAAACATTTTGGTTCCAAACTGCTCCGTGTCATTCGAATTATACCTTTTTTCGCTTTACAGGAATTACGAAAAACCATTCAACATTGTCTGGGATTATGAACTAGCAATAGAGAGCTTTGCGAGAAGGTTTATATGGTTAACCGTTCAATTGAAATAGAAAGGTAGTTACGTAGTTAACTTTTTGTCTCCGGCAAACGGTTAACGATATTTCAAGCGTTAAACTCGACTATTTTACCACCAAATTGCTTCCATCCTGCATTTCAAATAATGTGAAGTGAGAAATTTTTGAACCTTCTGCCAATTGGGAAGGACAGGGAAGGTTAGGTTGCAAAACGCTGACTTCCAAATGGTTAACCGTTGTGGTTATTCGCGAGCGTTAATAAAACACATGGAACCGGGAAGTTGTCGCGTCGCGTGTAATGGTTATATATCTGATCACTGTACACGGATGAGCATTTCATTGGGTTTACGTCAATTTGTTTAACACTATTCCGTTAAACAACACAAAGATCTGCTACTTTGCGAATTGATAATCCTGGAAAATGTCTTAAATAATGGACACGAGTTCTAACTTTCCCTTAAATGCCATTTTGCTTGAAGCAAGTCGCAAATTTCGTTTTGCTACAGGCGGTTACAAGTTATATTCCACGAATATCTGCACCGAGCCTTAATCTAGATTAAAGTAGAAAAGTTCTGTCCAATTTCCAGAAACAAAGGGTACGTCATTGAGCTGAAATCGAATTCTAAAATATCGTGACGCCATGACAATCGCTGGCGTTACCTTCACTGGAAAATTCCTCGCATATCTCTTTCAGACAATCCCGGCCAAAAATAGTTGGGACACTTGAGCTGTATCACGTATGACCCTTCCCCCCTAATCAATGTTAGAAAATATCGCGTTTCCTCCAACAAAAAGGGAAAAAATCACCTGATTATCAACATTGAAAGTGGGGGAAGGGGAGAACTTGCTTCGTGTCCCAACTCTTTTGTCCTGGATTGTAGGAAGCCACTGGAAGCAAGGCAATAGTGGATTAATTTAGTACTCCGCAACTGAGAAAATGTCATGAGAATAGTACGTGTGAAAGTAGGTCAATTATATTTTCCCATATTTTTCTCTGAACTATAGCACTGTTAACGTACCCATGCCTGTTAGAACCTCGAGGAAATTATTCACCAAGGACAAACTTTACATCTTACCTATCAGGAGAATGCTGAAGCACAACAAACTGAGTATTCGTCGCTGAAAACTCTCTTGTCAGTTCCAAATGATTCCTTGCTATCGTTAGACGTCTCCAAGCCTACAAAAGTTAGACAACACCAAAAACAGGGTAAGACATTTAAGACGTACTAGCGTAAAAGAGCTTGTGTACCAGTAGTTCAGTTCTGGCCCTCTCTCTATCACCCAACGCTAGGCACTCGCGAGAGGGCCAGAACTGGACTTGTGCACCAGTTTCATCCATGTCTAGAAACTGGATTTTACCTCGCAATCGGCAAGATGACTGGAATTTGATGCCAAAATGCTGGAAGAATTATCACTCAAGAACTCCATCTCAGTGAGAAGTTTTCTCTGGTGCAACAAGGCAGCTTGGCGAGAAACAGAAGGATCTTGATGGACTCGCCGTAACACGCCTTCCAGCACTTGAGATAGATGACAACTCTAGAGGAGAGAAAAGGTAAAAGGATTAGTTAATTAATATACGACAAGCCCAGAAGGGACAAGCACTAGTCATTTGAAGATCAAGGAATTAAAAATAAATGTTCGAAGATAACGTAGCAACCGAAACAGTTGCAAAGAAACCCGAAGAAAAGGTGAAAGAATCCTGTCGAGTTGATACAGCTTCTCAGTCCCTCAGCTTGAATGGGATATGTAAATTTGGTCGCAGGAAGACCGCTCTGTCACTGACTTGGCTGTTTACATGTAAAAACGACCTGGTGAATCCTGACGAGAATACGGCAATTCATTTTTCTTTTAATTTATCCACGTAACACGAAACGGCTCTCAAGAACACGTGATATCGAGTAAAGGAATTTTTCACTGCGGCTGAAGTATCCAGCCTCCACGATCCCAAAACCGCACGCAACCCATGATCCCAAAACCGCACCCTATATACAAGTTTAGATACCTGATAGAGCGCCAGGTACTGCGAAGAAGTGAGTGGATCGTGTGCACCTATAGATTCCACCAGTTCGCGAGCCGCGTCACAAACGACATCCTGAACAAACACAAAGAACACTTTTTAGTGGAAGTAGTTATGACACCTAGAAAATATAATCCCCTTAACCGACTGCGATATATTTTTCATTTAGCTCTGAGAATTTGATGGTATGCAGGGCTGTCATTAAGTTTTGAGTCACCTGTAGCCTTGCTCACCACACCCATAGCAAACTTGTTACTTTGTGGTTGAATTCTGTCAACAACAGGCAATTTGACCCGCAGCATCAAGGGAAAATCAAGCATACTCGGCCGTAACAAGTGTTACGGGTTACGGACCTTAATGACAGCCCTGGTATGTCAAGACCGTATACTCCTAGTTTATGGTATTCTTTATTCTCGTCACCCAGTTTCTTCGCAATGTAGTAATGCTATCATTTATTACAACACTATTAAGCATTATTTTCTGAGGGCGGTTTTATTTCCTTGTGCTCTCTTTTTGATATAAAAATAACTTTAAATAGCTAATATGGGCTAATTCGAAAACCTTACGGTTCTTTTAGCCTCTAGGCTCTTTTGTTATAATAATTACTCTCTTTCTTTCTTATTAATCAACTTCTAAAGTAAAATGCTTTTCCGAGACAATAAAGATTATTGTAGTTTATTGTTGTTATTATTGTTGTTGATGTAATGACATGGAAAGGCGACAGGTGATCAAGCTTGAGTTTACTGAATTTAACAGGCAAACTAACGAAGAATGACACAACTTAAGGAATTAAGGGTAAAAGAGGCTTCGCTCTCAAGTGAAATAAAAAGGTGCGAATTTCAAACAAAACGTCGTGTTTGTGATTACTGTTCGGAGGAAAGGACAGAGCTTTTAGATTAAATGAGGTCATACAACAGAACATACTGACCTTGAAACCCTGTTTCAGTCCTATCTGGACGCACTGTGTCAAACATTCCACTGCCTGGCTTAGATATCTCTTGGAAGTTGAAAATTCAGCCTGGAAAGCAATGGACATGTTAACTCAGTCGAGAAAAAGGCCTATCATACCAAGGTGAGTTACTCAAGTACGTGGCTTAAATTAGCTAGCTTAAACGCTTTTAGTGTGAGCACGATTAGTTTCCATGTAAACTGCTGCGCTTTGTCGGCGGAAAAATAGAACACTTAATTCATAAAAAAGCGAAACATTACAATTGTACTAAAGCTTACATTTAACTGAAGCGCTTGATTAGCGAATTTAAGGAATTCCCTGGATGGGTTAGCGGGAATCTCGGCCTCAGGATCATCAGCAGTGCCCTGGTTTCCTGCACCAAGTTCTACAACGGGCGGGTTGGCAGGCGGGGCCCGTTTGTCCTCTTCCGGTTCTTCGTTCGATACCTGTTGATAGGAAAACAAAAAATTGAAATGAGGTAAGAAGTATGACAAGAAAACGCCCGACAAGGTTCATCTCTTCCTTTGAAACTAAGCCCCCGTCACAATTATTGATTACGTAATGATATATGTACAGAAAACATTTATCCCTTCCCCCGGACATAACCTGAATACCCTACCCTAGCCGAAAAAAAAAAAAACTCTATAAGGAAAGTTATAACATCTCACCTCTATTTCCTTCCACTGAGTATCTGAATCAGGTGCGGTATGCGCGGCAAGTACACCCAGACAGCGGCCAAGCACATAAAGGGTCTACATAGCAATAAAAAAGGTTTTCAACAGCCCTTTTCACGGTTACCTTTGCTCATTTGCATTACAATAAAATCTAGCATGTATGCGAGGCAATTTCGGGCTATTTTGTAGTTTTAGCCCGAAATTGCCTCGCATCCACGTTGGATTACATTGTAATGCAAATGAGAAAAATTAACCGTGAAAAGGGCTATTGAGAATCGTGAAACAGAACCCAAAGTAATCATTCTAGCCAATCACAACGGACACAGAAAATCCAATGAACCAATCAAAACTCGAATTACGTGTGGCTGATGCAAAACGCGGGAAAACGTGTACAAGTGAGTCACGATTGGTTATGGTTTGACTTCTGACTGGGTGAAAAAGTGGCAGAATTTTTTTAGCCAATCGTATAGCGTAGTAATGCAAAACCAATTAGTATTCGTCACTCAAGGAAACACCGCTCTAAAAGGCAATTAAAACCTGAGCAGAGTACAGTGAGTTCAACCTATGCAGCCCATGACGAAAGTTTTTTCGAGAACGGGAAAGCAGAAACTGCACGACAAAACAACATCTGGTTCAGTGTAGTTTTGTTACGTTTTCTGGTATAAGGTGACCTGCTTTTCACAAGATAAAAAGATCTCGTGGACAGAATTTTCTTAGATTGTAAGCAGTCTCTCTTTTGCTCGAAAATCCGTGGGGAAGGACGCAAAACAAATGAATGTGCAAGCGTGACGGCAAGCGTGACTTACGACCGCTCACTTGTGTTGCGTTTCTCTCTGCGTTCTTCCCCACAGATTTTCGAGCAAAAGAAAGAATGGTCGCAGTCTAGGATTTTCTTGGTTCCTCAGACCACACGCTTCTCAACACAGCTACAAATGCCTCTAATTCGCATTGTATAAGCTTTCGTCAGATATCTTTAATTTACAGGGCATTAATGATGCGGAATTACTTTGACATCGCAATTCAAACACTGGTGGCTGAAACTGTGGTATCTTATAATTTATGCTATAAATGTCTCACCTTGGCTTTGAGGTATCCCACATTACCCGTCAGGCCATGCGCCATGGACAGTTGCATCATTGTGTCCTCGGGAAGAGTTCTTTTAGATAAACGAAAAAATACGTAAAGGAATGAGAATTGCACGAAACACTGGAGAAACCCAGACACGACAAGGGGTATATCTCAATGAAATCATATATGAATTGTACATAATGAAGTGAGTCAGCGAAAATGTGATTGGTGCATTTGCATTGGCAGATTAAGCAGTTGCAAATAAGCCTGCTATGGGTCTGAAAGACTCAACAGCGAAAAGAGCAGAAAAAACAAACAAACAAACAAACAATAAAAGACACTTTAGTCTATGGACTGTACCTTGTAACTTCTCTCCATTTTCTCTGCTTCTCTGTTGGTGAAGGTTCCACACCAACATAATCATCTATCAACTGGGAAAAGAAATGCCGACTATCATTATCTTCCCTTGACGTGAGCGCTTTTCAGAAAATCTTGAAATATAACGCTGAATTAAATCTCGTAATACAATTGAGGATGAAGACTGAGCTGCTAATTCGAAAGTAACGGACCCCTTCGTTCGGAGTGCCACTGACAGTACCTTCTGGATGCTTCCCTTCTGAGTCTCTAATTCACGCTTTCCTCGATCTTCGTTAGAAAACTGTTTCAACATGTCCACCATCAGATCAGAAATGACAAGCTTGGCGTCTACTGCTTCCCGTTGAACAGGCAAACTCAAGTTACGGAGCTAAAGGAAAATAAGAAATCTCCTCAAGCTGGGCTTAGTATTCGTCTATAAGTACGACATGAAACTGAAGCTAAAAGAAAAAAAATCAACTTAGAGTGGAAGAGTAAACGTGCAATTTTTATTTATGTTATCCAGAAAGACTTAAAACAAGAAACGTATCGTGAGGCCCGCAAATCTTAGCGCTTAGCTCCGGTCTTTAATTTGTAGAATAAAGTGGCTATGAGTTTTGCTACTCTCCTTGAATGTGATGCAACTACATCGCATTCTACATCGCAGCTCATGTCCCGGCAGTTTCCTCAACAATTCGCTGGTAGACTGGAGAGGGGCACTACGGAGTAAAGTGTCTTGCTTACCATCTTGCCAAATAAAAGAACCCAGACCTCTCCCAGCGTCAAACAGAGTGAGATCTGGGTAGGAGATTATATCTTGCCCGATTCGACGGACTGCGCCTGCGCCTCTAGTTTATCCTAACCAAATGCATTTCTAGTCTTAAGGTACTTTTATTTTGTGTAGCCTTAGGAAAGTTACACTCCCCCCAAAAAATCGAGATAATTTGAGTTTTGGAGTCAATAAAAACAAACAACACACCTCTGAGAGAGTAGAAACAGACTGGACATCATGCAGTACAGCATCAGATAAACTCGCAGCTTCTTTCAGGATATCAAACGCCTGTAGAAAGAAAATGTGGTTTAAATATCAGTTTATAAGAAAAACGCGACAAACACTCATGGTGTGCGCTTCCTAAGCATTCATTTGCCTGCGTAGAAACGTTCGCACTAACATTCAAAAGCAATGCAGGTGTATTAAAACTTCTGTGCTTGCATATAGGTAGGTAAGAGGCGGGTGCGTGCGTGTCTTTGTCTGTTGCATGCCTGCGCACGCGAGGTACCTCGAGAAGGTTGTCTTGTCTCTCCTCGGGCGTGATACCGTCTTCAGCAAAGGTTCTCTTGATGGCAGCAAGTTTCAACAAGATCTTGACTGCCTCTCGTCTGTGACCCAACTCACTCAGCTTTGCTGTCGCACGGGACAGGTGCTGTGAACAAGAATAAAATGACCGTCCAAGAATTGCCACCATATCATCAAGCACTTATACATTTCTAGAAACTGACTTGTGAGTGGAATAAAATCTCACTTATGGAAATATTGTAATAACTTTTTTCTTGCTCGAGTCGTGATTTACAAAATAGTAATGATTAGTCATTCCAGATACCGACATACAAATTGTCTACTCATAATACATGCCTTGCAGGCGATAATCAGGTCCTTGTGAGCTTGCTCCTGCTTTCTCAAATGAGGATCATTGACCACATGACCCGACAGCAGAGTACCCAACCTGAAAAAACCCAAGTAGAGTTCGAGATTCTTTGCTTGACAGTGGTCAACCCAATAATTTTGCTGAAAGGAAACTGTAAGCGCGGTTAAAGATGACGAGGATTACAGTATACTCGAGCTCAGGTTTGAACTGTATTTAGGCAGGCCTAGTTCACACGACATAACGACATAATCGCTTAAGTTGGTAATGTTAACATAAGGAAAAAATTATTTTTTTTCGTTATGTCGTTTTGTCTATGCTGTTATGTTGCTACTATGTCATTATGCCAAGATATTCACACTTTAAGCACGAAATAACGTCCTTCTTATGTCGTTATGTCGCTAATGTGAACTAGGCATCAGAGATCCTTAGAGATCCTTGCCGTTTCTTTGAAATACCAAATGACAGAACCCATGAATTGCTTATCCTTACCGGGCTTCCAGGACGGCCTCGATATAATCCGCCATGTTAGCTTTATTGGGGTTCTCCTCTGCCAGGTCCTTGAAAACCCTTTTTGCACGTAACAGAATATTGCGTGCCTACAAAATTAAGAAAATTCTTCAGGCACATCCTTGTTCCTAAATGGGAAATGCGTAAGTAGCAAAACCACCAACGAATATACGTTTGAAAATTGTTTGATTCCTTTTGATGTATGCACTGAGTTCTTAACCTTTTTCAATCACGAGGAACCCACATAATGCAACAATATTGCTTCCCTGCATACAAAGAACGCCACCCTCTAAAAATCTCTCAGTGAACTTTATCTGAGAAAATAACCCCCAGAAAGGAGGAGGATTAATCATCGTAAAGCTGAAACAATCATGAACTTACCCTGTCTTTGGCGAGGGGGTCTGGCGTGTTCAGCATGGTAGAATTCTTGTCGATCTTTGCGAAAGACGCTTCACATAACAGCAGGGTGGTTGTTAACCAGAATCTTTGATCTCCATGAAGATTCTAGGAACAAGTCAAGCACGAGTAACTTAATAAAATACGCCACTAAACAGTTAAATCTGATGGATCATTTCTCCATAATAAATCGTTGAAGCACACTATCGCTGTTCTTTCTTACAAACAGCAGGTTTCGTCAAGCTATTATACGTTCAAAGTCCCAGTATAGACCACAGTTAACAATCGTCTTCATTCATCGCAAAACTACTAGAACTGGGAGAACGTAAAACGTTCCACAGCGCTACTTTGCCCATAAGTCAAATCGCCGAAGTCGATGAGATGTTACCAAAATCTATAAATTAACACTGACCAAACCGTTTCTCGAATCATTGTTTAATCATAAAGACTGTAGTTAAAATGGTAGCCTCTCCCTAGCCATGTGAACCTAGTAGTTTCTTTGAACATGTAGGCGAGTCGACTTCCAGACAAAATTACTTGTGCGAAAAGTATCCAGTCACGCCAGAGACATGAACCACAATGGTTGGCCAGATGGTAAAGTACTTGTTATTTTTAAACTACACCATTCTTCAACGGCCTCGTATTTGGATTTCAACCAGACAATTTATGGCTATATTCTGATTATATCCCAATACCTGAGCTTCAAGCAGTAATGACGTAGCTTGTCCCCAGTTTGACTCTGCCAAAGCCATCACAGCTAACTGGAGCAGAATATTGGAAAGAGTTCGTTTGTCATCAAATGCCTGAAAATAAAGAGAAACATGTTAACAGCAACTGGAAAAGGACAAGGAGGCAACAACTGGGAGGGTTCTTACACTGTTGTAGGAAAAGATCGCACTTCTACATTTAAGAAATAAAAAACATGACCTTGTTTCTATCGAATTTTAGTATAAATCTACCAGCGTTCTATCACGAATGCCGTTCTCTGATTGGCTACGCTACTCACTATCTGTTCTATGATAGACAGTGAGTAGCGTAGAAGTATACCCATGTTAACAAAATGACGGCCGCCTCTTGGCGTTTTCGAAGTGTCTAAGAAGAGGATTTAGATAAAGTCTTCGCTCTCGATTTCTATGCGTGATAGTTGACTCGGCCGGGCTGCGCCCTCGTCAACTCTCACGCGATAGAAATCTCGAGCTCATAATCTAATTGTTTATTAGATAGTGAGTAGCGTAGCAGTGCGCACTTGTTAACAAAATGACAGCCGCTTCTTTGCGTTTTCGAGGTGTCTGAGAAGAGGATTTAGATAAAGGTTTGATCCACTAGTAGATTTATACTAAAACAATTAGATTATTCGCTCTCGAGTTCTAAGAATGATAGTTGAGAAATCTCGAGCTCACAATCTAATAATTATTGTTAAATAGAAACACGAGTGGAAGTTTGGGAGAACGAGATATGCTGTGGGAACACGAGCAGACAGGCGAGCGTTTCCACAGCTTTTTCGAGTTCTCCCAAACTTCCACTCGTGTTTCTCTAACTTGACAGAAACAGGGAGAATGTGTTTTGTTTTTTTTTTTTTTAGAAAATTCCGCGACGAAAAAAAGAAAACCTTTTTACTTTGATCATCAACTTTGCTCGCGCCATCATTACGTCAACAGCTCGGTCTCTATCGAGTTACTGATACAAACACGATTTTAAGCCAATCTGCGCGTATTTTCCTTGGGCTATTTTCTAAATTTTTTCCTAATCGTTTTTACGGAGCCGGCGGATACATATTCACTTAACAACTATGAACTTGATATGCAGCTGAGACAAGTTAGATTTTTCCAGAGGTCAACTTTATCTTACAAGTCTTTTCCAGATGTAAAGATTGCACGAGGCCTAAATACGCGACTGAGACTCAGGATTTAAGTATTATACTCACCCTTGCTGATAGATTTGCTTCACTCAGAAGCTGCCGAGCCGGTAGAAACTGACCCTAGAAAGAGAAACGTTAAACACAAATCAATGAGGTCAATTTCAAAGGAGCTACCTCACGGTTTGCCATCTTGAAAAGTTTAGCCTAAATTTTTCAAGTCCGTCGTTTGTAATCCGTGTCAATCTTCTCCATCCTTATCCATCCTTGCTCCTTTATGCTTTATCATTATCTCTTTGGTGTTTTTCGATCTTAGTAAACTACTCTTTTCAGGTTTCCTTCAATTTAAAGGCAATTTCGTACGTGGCCAAAATAACTCAAAATGATGCTGTGACTAAGAAAGGAAAAGGCTTCACAAATCACGTTGACATACATGGGTGTAACAATTCCAGAAACAGTAGCCAGTTTTCAATATAGTAGATCACATGCACACCAGCTGACTATACCTGCCGGATAAGTATTTCAGCCTGCTCAGTCCATAACTCCCGGTAACACACATCACTTATCACCCATTTGTGTTCGTTCCAGGATTCCTCTTGCACGATGTCCCCAGCACCAGGCGCCTGGGGCCTAAGTACCAGGTTCGAGGTCCTGGTATCGAACACGACACTCTTGCTGTTCTTAGTTTTTTCTTCCTCGGTTTTCACTTGGCGCTGTTTCTCTTTCCACATCTCGATTTCCTCGCGTGATCTAATTGGCAATGAACACAAATACAAAGGAGACAAACGGTTATAAAATATTACGAAATCACCGTCCTCCATGGAATTTGTCCATAATCATGTTTTTAAAAGTTTGTAGTAAATTATAATTTCATTTAATCGAAACAACTCGCGGAAAACACTCCAATCAATCAAAACGAAGACCCTCTCTCAGCCAACGACTGGCTAAAAGAAATCTTTTTTGTTTTTTTTCATTCTCGTGTTTTTCCCATTCTTCTTCACATGATATGTCACAATAACTACAATATTACAATTGAAAACTAATCTAAAAAAAACAACAACCATAATCAAACCATATAGTTAATATCAGTTTCCTTACTTGGCTTGCTCTTGCTCTGTCAGTAACATGTGGCCAGCGCACTTCTCATGATGGGCCACCCCAGAGGGTAAGTTCAGCTCCTGACATAACTCCATTGCTCTATACCGGAGAAATAATGGAAAAGGAACATTACAGAACCGACCTGGACCAGCAATAACAACAAACTACACTTCTGTTACGTGAATATTCCATCAAAGCGATAATGGAAATAATCGAATTTATAACAAAGTTCTAAATCGTGATTGGTTTTCCGGGCGCCTATTTGTCACTTAATCGGTGCGCGATAACGTGGGTGTCCAATTACAACTTTTTGTGATTGGATACCTAAGCCATTCGCGCGTCCATTACTTGCGCTTTAATAGCTTCCTTCTTAATGTGCCCTACAATTTACCTGTTTCTACAACTACTGGAAAGTACCACTGACTTTTCGCTCGAAAGAAAATCTTAAAAGACATTTTTTAATATCTTTTAATCTCTTGTTATTGATCCAATCAATTAGTAATTGGTTCCCGTGTGGTACAATTCTAAGAGCAATCGTGTTTGTAATTTCAAATCGGCCTCGCGCTACGCGCTCGCCTAGTTTAGAAATTACTCCTCGATTACTCCCTGAATTGAACTCCACTCGGTCCAATTACTATTACTAATTAGCATGTAGTGGAGTTAGAAAAGACAAACGAAGGGTGCTTAGGTAAGAGAGTTGTACGTGCCTGAGATGCACAAGCTTCTTCAGTTGACTGTTGTCCAATATCAAGTCTGCTATGAGCTGCTGCATGGCGACAACAGGAAGAGCCAGCTGATGATATCCCAGGTCACGCAGGTCACGAAACAAGGCTTGGATGTAGTACAAGCTCAGCATCTAATGAACACAAAAATATCTGTTGTGAGATACACTGTTAAGAACAACAAATGGCAGACACACAAAAATGAAAAGGGGAAGAAACGTCGACTTCTTTCAGCTGATCCGTGAGCTACATCGTGCAACTGTAGTGTTTCGTGTTTTAGTTTATTTTCCTATTGAACATCATAGCTAATTATTATATGGTTAGTTCCGCGAGCGGGCAAGATGACCTGAGTCCTGTGCTGTGATTGGCTACCCGAACAGGCAAGATGGGGCTATCGGGATTACCCGCTGTGTCCCGCAAGAAAAGTGTTCTTTTTCCGTATAATAAATCCTCTTTTGACCCAGCTTGTTTGGTCAAGATGGCTGGATATTGGCCTCGCTCTTTTTTTTTCATGGACCTCGACTCCGTCTCGGTCCATGAACACGTCTACTCAATAACCTACATTTCTGTCACCAGTATACTGACCGGCTTCTGGAAGGTCGCTTTGTTTATCATTGTTCCGGTGATGTCACACTTGAAGTACTCCTGAAGCTGAGAGTGAAATAAGGAAATATGTGACGAACAACAAACATTTCACATTCTGTAAATACGATTATTGATACAGATGAAGTTCATAAAGGCAGGCGCTAGAGGGATGCAACTTTCTGAGAATTTTTTGATTAGTAAAATGACAATCCAAGCAATTTAAATGTTGCAATTTTACCTTCTCTGAAAGTTCAAAAGTGGCCCATCCTTCCATTGTGCTTGGAAATAACGTCTTCCCACTTGATTTTTCCACTTTTGTTTGAGACTAAAAGTAAAAACAGTGAGCGTCAACATTCGTGTCTTTCATACGTTTGTGTAGAGCCTCGTTTGCGGCTCAAGATTCATAATTCCTTCTTATTGTTCGTGGATTTACACTTCGAAAGAAGAAGTTCATTTTAACAGTGGTAATACTAACCTCCTTAGCTTCCTTGCCTTTCTCTTTGCCTTTCTTCGATGGGGCCCTCTCCCCAGGCTTCCCTCCTTCCTTTTGTATGCGTTCAGCAGAGGAGATTGATACCTACATGAGAAACACCCACATGACCCAATCACTGTAAACAGTGCGATTGCAGATAATCATGCATATTGATTCGCACACAAATTTGAGAGAGGGAGTGTGGGAGAAGCAAGAGTTTCAACAAAACGTAATGAAAACTCTTGCCCCACAAAATATGCACCACTTTCTTGAACTCAAATGTCTCACCTTTGAGACATTAAGCCACGCTTCCTTAGCGTTTAGAAATTTACTTTTCACTTTTTCGGGACTAAAGATGACAAAGTTTTCTGGACTAAAAAAAAAAAAGATCATTTCCCTTGCACATTTACGTTTCATTCATAAACGGAAGATTCTACTAGCCAAGTGCATTTGTCACCTGCCATATCCTATAAAGGAAAGCATACGCCAACAGCACATAGTCCGTGGAGTGTGGAGACGAGTGACCAGCCACCTGAGCCAGCATCACATGAACACGCATCAGAGTCTCCAGCTGTCGGATGTCGGTGATGTCCTCTAGGTTAACGTTGACATCTGAAGGACGTAGGCCTATTACCGAGCGGTGTTCCTCTGGCACAAACTTAGATGCATCTACCTCGCTCTCGCTTTCACTTCTTGCGTCATTGTTGTCACCTGGAATGTTCACAGCAAAATGCGTACAGTAAGAACCCGCGTATAAGAACCTGTTAGGCTAGAATTTTCATTTTAAACCCCTTTTTCATAGGAACCTATTTAGCCTAAAATTTTCAATCGGTTCTTATTTAACAAAAATGAAGGCACAGATCAAAATTCAGAAAAAAATTTAGTCTAGGTTTCAGTCAGTAAGATTCAAAGAATGAACTAAAATGAAAACCATATCATGTCTTTGTCAATACTGGATTACACAATGCAATTGTATTAGTAGTTATCTGTGCTGATCGCTAGTGCCCCTATCAAATTAAGAAACTATTTTTAAAAGAACCTAAGTAGCCTAAAATCCCACTTTATACCATTTCTATAAGAACCTATTTAGGCCAAGTTGGACGAATCTGGGTTCTTATATGTGGGTTTCTACTGTATTAGAAATTACAGAGAACATTCTACAGTTTGCCATAAACTCTCATTTAAGAGCGCGCTACATTATTAACCCTCCTAGTTGTAATCTCAATGGCAGAAAATCTCGCCCAGTTGTAGAACAAGAGAGGAAGCTTGGAATTCAACAAACTTCGTAACTTGGTCATGCTTACGTATTCTGATCTTTTGCTAAACAAAACTGTAGGAAAGATAAAATTGTAAAGAAACTAGTGTTCTCGAGGACTCAGTTAGAGGGCGATAGAGTAAAAAAACTCTCGGATAAAACAGCAGAAACGTGACCGGCGTAATTTAATTGAGAAACTCTTTTTCACTCAGTTCGAGATACGGAACAATTTAAGACAGTTAACATTTCATATGGAGTGAGTTTACGCTGTAACTCTACCTTGTTTGCCATCTTTGTGTGGGTCCTTGTTGAGCAGAATGTCAGATGCCCAGAGAAACTGGAAAACAAAATTGAATATTTGTCAAAGAAGGTAACCAACATATCAGCAAATACAAAGAAACAGTGGCTTGTAAAGAGAGGCTACCTGATCCAACGCGTCAGCCACTGGATACTCATTAACAAACAGCCATTCTCCAAACTCCATGAGGTAGTCTACCTTTTGCCAGTCGCTCTCTGGATTCTATAACAAGGGAAAAACACAACGCAATTATTACCTGACACTGGGACCTCATAAACATATGGAAGGGGAAGAATTCAAGGCCTTAAGAGACCCGTCTTTTAACAGATCATTTTGAATAGAGATGGTATAATCGTAGCGTGCCATGGTTATAATATAGTGAAAAACTGCGTGTAAGAACCTACTGGTTTAAGAACCTGCTGGGAGAAATTTGCCATTTAATACCCAAAAATATAAGAACCTGTTTAGCCAAGCAACAACAAGCAGGTTCTTATATGAGGGTTACAGTTAAATTGTGACAAACATTTTAACCAAAGAGTGTGGCTTTGAGATTGCCAATTTATATTACAAGAAAATACCGTATCGACAATATAGAGACAACACCAAATATATGCATTATGTAATCAATTGTGTTAGGCTTATCATAATAGAGTTGTGAATAAATACCATATATTGAAGGACCACACCCAGGTTTATTTATTTTTGTGGTAATCAACAATTATATCCACTTCATCCAAATTTTAAAAAGAACCTATTTTGTCAAGCATTAAAAAAGTAAACGTTCTTACACGCGGGTTTTTTACTGTATTGGCTTAACATAAACATACCTCAAGAGCTTCAATAGCATTCTGATAAGCAGCTAACTGATCCTCTGCAGCTTTGGAATTGAGTGCCACATGACGCCACATGGCGGCGATAACATCCTCTTTCTCATTCTGAAAGCAGCAGCAACATCACGATCATTACTAAAGCGGGCAATTTCCAAAAACAAATTCCTGCACAGCAAAAACTGTTGAAAAAACAATCTTACAAGGGTAGCGATGGGGAAAAAATAGAGCAAGTGCTCTCTACTATTCAGGTCCTGAGTTTGACTTTAAAAAAATTTCTTACACATTGACAAACTTTTGCCCACCAAAAAAGCATGCATAATCTTAAGGTGAGAAAAAATGTCATGTCCCAGAAAATTGCCCAACCCCCAACCTCCTTTAAAAAAGATGCTCCGTCCAAAAGTTTTACTCAATAGCCTTAATTTTGGAAGGCCCATTTAAGTATATCCTTATGAGGGCCCTCCCCCAGTTTCGCGCCCTCTTTGAACGTGAAATTTAGAATGAGCGTACTCTCTCACACAAACACCTCCCCTCTCCCAATTACCCCGTCCACCACCCAGACCACTGCTAAACGTTCAAAGAAGAACCGAGAACAGTGCTGGAACAGTGCAAACAGTGCTACCGACAGTGTACGCTAAAGGTATGGCTGAAACTCTGTTTAAGTGTCTCAGCCCTTGTATTTATAGAAATCACTGCCATGTTTACTTTACTCTTCAACTTATGTTTTCCTCAGAAGGGCTGACTAGCAGTTTGAATTTAAAATATTAGTAAAGCCTCAAGGCGAGCCAATACCATTTGTTAGTTTAAGGATTAAGAACATTGATTTAAAGTAAACTACCAAAGAAATTAAGACAAACAGTTTTTACCTTGAACTTGCCCATATCAAATACAACATTTCGTCCAAGCTTGGCTTTAGTTATGACACGATGTTTGAATATCAGCCTAAAGAAGATTAGAGAAAAGTTAATTTCTCAATAACCTGACATTGAGATTGATAGCCAGCACAGTTCCGACAATTCTGATTCGCCCCCAAAAACCTTTTTAATCTGTTCCCTTCTCTAATCCAATCTGAAACATTGCATGTTTGAGCGGGGAATGGTATCGTTTCATCATCGACCATAAAGTACGACATAAGTCACATAGTCTAGTTAGTTTGAAATCAAGGCCGACGTGTCGCAAGTACATTTTCCCCTAACAGAGTTTTTCAAAAACTTTTAGGGTGAAAAGTACTTGCGACAGTATTTTGACCGAACTGTTTTGTATTCACAAAGGCGACCAGCAACGTTTTGCCTACAAACTTACAATCTGTGATATGTCCTCGGCATGTCCTTGACAGCCTGGTCCATAGCACGTAATCCTTGCTCCCATTCACCCTGAAAAGTAAACAATTCCGTGTTTACTTCTTTACTTATGGTAAAAAGTGTAACCCCTCATCACCATCATCATCTATAAAATGCAATTAGCTGTATCCCACTCAAACGTTGTATGCGCCTTAAGGCAGTTAAGGCACAAAAGCCGAATCAAATACAAAGTATAAAATAATTTATGTTCTTTAGGCAAGGCAGCCTAATTCTTGTAGCAATATATACAAAGTAGACATCTTTAAAACACCTTCTAAAATATTGTAGTGCTCACATACTACTCAAATTACAAGTAAGGAGCAACTGCGTTAAGAAGTATCGTACGTTCATTGCATTTGTTAAGGTAATAACTTGCCTTATCAGCGTAAGCCTGAAATAACACTCCATACATGGCGGCACGTAGCATCAGATCCTCGTCATACGCACTAGGTAATGGTGGAGGTTTGTCTTCTTGTTCAGCCCCTGGCTTTCCTGTTTTACCTTTGTCATCGCCCACCTTACTATCTTTTGAGTCCTGCTTCTCGGTCTTGCCTCCTTTACCTCCAGTTTTGTCTCCTGTAAAACAGAGGAGCCAGATAACCTATCAGCGTGGGTACTTTGATCCAGGTTATTGCAACATGATTTTGCTGTTCGTCCTGAAGGGGATGCTTACGCCATCGCAGGTTTCATCTCCTCAAGCAATTTGTCAGTTTACTCTAACAATTTACTGGTAGTCAATTATACTCCAAGGTGGAGAAAAGCAACGTGAGAGTAAAGTGTCTTACTCAAGGAAATACCAATGGTCCCAGCAGGACTGCAACTCCAGAGTCTAACGATCTACTCATTTGACCACAAACCCTCTCAAATCTTGAAAAGCAAAATAAGTTTACATGAATTATTTTTTACTGATTTGGAGACAAACAAGCTGGAGCCAAAGATGCATCGGAGCGGTTTTCAGTTGAGTGTCGAAAGTAATCAGGCAATTACTTTGGTTTTGGTGTCGGTTTTACTACGGTTTGAGGTTGGCTGAGCAGTGTAATTGGTAAGTAATTGGTTTGGTTTTGTTTTACGACACTCAACTGAAAACCGCTCTAATTCGTGTTATTAGTTCAGAATTGAATTCATGAACTGTCTTGAACAAGGCCCTCAAGAACGAACTTACACTTAGACTCTGCGGTTAATGCCCGGCTACGAAAATAAAGTTGATTAACTTGATGGAGTTCATGTTACCTTTCCACCTCGAGCAGAACGTTTGGCCTTAGGAATAGGCGGTCATTCATCACCGGTTCAAAATAATGCATTTTAAGTTGTTTGCTACTGTAAGCAAAGTCTTAAAAGTTATCTTGGACTCGAAATACCTGGTTTGCTTTTCTCCTTCTCTTTTTCTTTGTCTTTCTTCTTGTCCCCTGCTTTGTCTTTGGCTTTCTTATCTTTATCACTCTTGCTACTTACAGGTTTCTTAGATACTTTCTTCTCTGGAGATGATTCTGTATCCTCGTCGTCATCCTAAAGGGATGACCAAAATGACATACTTAACTGATGCCTAAATTATTAAAGAGAGCCGGCCACAAGAGATTCATACTACATGTTATAGGAGCAGGAGCAGGGACAGGGACAGCCTCCCTGTTCATCATAGCAAGAATGAGCAGTCAATAAAAGAAGACAACACTATGACAAAAGGATTCATCTTGACCAACCAACACCCAACAGACCATATTCGTATTGTCGGTGTTGGACTGGAACTAGCTTGCAACCGAGGCTAATGTGGGTAGTCTTTTCAAATGCAAATGACGCTCATCTCTTTTTAATGATATTCCCCCGCATGAGCCTCTATTGCAAGCTAGTTCCAGTTCAATTCCGGGAATACGAATATGGCCTATTGATAACGTGTCTTACCTCATCTTCCTTGTCTACTTCATTATCCGCTACTGCAGCAATACACTCCAACACAGCTTCCATTGGTTCTCTGAGCAACTCTCGCTCAATTGGCTCTACAATAAATGGCTTGATAGCATTCCAGTAATGACGAGCAGCTGCGATCACCAAGTCATAATTCCCTGCTTTCTGTCCGAATCTTAAAACGTGATAAAGAGACATTTTGCATCAGAAGGACAACAAACTTGTTCAGTGTTTAGTACTGAGAGTCTAGACAAGGGCATTCAGGGATTGCGGCGGTGAGGTCACGGTATCAACAACTGAACAGAACATGGAACGCTAGTTAGCTCCACTATAGAAGGTTCATACACCTTTAGAAAGACAGTATGGAAACCTAACGGAAAAAACCAAAGTTTCTTTTGTATGGAGGTGTCCGTATTATTGAGGAAGAGATTAATATATGAATTTTGGTTTCACTGGGACTAAGTGAGGTTTTAGTGGATAAAAATCTGGTGCCAGAATAATTTTAAGTATTTTACAGTCATTTTTACATTTTCTTAAAGGTAAATACATCAATAATTGCCTGAAAGAACACCGAAAACAATTTCCCATGGGAACGAGAGAAAATGAATTTCAAAGTTCAGAGAACCTGTGCAAACACAGGCAAAATTTCATCATCAGTTTCATTTCACCAGTACTTTCAAGTGTTTCATATGAAGTTCAACATTCGTTTTTGACGTTTGGTGTTGCTAGAAATGATTTTTTTTGAGAAGATATTTAAAACAGTGGTGGATTCCGTCTTAACACGTGAAGGGGATCAGGTGTAAACACATTTACATTTTACATCTATTTGCCAAATAACAAGTGGTTCATACATGTATGTGAAATTTTCACAGAGTCGTCACAGTTGAAAAAATTCAGAGTACCAGCTATTTATTTTTGTCTAACCAACCAATGTTGAGCTACTGACATTAATAGTACCCTAATAAACCAATCAAAATGTTTCTAGCGTGGCAAGTAACTGGATGCCACACCATACACTTCTCCTTGACTAAAGTATCTGTTTTTATCAAAATAATGAAGCGTTTACTGGATAAAAACTCAGTACAGAAAGCACTTACACGATAGGACAACCGGTTCATGTTACCTGCAAGCATTGACAAAACAGACAAGTGCATCTCTCCTGATCTCATTCTTGCCCTGCATGTTCTTCATCAGACTTTGGCCCATAACAACACTAGCGTAATAAAGCATCTCTTGTTCTACCACGAGTTTGTGCTTGAAAATGCTAAAATTCAATTGAACAATCGTGAACATTTATTACAAAGAAAAACACGCTTTTAGTACTGTTAAATCGATTCAGCTTACCTGTCCGGCTTCTTAGGTTGTCGTTTAGCCAGGCACATATCACTCTCAGCAAAGACTACAGCCCTCTGACCACAGTGCAGTACTAGTGAATGATTCTCGGCGTTAAAAGCCAGCACGGACAGTCTGCTCCACATCTGTAACTCCACCAAGTTGTCACTCCATTGGCATCCATCTACCAACTTCACAGTCTGTAAAACGGCCACAAACACAAAGGTTATTCAATTATGTTTCAGTGTGTATGTCACCGCATTGCAACTAAGTAAATGTAATAGAACCCATCTTTGCCTAAGCTTTAGCTCGTTGTCTTCAAAATACCAGTCACTATAGAGGGGAGAGGTCTGACAAAAGAGATAAATGGCACTACGGTGTTACCTTTCATAGCCTTTTTAATTGCTTACTGACGAAGCTGTCAATGCTCCATTTGTTGTTGTCATAGAAAAAGGGTCAATCCTCTCCTTTTCTCCTCGACGTAGTATTCTAGATTTGAACTCTCATGTTGCTGCAAACCCTGGGAATCCCGTGATATTCAAAGAGACTCACCTCGGGAAGTGTGGGACATGTTCCAGCAAACTCCGGTAAGCCATTGTTCTGCAGTGATAGCATTTCAACAGCACACAAAGCACGGCACATGGGACCTTGACTATGGAGATTCTGAAACATAAATTCAACAGAACATTTAAAATAAAACTTGGATTGACTGATTAGATACAAAATTGACACTGTTCACCGTAGACAATAACGACAGCTGACCTCGTCATCATGACCAAGATTCTTTGGCATCTGCTGATTCAACAGCTGTTTACAGAACACCCATGAGGTGATTAGAGGGTGGCGAGTGCTTATTGGCACTAGATTCTTTGGCTCTTGACCATTTGTTGTGTTTAGTGCATATTCTATCACCTGCAATAATAAAAGATTATTTAAAGCCAAACTTGGTATTAAGATTATTAGATACTGGACCTCAACGTAGTATTCTAGAATTGTTTTTCTCCTCTATTGATTGTGTCACTGATTCCTTGTCACTCTCTCATTTTGCTTCAAACACTGAGAATCCCTCGATATTCGAAGAGACTCGAAATTGGCTGTAAACATCATTCTCAGAAGCGCCTCGCATGGGTTCAATTGTCCCTTTTGCGCCTTCCCTTTTGGGAAATGATCTCTTTTCTTTCTTTTTGTTTTTGTTTTTTGTTTTTTACTACTTTAGATACATTTGTACATACACATTCCCAATAAAGTTTATTAAAATCTTCTGAGGTGGAGATAATAAGCCATTTCAGAGTTCCCTTTTGCCTCTGTGTAAAAACAAGTCTTTGTGCAAAACCATTCTTATGGACAAGTGTTATCTCTACAGGTTCATTTCTATGCAAATCAAAACTATTTTTGTACAAGGACTCGTTTTGAAACCGAGGCACAAGGTAAATTGTCCATGCACCGATAGCAAAAACACGTCTATTACACAGAGGCCTTATGGAGCTTTAAATGATACTTTCACATGAGAACCACTCTTACATCCAAAGCTTGCTTCAAATCTGGTGTAGCTTCAGGATCTACAGTAACTGTCTGTAGCGAGCCTTTTGATGGAACTCCCTTTGCTCCTTTCCCACTCTGCCGTCCCTTTGCTTTCTCAGTCTTTTCACCCCTGTCCTTGCTGGGTGTGGCTGGTGCAGTAGGAGGGGGAAGAGCTGGAATCCATGGCTTCATGTATCCTTGGGCAATGGCATTACACATCTGGCACAATAGAACTGTTTCACTGTTTTGAAAGAAAGATAAACACAAATTCTGTTGAATTATGAGATACCAAGATTTGGCATGGACTCATCACAACTCCACACTGACAGAAGTATCCATTTACAACACCGATGCAAAACGTGTACTTGATCCCAAAGTTTCCAAATAGAAACAGTTTTAAGGCTTAGAACACCATGTGGACTGGTTACCAATTTTTCTACTGCCACCAAAGACTTTTGCAATTAGTTTTTTCAACATCCTTAATCTTAGTATTCACTCAAGGACAATTGCAGCTAGTAAATTCAGCTCTAGGTTAACGAGCTTACCAAATGAGGGAGTTAGTTAATGCAAACTGTGCAATCATAAGGTAACAAAATATATCACAAGCCATCATCAACACCTAGCAGTCACAAGTAGCTTACCCTGCGTGACCTGTAAGCTTCATAGCCTCTAACACAGGAGAGAAAATGGGAATAACTGCCTTGTGTCGTCCTTGTGACAGCATGTGGGTGGTATAGTTCCACAAATACACAGCAGCATTGCACACAAGCCATGGCTCTTTCAGTTCCACTCCAAATTCAGCTGCACGCTGGAAGCTGTGAATAACTTCATTTGACAGTGATGAGATCCAGTCACTAGCAAAACAGAAAGAAAAATTATGTCACCAATCTTGATACAAGTTTACAACAACCTGTATGGTAACAGAACTAAATACGACAGCCTACAAGATATCTCTTACCAATAAGAGACCCACTCTGGCATATCGTCAAAATTGACAGGCTGATCACCATATCTTTTGGGGCGCAATTTGATGGTATCCTCAGGTGGGACAGGTCTGTCTCCCAGCTGTACCCCTTCTGTCCTTAATAACTGGACCAAAGTCTGTTAAATGAAAACCATGGCCATAACCAACAATGAAGAATCACAGTATCATCACCATTCAAAGAATCTGTTTAGAAACGTACTTCGAGAGTACAGTAATAACTGAAATTTGAAGTAAATGACTGTTGACTAAATCACGTTTTGACACACGAAGTGCGAACACAACATGTCTGACACAACATAAATCTGTTGCACAGATGATCATCAAGGGCATTAAAAGCCAAAAAACTTTGACCAAGACACAAAATTCTTTTAATGCAAATTTTTTTTTTAATGCTTCATAAAAAAAAACCTGCACTGATTACCAGCATAATTTCATCATGAAATTTCTAAAAAACACAAAACAAGTGTGAGGTTTCTTTGGTTGACTATGATGTACTTTCTTTGAAAAAAACCTGGCAGAAGCCAATTTATTGATTGTTGTAAAAGCTTGTTATACCTCAGCAAATATGAAGCGAACTTCAGCCAGTATCCTTAACAAATCCTTTTCCACAGTAAATGGTGTCATCCCTTCAGGATACAACAGTTTCATCCCTGTTACATCCAGCTTGCTGCCTGATTCAGCAGGAACTGGTGACTTGATCCCTGTTGGCTCATCTTTTTCTGCATTACCATCACCATTTTTTTCTGACGTGCTACTAGGATTTTTCTTTGACCACCGATTATCATCATAAAGAAGGCAGAACCTGGCAGCAACTCGTGCCACATCCCAGACCTGTTGTTTACGAGCAGTTTTGGCCAGATCTGCCCAAATGCGAACTCTAAAGGAACATAAGGAACTGTTACTTCTTAGAAACCTAAACTGCTAAATTAGTCATTCTTTTAGCCTAAACCAATCTTGTTTCATCAAGTCAATTCTGCTGACTTGTAATTTACCTTTTTCTAGCCCTTTGTTTGACAGCACTTGACTGAGACACAGAACTGCAGTAACATTTTTTTTTCATAATGGACAAGAAGAGTATATCATTCATGAAAATTACTACCGAAGAATCCCTAACTGATTTCAACAAATGCATCATAATCACAAAATTTAATGACAGTGAAGCTACAATAACCCTAACAACGCTTACACTAACCTTTCCTGGTCATTTTCATCTCCCAGCCTCTTCAAATGACCAGCTGCCTTGCTGACTCCTTTCTCAAACTGCTTTGCCCTGCCAGCCAGTCTTCCTAACGCAGTAGGTGGACCTTTACCAGTGGATGGATCCTTGGTATTACTTTCGCCATCAAGAACAAGCATAAAGGCATCAGGTGACAGAGCCTCGCCTGCCTTCACTAATGAAGCTCGCTTCATACGAACTGTACTGGAGTCATCACTGGCTCTTGCCTGAAAGATATAAAATATTTTATTCACTTAACACTGATAATTATTATTCTTCTATTTTCTTACCAACATAATACAGTTACAAAACCAGGGAAGCCAACACAAATCAGGTAGCGAAGCGCAGAGCACATTCTTAGAAGTCTCAAGCTACCTGAAAGAATGTTTTTATCTAAAGATAACAGCAGAAATTCTCACATGCTCACTGGCTAACTTTCATTATCAATAAGCAGACAGACACATTAATTTATATTATCTATGAACAAGCGAGAGCAGACAATTTGACAGCTTGTTATTGTAAAAAACGAATTGATGTCAGTTTTTCATGCATCTGTCCAGTTATTGATCATGAATTTTGTCATAACATTGTCAAAGTAGTTGTGAATCTAATCACAAATCACCGAGAGGATCCACAACTACTTTGACAATGTTATGATGAAATTCATTGTCAATAACAGGACAGACACACGAAAAACCGACTTCAATTTGTTAAATAAACTTCAAATTTCTTGCAACACTTTCCTGGACATCCACAATTTTGGATTTAAAACAGAGGCAAGGGGCAAGGCAGCCAAACAGTACCCAACTTCAGCAATTGTAAAATCTTGCCAAATAACACATAAGAGTAAGTCCTACTGATACCTTAGTCTGAATCTCACTCTGACCAGTTATTTAATAAGTTACCTGTTCAATAATCATGGCAGCCAAATCCTCTGGTCTTTCTGGAGTCTTATACAGTGTTGCCCTCAGTTGAAGCCTAGTAAGGGCTGTCTGCAGTCTGTCACCATACTGTCCTGAATCATCCATCTCAAGTGCCTTTCTAAGATGTGTGACAGCATACTCCAGCTGATCCTCAGCCTCTTCACACTTGGCTAATTCTGCATGCATTTGGCAACGTAGCAAAACTAACAGGCTATGAAAGAAAAAGAAGTGAGTTTAAGGACTGTGACTTCCCTTACTGCAGTGCTTATAAAAAAAATAAATAACCCTAGCTTTCATAGCTTGAAACAACTGGGTTATTGCTACCTTCCTCAATGGGATATGGTCCATCCATCACAAGAAGCCCCCCACATTTTGGTTAGGTTTGGGACTTTGCAACAATTTGCCGCTGCATTTTACCCACTATAAATCTAGGTGGAAGGACTTAGGAGGTACCATGTGAGTGTCTTCAATGTCTTGACCAAGAATAAATCACAACTACATATATCTTACCTGGTACTTGAACTCAGACTACTCAATCTGGAGTACAATTTACACTACACATTAGGCTACAGACTGAACCTCCCACATCAAAATTGGAAAATTTTGCCTGCTAAGCTCTATGCAGTTTTGAACAATGACAGCAATAGCTTTTGTATCCAGCAATAGAAAAGTGTAGGTATCTCCAGACAATGCTTAATCAACTGGATTTACCTGTCAATGTCCTCCAAGGCTTGTGCAGCAAAAGTCAGTGGTTTACGTACATGGTGTCTTAAGTTTGACTGCAGCAGAGGTAGAGCAAGATTCCACATTGTCACACATCCTGCCTGCAAACCAAAAATTTCTTATTTACAGTGGAAATGGGTAAGCTTATAAGGTCACATCATCTGGCTGCTTGGTGGTCATACTAAAAAGGTTTTTTGGTCATCTGGAAACACTTGCTCGATAATCAATTATTCTAACAAATGTTGGTATAAATCTGCTGGCATTCAATCACCAATGTCACCCTCTCATTGGCTACTATACTTGCTCTCCCATCTGTGAGTAGCCTAGCAGTGTCCAGTTTTTAACAAAACAGTGGCCACTTCTTTGCTTATTTGAAGTGTCTGCCAAGAGGATTTAGATAAAGCTTTGAATGACTAGCAGTTTTATACTAAAAAAATTAGATTATTTGCTCTCAATATCTGTGTGTGAGAATTGATGAAGGCTGCCCAATAGAAATCTTGAGCTCATAATCTAACAAATTTTGTTAAATATTAAGGACAGGTAGATTGTAGATTACTTTGAAGAAAAGAGAGCAAACCTGGATAACATTTGGATTTCCCATTCTAACAGCTGTCATTATGTACTGCTCAAGTTTTCTAATTGCTTGGATGCGTCTCTGAAGAACAAAAACACATTGAGATATGAAATTATGCTTGGCATTGATCACTACCATTAAATAAATTTTTTAACCTGCTGGTACATGTACTTGACTCAATACGTTGACCACAAGATGATGACAATAAAACTTTTCACTGGCAAATAATACTGAAAAATACACGTAGTAAGTACATCAGGTGCTTACCTCTACAACAGACTTGCTGTAATTTTCTTTCTTTTCTCCAAGGGACTGGACCATCAACTCACACTTCATGAACTCAATTTCCAACAATGTCTCAGAATTCTGTTACACAATTGTAAGAAGTGCATGGAGAAAAAGGGTGCAATTAATGGCTTTTTTTCTAAAACCAATAATAATGTAGTGCTCTAGTTACAAAAACTACACAGATCACAAAATGTGGTCAGAAACTAGGTAGTAAAAACACAGATTCAAATATTCTGTGATCTTATCATTTTTGGTATAGAAATAGACGTCTTTTATTGTTTGTGATCCTTTATAATACATTTTTTTCTGCAATAGTTATTAACCACTAGCCTTTTGTATTCATTTTAAGGCCCTTTGCTGATCTTAGTATTCAAGGCATCTGCTACAATGACCCCTGGAAATCACTTTCCATATAATAAAGTTACCTTAACTCCTCCCTTGACATTTTCAAGACAGTCAGCAGCCAAATCGTGTTTACTTTGCTCCAAGCAAAGTCTGGCCAACTCAATGAGCAGTGGTATCCTGCAGTATAAACAGTGAAACAAATTAAAATGAGCAGATAACAACTTTCCCCAAGTTTGGGCCTGTTAATGAATAGTAAATATAATTTCTTATTTATAGAAATTAAACTCATTTACACCAGTATCTTCAATTTCTGGAGAGGGATCCCCAGAAAAATTGGGTGGGGTGTGGGCCCAGGGTGCTCCCAGAAAAACTTCGTGCAGGTGTGCGGCCCACTTCCCAAAACCCTTACTCTATTTATGACCAAAATCTTTGATTTTCCCTACGCTATTTACGACCAAACCAAAAATTGGGGTTGCAGCTGACATAATTTTTGAAGGGCTTTTGTCTATGGTCTTATCAATAACTATGAAAAAGTAACTTCTTCAAAAAAATATACCCAATTCAAGACTAGAGTACAAAAACCATACCATATTTAAGACCAAAATGGCCAAATCAATACCCTATTTATGACCAAAACGGCTCAAAAACTATACCCTTTGGGGCCACACATACCTACATAGTCCTTAAAAGGGAGTACCCCCTGGGGGTGTGGGGCCTGTTTCCCAAAACCATTATCCTATTTAAGACCAAAATCTGTGATTATTCCTACCCTATTTATGACCTGACCAAAACTTTGATACCCACATTTAATGGCCACCTTCCTCCATCCCAAAAGTGACCATTATGGAGAGGTTTGACTGTATCAACTGAATTCTGATTATACTATGCACATGTCATACATGATACATTTTGTACTTCAGTGATTGTGTCTACCGTCAAAGTCAGTTTGATTTCTTTGGAATCAATTTTTTTATAATTGATTGTTTTTAACAATCTCATGTTTTATCCTGTATTGATTTCACCTGTCATTGCTACCAACAACATAAGGAGAGCTGGCCTTGCTGGTGCTGGTGCTGGTGCTGGTAGACATGGCTGTGCTGGCACGGTCTGTGGCATCCACACCTTTTACTATTGATTTGTAGATTTTATTCAGCTCCTGTTCTATGTCAACTTTTTCATCTGCTTCAATCAAGCTGTTGACAGAAAACACTTTTAATAAGTACTTGTTGTGGTACCAAAAGTTTGAACTTAAGTTCACCAAAACTTCCTCTTTAGTCACATTGTTTTGAATTTACCCCAACAAAAATGACAACACGAAAGCAGAAAGATCATTGTGAATGAATGAAAATAGTTGATTTAAGACTATTAGCCTACATTTTAAAACCTCTCTACATAACCTGTAAGTGACATAATCACATAGGCAGTAGTTCAAAACTTACAAAATTCTTAATCTACATGTCATAGTGTCTAGTTTCCCTGAAAAGAACCACTACAACTCACGTTCTTAGTCTCTGAATCTTGTAGAACATGTACAGCTCATTTGAAGCTCTGGCCTCTTTTGACGCTTTGGACAGATCAATCAGTCGATGACGAACCTGCCAGTGGAAATGGAATTTAAACCAAAAACAACAAGTCACCTACTTTCAATGCCCTTACTCATATAGCTCTATGAACTTGTGGACTGAGCTGATTTCTGAAAATTGAACTTCATAATCATCATCAATGTTAACTTCTCACTAATCAACTTTGTTTAGTCACCATGGCTAACTGTTGGCAATAATGGGCAAGATTCTAAGTGTACAAGTATAAGAGCACAGTATGACTGTGTGGTTTATGTTATCTGTTAATTTTATGTGCAAACTAATGATCTAGTATTTGAGGAGAGGCTGTCAGTACTGGCAGAAGCATATCTTCTGGTACTGGTTAAATTGCCATTAGTGTGAGATGGTCCTTGAACATTCAGATTGGTGTATCAAAGGCCATTTCTAGAGCCCTCTCTCTGTAGGAACGATCTGAGTTATAGTCAGACATGGATATGCGATCCATCTGCACTTTATTTAAAGCCCAATGTACAATGTATTGCAAACATTTGAGAGAAAGAATCAATTGAAACCAACTGACCTCTCAGGCACAGTATGGTACAGCATATGCACTGAAATTTTCTAAATGAACAGAACTTTTGACGTAAAAGAGCTTCAGACCTCACCTGCAGTCCAAGGACAGTTGTATATAATGAGGGAACATTACTCTTGGTGAAAGCCAAGGTGGCAATACTGATTTGTGTGGCATCTTCTTTGCGCCCTGCATCTACATGACACTCAATAAGTGCACTATTAAGAAAATACGGACACATTTTTGTTATTTGCACCATGCACACAAAAAACACTTCACACAATGAAGACTACTTACACTACTTACAATACAACATGACTACATGTACTTGCTCCTTACAATGCAAATTCTCACATAACTTGCTAATACTGACAGTTACTTAAAGTATAAGACTTTTTAAAACATGTTCATAACAAACAGCAACAACATCAGTCACTAGCAGACACACTCACAGGACTACTACATACAACACTCCTGGAGCTGCGTGTATTTACTTCTTATAAACATTGTACAGATCTCTGCTGCAAATGATTTCATGCATGAAACTCTATTGAACAGTTAGGTCATACAACAAACAATTACAGGAAACAACTGTTAGTAATAAGTGTTATAAATTACCAAATAAAGAAGAGAGGGAGAGAGGGAGAGAAAAAGTTGGGAGGGAAGAAGGAAGAAGGAAACAAATAAAAGAAAATGTCTCACATCATTAGTTGTGCTCTCCAGCCATAATCTTTGTCATCAATATCATCCAGAGCTTTTACCACCTGATGCAAGCTTTTAGCCAAATACTGACGATAGTTGGGCTTCAGGAATGGACGACAAAACTGCCAGTAGAGCACTGAAGCATTGTATACCAGGAAGTAGTATCTGGAAAATAATTAAACATATTCAAACAGGTAAAAGTTGGCCTCCCTGGTTTTCAACACAGCCATTTAGCCATGATTACCTCTTAAACTCAGTTGTAAGCACTTTGTACCAATCTCAACATTTTGTAGTGCTCTTGTTTTTTTGTAAAATTAAGTTTAGATGCACCATACATGAATTGTATCATGTTGTTCAGATTAATTATAGCTTAATAATAGGGCTTAAAAAGTTTTCAACTTATTGAACTGGTCAGTTTTTTACATGTGGTTATAGAGCATACATGAAACTTTTTAAACCTCCCATATACTCCTATACTATTAACTATGAGTGGTACCAACTTTGTTTTTTCATTTTTCATTTTTTTTTTTTCATTTTATTTATTTATTCCACTCTAAAATTACAAAGATAAATATAAAGTAGACGAGTAAGAGGAGAAATGGAAAAGGGCAAAAACATAGCAAGCTAATTAGATGCCCTTGTTTAATTGACAAAAATAATTAGGGTAAAAAAGTTAACTTAACATAGGAGAGGAAGAGGTATGAATTAATTAATACTGAGCAAAATAATACTGGAAGAGTGCTTTTTGTTTTTTAAGATCTTAGTTGCAATCTTGTAATAATAAATGAGTCCATTCCTTACCTAGTATTCTTTTTAGCAAAATTAATTGCCTTCAACAAATATTCTGCTGCTTTATCAAGCTGTTCCTGTAGGAAAAAGAATGGTCATGGTCAAATCTCAGAAACTTCAGGTTTTGGTTATTGTGGAAATCTTCGCTACAACATTTTCTAGTGTACACTACTCTTGTCATGTACAGTAACTGCATACAACAGTCATCATTGAACACTGTCTGAGGCTCCAACTGTCATTGCCTTTGAAAGCATGTTTCCCAATCCTATGAAATTTGTCATTTTGCACATGTATCTAGCTACAACTGATCATTACCAAATTACCATGGCCACTTCATTTTAACCCAAGCAAATGGTTAGCCAGTTGGGCTAGCCTAATGGTAATACTGCCAACAATTAACTCTTCTGGTCTGAATTAATGGAAATCCACTGTGGTTACAATCACTATCATTCTAACTTAAAATCATGACTTACTGGATTCTTGGAGGAAGTTGGAGCATTAAGTTGAGCTTGACACAAGTAAGCCCGACATAGAAACTGGTTAGAAGGAGGAGTCTTCAGGAAAAACATCTTGATACATTCATCCATGACATCTAATTGACCATGCTATAAAGTAATACAGTAGTATGTTGTATTTTCAGAAACAATCCAATTTGTACGTGTATATTCATGAAGCATTTAGGATCATGTGTACTAAAGGCTTCCACCGTCGAGTATCAATCGATATCTTCAATCAACCCCCTTGATCAGCCCTCGATCAATACTTGATCAATACTCAATCAACACATTGGTTGATACTTGATCAATACTTGATTGACATCTCAGTCGACAGCCAGTCGGAAGTCAACTAATTTTTGCACACATGCCATTGAGTGTTGATCGATACATTGAGTCGGTCGACACTCAGCTGACCATCGACCGACTGTCGATCAAGTGTCAATCAAGATGTTGATTAAGTGTTGACCAAATGTCAGCCAAGTATCAACTGAGATGTCGATCAAGTGTCCATTGAGATGTCAATCAAGTGTTGATTGAGGGTTGATCGATGGTATCAATCGACACTCAACTGTAGATCATACCTTTATAACACATAATCCTGCATTTAAGTATTTAAAGCATCACAGGGGAAATGAAGGGTTACGGTACTCAAATGGTCAGCAGACCTCTGCCTATGATTCATCAAGCAGATGCATCACCAAAGATAAAGCCACTGCATGCATGAAGAATGAAATGCACACAGTGAGATGGCACTGCCCTGGTGAAACACATTACAGGATCTTCGATGATCTTATAAGTTCTTAACCACCTACCAAACTAGATCTTTCAAGGCTCCTCAAAATATCTTTGAAAGATACAGTGGAACCCCATTAATACGACCACCTTCGGGCCATGGAAAATTGGTCGCATTAACGGGGTGGTCGTATTAAAGGGGTTCTTTAAATAAGAAAATGACTGACTGAGCTTTTTTGGGGCCAGAATAAAGTGGCCGTAATAACGAGGTGGTAGTATTAACGGGATGGTCATAAGGCGGGGTTCCACTGTACATGTATAGCAAAACTCCTTAAATAAATGATCTTGCAAAGATCTTTGTGAGGATCCTCCAAAGATCCTGTCAAGATCCATGGACAAAATCTTTGACAATCCTGATTGATCTTGGTCAAGATCTTTGAAGATCCTGGCAAGAATTTTTAGGACCCTTATCAGAGATCCTCAAGATTTGTGACTACATGTACGATCTTCGAGAATATTGACTAAGATGCCCAATGAGAATCTCATTAATATCTTTAATTAATTTCAAATTTAATTTTCAGGTTTCACAATTCTTCCTATCTTCCTCACTTGAAATACACGTACAGCATAAAATTATGTAGTTTTCAAAGACCTTCGCCCATTGACACAGAATTTTGAAATCCTTGGCGGGTCTTTTGCATGCATAGGGTGTCCATAGAATACACCTTTTCACAGAATTGTACTAGTAAAAGTACATTCATACATGTGTACAGTACACGTGTGTACCATCTGATTCAACATCTTGAATTGCTCAAATTTTGTGATACATCAGGAATGGGACACACCAAATGAAACACTGGTGAATTAATACCTTAGTAATATTTTTTAAAAGATTAATTAAGCTTAATCAATGCATATATTACAGTACACAGTGAACGATTATCATACAAATTAAAGACTTCTATATGGGAGTTTTGGTAAAACACAACGCATATCGCTTAGACAGGAGTCAAATAAAAAACAGCAAAAGACATACCTTTAACGCTGCCTCGGCGCACAAAACAAAAAGGTCCGACGAAACTGCGTCAAGTTTGTCGTCAGAAGATTGCCTTTCCTTCTTCAACTTTTTGTAAGCCTCAGACAACGAAGGCAGGTCATTATCTTGAGCCGCTGCATGAACAAGCTTCCGGATATTGCTGTCCATCTTTGTGTTAGAGTTTTTCTTTATATGTACAACTATATGACGCTATCCTTTCGAATTTTCTGAAATGTCAACTAAACACGTCCACCATCTTGGATTTTCTTAACACAGTCACTATGGTAACGAAAAGCGCGGGACTTTTGATTTTCATCACGTGATGTATAGTGGACGAGGAAGCTTGGAACCAAACGAGTGCCAGGAAATTTTTCTAACATCAATTTATGGAGGTAGGGGTTTGTGTAGGAGTGGAGTTGAAAGGGTCTCGACTCTACGAAACACCTGCAGCATTCAGAATCTGAAACTTCAAGGCTTTATTTTGAATAGTGAGAAACCAGACATGATTGTGCAGAATTATTCCCAAGGGTGGGAATCTCATGCTTGCGATGTGGATCGAAGAAGTTGGGATGTGCATCAATGGCGATCTTCCTTCCCACATCAAGGTAAGAGGCTTTTAAAACTTACTTCACCGCAGTTATAGCCGTCAGGGTATAGATTTTGTCCTATTGCAACTTCTGTTAAGATGTTGACCTCTTGGCTCTTTCAGCTTTGTGCAATCGATTTTCCTTTTCCGGGGTGTTGACTTTTGATCGAGCTTCATTCATTTACGATCGATCTTGAAGGGCGGTGAACGTTTCCATTTTGCTTCAGGCCATCTAAATTAGATATGTTACTCATTGCCATTTTGAAGACATTACCTCATTGTGTTGGGTATGAATTACGAAAGTCGCCAACTTTATCAGCAGTGTATGCCAGCCGGTGAAAATCGGTGTTACTGAAGTATTAAAATTTGCATTGGGATGGATCAGGTGGTTGTTTATGTAGGTTAAGTCTGTGTTCAAGCCAGATCGTGTATCTTATGGGGAGCCTGGATTGACATGTCAACCGATGTATCGGTTGATATGTCGGTCATTACTCGATCAACACTCAACCGATACATCCGTCGGCTATCAACCAAGAGTCGATCAACAGCCCAAAGATAAACTGGTGGAATGTCCACCGATGTCTGCTGATATATTGACTTTGACATCATCGGTAGCTTATTGGTCAACTACCGGTCAACTATCGGTCAACTATCGGTCAATTATCAGTCAACCACCAGTGGTGTATCGGTCAACTGTCTGTCTGGTCTGTCAATATGTCGGTTGTTATATCAACCGAGGAGTGATTGTGACACTGATTGCTAGTCGGTCGAGCATCAGTTGAATATCAGTCGAGTTTTGATGGGGTAATGACCGACATATTGACCAATACATCAGTCGATATGTTGTCAAGGCTTCACATAAGATACTGCATGATCCTTCAAGCCTAGTGGCCTATCAGGTGGGCACTGATGTCTAGTTTCTGTAACATGAATTGGCCAGAAGTATTTTTACTCTCCCCTTGGATGGGATGGCAGTTTTTCACAGTGTTCCTCCCCAGCCGTAAATTCACTAGTACCCCTTTGCTCACCTGAATGGAGAGAGGCACTGCGAGAGTAAAGTGTCTTGCCCAATAACACAACACAATGACCCTAGCCAGGGTGGATCATGTGTACTAAAGGCATCTGTGGTCAAGTGGCGATCAATACCCTTGATTGATACCCTCAATCGATACTTGATCGACACTTCATTGAAACCTTTGTGTACAGTCGATCGACGCCTTATTGACTTCTCGGTAGATAATTGGTGAAGAGTTGACTAATTTAAGACCGACACATGTGAATCGGTCATCACTGACCATCAACCAATTGTTGATCAGGTGTCGATTGAGTGTCAATCAAGATGTCAACCGAGTGTCGACCAAGTATCTATCGGAATGTCAATCGAGATGTTGATCATGGGTTGATTGATGGTACATTAATCTATTGACGCTTGACAACAAATGCCTTTAGCTGACATGGTCTGCCAGAACCCAAGCCCAGATCACTCAATCTGGACTCTAACTCTCTAACAACTAGGCCACTACTTGAGCTTACATAAAATTTATGACAAAGAGGAACATAAGAATAATTCTTAATAATTGTTAGTAAATTGCAAGATGATCTCAGTTGCAGCCAATAGCCAGCTCCTCTTGCATCTAACAACCTTCATTTTTTAAATGACAGACCTTTTCCCTGCATAGTTTGAATAAACTCTTTGCTAGTGTCAGGTTAAAAAATTGTAGGACTGTTTTGCAACCACCAGTATCTCCAAGTAAATTGTGATTACAGTGATTTGTCTGTACAGTATACAGGGTTTTCCCTACAATTTTTCCTTTGGGAGTCCCTTGGACCCCTTCAACCTAAGGTTGAGGGTCCAGAAGAAAAAAGTGGGGGTCCCACGGTTAGAGTTTTAAATTCCAGGAGAACAATCTAATCTTTTGGCCTTCCCCTTTTAGTGAAGTTTCTTCCCGAGGCAATAACAGACTGGTACATGTATGTAGTGGTTTGGGAAATACAGTACTGTACTGTATTCCCTAATTTCTTTTCAATGGAGACGTCACATGTTTCATCAAGCATCAGTCCAATAAAAGGTGTGCGAGAATCATTTAATTTTTTTATCAAGTTATCTTCAACACATTTGGCCAAAACAGATTCCATCTCTGAAAAAATTTCGGGTTTCTTGTAAAAAACAGAAGCATCACTACATCCAATAGCAGCCTGAAGTTCCATTATTGGAATAAAGTTATCAGCAGTAATGTTGTTCTTCATCATAACATATACCGTTCTAAGCTGGACAACGTGTCTTCTCGTGATTTCCTGTGTTTCATACTCAATGTTCTTCTTTGCATTTGCAACTGTCACGTGAGAGCTTTTTCAGAGCTTGAGGTCACTGATACTCATAATGTGATCTTTCGAATTTTGGTGCCTTTTCCAGGGCCGACTTCTAATAATTGTTACAGCCAGTTGTTGTGAAAGGGTTTTTTTCTTACCTGTCATCTTACAGATATCACAATACATTTTTTCGTTTTCTTCTTTCAACCACATGAATTCTTCCTTCCAAGCTGGAAAGAAACGCCTCTTGTTTTTCGCGGGCTGTAATTCCGAATCCGCTATCTTGCATTGTGTGCCACAATGCCTCACAATCGTGCATTAGTTCTTGAGCCTCTGCGAGGAGTTCACAGCAAGAGCAAGCTTGAGAACGAGAAAAACAAAAGGTGGCACTGCAATAGTCGATTCAAAGGAGTGAATGTGCCAGATTTGGGAGTTGAAAGTGCGTCTCAGATGCGCATTTGCACGTAAGGGAAAACCCTGAGTATAATTATTTCAAACACTCTCTCAATCAGTCTTGTGGTAGATTGTGACCTGGTTCATTACCTTTTTGTTGCCTTGTTTGAAACGAAACCTTGGAACTAGTATACATGTATGACCCAGCTTGCCGTGAGTCTCCCTGTGAGCCCAGGTGAGAAGGGTAACTACCATGTAAAAAGGCCTGGGATGCTCATTGTCTTACTTAGGGAAGTAAATCATAGGCTTCTGGCCTCACTGCTGTTCAGGATGTTCAGGATGAAGCACCACTATTTTTAGTGGTCAAGGTATCTTTTAAGGGTTGTCCTTGAAGAGATGATAAATAGCTCTGTGGTATCTTTTAGGGGTCAATTAAAGCTAGAGCCACACCCATATTGGTCCCCTTTAATTCAAATTTTCCAATGAGCATCCCTGACCTTTTTTATGGCAGTCCCCTCCCCTAGGGGTTAGAGCAACCTATCACCATGAGAAAGGTCATTGGCTCCTGATCCAGTTATGGGCTCAGAAGTTTCTTTGTTTTCTCGCTTTCTTTTTTTTTATTATTTGTTGTCCCATTCTCATGGCAAGAGAATTTACATGTTGCACATAAATCAAGATGATTACTGAACGCGTTGATCATTGACCAGTAAATGATTAATAAGTAACTCTTTGCCAAACCGGGGTCCATTTCTGGTCTATTAATGGGAGACATGCAATGGTTCTCCAATACAGTCACAGATAGCTTTGATGATATCGATTCATTATCATTTGCTTGTTATAAAACAATCGTCAATGCAGTTAGCAACCCCATGACAGTCTGTAAACTGCATCTCATTATTGGGACTTATGATATGGTTTTACATTTCAGGACAATGAGGGATGAAACAGTTTGTTAATTTGTACCAATGATACAAGTCACAGGTGAATATGGTAGTCAATCTATTCAACAATTAAATAGAGGGGGTAAGTTTCTAAAGAAACTGTGGTGCTGCGTCAGTATAACAAGATAATTTGGTTTTATCAACCCAGTTGAAAAAACCAAATTATCTTATTGAACAATTAGATTATGAGCTCAAGATTTCTGTCGTGTGATAGTTGACGAGGGCACAGCCCAAGTGAACTATCATGCATAGGTATCCTGAGTGAATAATCTAATTGTTTTAGTATAAATCTCCTAGTCGTTCAGAACTTTATCTAAATCCTCTTCACGGACACTTTGCATTTAATGCAAAGAAGTAGCCACCTTGTTGACAACTGCACACTGCTGCACTACTCACTTTCTACAACAGAATAGATAGTGAGTAGTATAGCCAATCAGAGAATGGCATTTGTGATAGAATGCTAGCAGATTGTAGATTTTATACTAATAATAATTAGTCACAAGGGGATATGCACCCTGTAGTTGATCTTTCAGACTCAATCATATTTCATTTTCACCATTTGTATGAATGGTACATGACGGTACATGACTCAACAAACCATTTGACTGTGCATTAAACTGTATGTGGAAATTATGTTAATGACCTTAGGCCTTCATCATGATTGGATGATGAGAAGAAATTCATGGGTTGTCAGCAGATTGACTTCTAACTGTTTGCACCACTTTGTATAGGCAGATGGTATGAATTGTGAAGTGGCTCCAGATATCATATTTACTATGCTAAATAATTACACAAACAATATCTGAAGTAACTAAAACTAAATATTAATTAAATATCTTGTACAGCTCAAATATAAGAAGTTTTCCTTTGATATCTAGTGGAATTTTTTTTGTATGACTTACAAGTGTTTGTTAGGTTTGGTTGGATATTAGTTGAGAAAATTAGTAATAATGTGCAACAGGCTAATACAGTCTTTGTAATAGCATTCCCATACATGCTCTGTAATTAAGGAAATCATTCACAAGTATAGCTTGAATGTTAGAGCTATGGATTTGAAATTTAAGAGAAAATCATCTCTGTATCATTGACTTTAAAAGGAACCATTTTGTTTTTGTTATTGCAATGAATTATTTATAGCTGAGTAATCAACAATTTTGTAAAGGTCTCTATGCATACTGTAATATTGTTAAACAAATAATAATTGCATCATATATTGTGTGATGCTTTGATAGCTCAACTGGTGGGATGCAGGAGCTCAATATTTGTCTTACCAATTGGCGCATGGGGTCACCAGTTCAAATCTGGTACTAAGGACTGTTTCCCATTTTTTCCTTTTTCCTTTTATTTTTGCTGAGGATGAATAGTTGTTGTGTACCAGTATATCATTTTCCAAAACTTCACCTTTTTTGTGTTGTAATTTCCTCAGAGGATGGACGCCATGCAGAAAATGATCATTCAGAAATTTAATTTGTGTTCTTGTAGGGCTAACCTGTGTCCTGACAAGTCTACTCCTCTCAACAAGGGATCTGAATGTTAACCAAAATTAATGCCCTAACAACTAACTGTTTGAAGCAAGTAAGAATTGGAGTGGACCCAACAGCGATATTGCACAGTCTTAATCTCAAACTGCTGTGGTTTGATTACTTACTGTTCAGGATTTATAATTAACCGAAACAACTCAATAGAGTTCAGTTCAGAAGTATTGGGATCAACAGCTTCAAAACTTTTAAATAGCTGTTATTATATTCTCTATTATTTCCTACCGTAGAGTCTAATAAATTCAGCAAGGCCCACTGAAGTAAAGATTAAGGGGCAAAGAACAAAGGTTTTTTTTTTGTTTTTAAATATATTAATACGTTTTCCCTCCCCCCAGAAAAACATGAAATAAAATATAAGAAAGCCTGAAAATTACTGCAAATATCTTGTTTGTATGGTCACCACCAGATCAATAATTAAAAAATAAATGAATGAATAAATAAATAAATAATAAGTAAATAAATGTAGAACTAAATACTTTATTGAGTAGTTCAAACACATCAATAACTAGTGACCCAGTAGTTTATTGTACATGAGTTGAGTTTTTAAACTTGAATTTATACTTGGTAAGCATTTGTGGCGTAAAGTTTTATTTGTTTCCTGTAACTGTTGATTATCACCCTGAGCTGATAGCGATGAAAATCGCCTGAAAAGTTGAAAGTGAAACTATATGCAGCCTCTCCTCACTTATGGTCAGTGGCTAAATTGTGTATAATTGCATGTCAGAAAACTCCCTGTAAGAAAGCACACACTAAAAGCCATATTTCTGACTCAACACCAGCACAGAAGCACACGATGGTAATGTAATGAAAGTATAATCAAGCCAAGGGAATCTGTTAATGCTTTCCAAAAGAAATAGCATTTTCTCTGTGTTTTTAATTTACTGACTGAGTTATAGAAAAATTCATGAAAGTTTGGAAGGACTCGAAAAAAGGCTGACTGCAGTATCACTTGATAGAAACATGGCAAATGCTATTAATACATTTATTTATTTAATGTTTATATCACTGACATAAAATTAAATTTTTTTTTTTCATGTTTGTGTCATTTCACCTATTCAATCTATTTGCAAACCAAAGCATACTGAGTTCTAAATATGGATCAACCAAAAAAACCTGTAAGTTTTTCATTCACGGGAAGATACATGCAATTTCACCACACCTAAAAACATGACACATGACTGTATGATTTCCAGGGGATTGTTTTTCTATCCCAAGTAGTTTATGTCCCTTGTTCACAATTACTTATTCACTGCTGTTATGAAATTTGATGAAAGTGTAAATTGTAAACAGTTTCTTAATGTTTACAGATCAATGGTCAAAAAGGCACTAATAGCCTATTTTTATTATTGACCAATCAGTGCTCAGCTTTGAATGCATAATATCTTCAGTTGGTCATTGTGTAGGAGGTTACAGACTAACCTACAGCACAATATTAAGATTTATATTTTCAACACAGTTATAACTCTTTCTAGCCTTTGTTACTGATTATGACCCTGATATAAAGGAAATAACTGTAGTTTCAAATAAAACCCTAATCAAAGGCTTTAAAAACAGATGACTAGTGATACCGAACTTATCTTATGTTAAATTTAATGAGTTAGTTTTAAAGCTTTTAAAGCTTGAAATGATATTGCTCAATGTTGAGAGCAAAATTAGATCATTGTGTTTCAATATTCCATGATAATATTGCAGTTTCCCTTAAAAGCTAGCTATTAAGGTCAATATCAAGATGAATACATGTATGCTTAATTGTTTGATATTGTAGAAGTTTCCTTTGGCCAAACTAGATTAATATAAGTCTATTAAATGTTATGTGTGTGGTTTACTTTTGAGGTCAAGTTTAAAATATAGAAGAAAAAAAAACAATGTTTTCAATGACTAGGCACTATAGCTGGCCACCGTTTTCCCTTTTTCCCTGTACACAATCCTTTCAAACTGCATTTAATCATTGTGCTGTTCCCAAAAATATCCATTCTGTGCCATTAAAAGTTTTCTTAGGTTTAAACCTCCCACCTGGTTCATACTTCCCTTTAAAAATTTTGGCTTTTGACAACCCCCTCCCCCTTGGAATTTCCAATAACCTGGAGTTCTTGGGTGGTATGAATATTTTCTGGAACCTCGCACTGGAAAAGATACCCTGTGAGCAGTTGATTTCTTCTATGCCGAATGAGAGAGTTCCTCTCTCATTTGGCATGGAATAGTTGTTCAAGGAAACCCAACTGTAAGTAGCTGATGATCAGTGTATTGTCTTGAGTTACAGTGAAATTTGTTAGACTGAATGGAAAAAAAATCTCAGGAATCAGATTAAAGTATGGCTTCCAGTTGTGGCAAGCTGAAATAACAAGAATAAATTTCTGTAGGAACCGCAATGATAAACAGAGACATTAAAAAGCCCATGACATTATTTAATAAGAATATGACACTCTCTTAATTGATGTCATAAGAACACAAGCTAGGTTGTCTAAAACAATATCCTGCTGGCGTTATCATTTTCAAACTGGTTTTTCGAGGATTACCATACACGTACATGAATATAAACATCAACTTCCTTGCCACTTAATGAGTTTGCTAAATGGAAGTGTAATTTCATGGCAATAATCCATTTTTTGAAATGAATAGCTAGAGATCTAGAATAATCATTTGGTAACCTGATATAAACTGCGCAGTTATTAATTCACCTCTTTCATGTTTTTAGCCAAGATGAAAATATTATTGTTATTTGTGCTGTATTCTGCATAAATCAAGAGTTAGTGTCAAAACTATTAAGTGTTTTATTTATTTATTTATTTATTTTTTATTTATTTTTTTTGTAGGAAATCAGTTTATTATTTTGCTACAGCTAATTTTTTTTTTTGTGAGAACTGGAAAAATTGAAATCTACAATAGTTTCATGAAATTATTTGGTGCAGCAAACATGCTAATGGCATTATTACAAACCTGACCATTTGTACATTTCTCATGATGTGTTTATGCTGTTAAGGAGAAACGAGACATCAATCCTATTTTTTATTTTTATTTTCAATAAGTAGATTCAAAGGAAAGATTCAAAAATATTTTCAGCAAAGTTATCTCAAATATTTTGGTACAAATTGTTAGGTATTATTTAATTTCTGTGGACTCGTGTTAGGAAATATAGATATATCAGAAATGCAGTGTTGCATAAATTTTTTTCTTGTTTTTATTTCTCTCATGTGAATGGATTTGCAAGTTTAAAATTAGAGATGACTTATTATGACATTTTGTTTTACAATTTCAGTTTTACATTTGGACATTTTTTAAGGGTACACATTTTATTCAAGACTCAAGAGCTATAAATATTTTTCCTTCTAAGGTGAATTTTTTTTATTATTCAATTACAAAATATATATATATAAACATAAGTTAAGATGTGCCAAGGACCACAATCTTCTTCAATGGGTGTGGAGGAAGTCGTTACATGATGGGTCAAAATAATTTCCGTTGAAATATGCAAGAATACGTTAAACAACAGGAAATGATCAATGGGCTTAGATACAAGGAAATACATTCGTTGGTCGAACAAAACCGCTGTTTTACTAGTTCCGGTTTATTTACTCTTAGTTATTGCAGTCACGTCTTCCGTTGGCGTTAGTTTTGCAAGTTATTTTATAAAATACTTTTAATTCAAGAAGATTTTGTTGAACCACATGTGACAAGCGTGTCGTAACTGTCAGATAAAAGTGATCGATCTATGACGTTTACGAAGTCACGTGTCCTTGACAAACTTTAAACCTCATTTGATATGTGTGGCGATGTCAAAGTCAACTTCATCTACAATGCCCGTAACTGAAGTGCAGGTATTTTTGATTTGTTTTCCCTTTTCGCCGTCAAAATTTTACCCCGATGTAGCAGTTTATTTTTTGAAGCTTAGAGGAATATTTTTTACTTACAACTAACGCGTCAATCGGCAATTTAGACGAATTCAATTCATTTCAATTTGTAGCATACCATGACAGAATTACTGCCTAACTGACTTTAAATTATTGATTTTTATTTTCAGTGGATCGGGGCCAGTTGTGGACGGCATAGCTGTTATACCTTCTACAGAGGTTTCAGATTAACTATCGATGGAGTGGTGAAAAATTTTTGCCTCGGAGAGTTTTATTTTGTGAGGAATTCCATAAACCAACCGATATGCATAGCTGAGCTACAATTAGTTTGGCACGATGCGAGTAATGACAGCCAGCTTGCTTCCGCGAGACTTTATTTCAGACCCGAAGATACTCCCGCAGGACGCCTTGCAAACCACGGACAGGTCAGTTATTTATAAAACTATTTCCAAGGGATTTTATTTCATTTTTCGCGCTTAGATTTGCCGTTTTGGAGTCTGTAAAAAGGCCGTGCTTAACAAATCTTAAAACACTAAAAATTTGTTTGTTGAAGTTATAATGCTTCATTGATTTTGTGAAGACGTTGTTAGAAATTGGCGCTGGAAATCGACTTCAATTTATCTTTTTATTTCTAAACAGATCGGAAAAATAAATCAAATTATCTTTCATTTTATTTCATAGCGATAAACAACTTCAAAACATTAGCTGGCGAGAAAGAAATCACGACGCAATAAAACGGAATATTTAAGCTCGGTAGAGCACGCTTTTGTATCTGTCCACCACTTGTATGTCCTATATTTAGATGAATATTTATCAGAACTAGGAAAAAATAATGTGCCTAAAATATTTTGTTTTTTTAGTAGTGATCTTAAGTCCCTCCACTCGTAAGTGTAACACTTTATGTAAAAAGGACCGAGGAACTTAGATTTGGTCTTTTGTTTCTATAGCGCGCTGCGAGGAAGTGAAAGAATTCCCATGTGCTGATGAACTTCATTAAATTTCATTTCTTAATTTTAATAACGTCCGAGCTGATTTTATGGTCTCTTAATTGCCTGGATAAGCTGTTTGGAAATTCAACAGTTTACGGATTCGAACTGGCAGTTAATTTGCGAGCCTGGGACCCTCTGTACTATTTTATCAGCAACAGGACGACGGTTTCATGTAATCAACTTTTTACAACACCACGCAATTTATATTCATGAGGTCATATTGGTAAACAAGGATTTATTCATCCCGCGTTCCGTACGGTGTTTACAGTTATTTCCAAATATTTCTCGTTTGGGGTGCAAATTTAATTTAAATTTCACGGAGATTTCAATCGAGAAATGAAGAGTTTACTTGAGAACAATAATTTAAGCTATAAAACACCAAGCGGTGTTTTGGGTTAAACAAAAGACACTGATTTGCATTTTCACCACCGCAAGTAGAATTCACTCGCAATGTTTCCGGTCGAGAGATTGTATTTCAGTTTGCTAAGTAATTTTATTTTTGGTTATTATTTCGTTTTCGCTTTTTGGGATTTTACAAATGGAAATTTTAAACCAAAAAATGGTCGTTTACGTGGTGCGATTTCAAGCAGAAATTGACATTGTGTTTGATAAAAAATAGCACCTCTGTGCCTTCGACAGATGCGTATTAAGACAACACAATAGGAAATATTTGAATAAAAATAATAACCTGCCTTTTAGCTTTTAGAAATTATCCTAATATGGCTTTTCTTCCCGTGCTATCTACCCGTTTTAGATAACTTTTTTGACCCAGAAATCTAAAATTCTTTTTAGTGGCGGTTCCGCGCGTTTCTGTGTCCGAAATTAGAGATTTCGAACAGAGATCGGTGCGTGTAAACAAATTACCACATGGTCTTGATATTAATTGGAATTAGAATCTTTGAATTGTTTTTCGTGAAATATTGGGTAATGGAATATGTTTCAATGTTAAAATTGCTAAATGATCGATGTGGTGTTGTTAATGTGTACGAATAGACCAATGCTATTTCAAAACAAGGCTGGCATTCACTTGTAAATTTCCCTAGTTACTTAATACGTTTTACATTACATTATCTTTTATTCGGGATTAAGAGAGAGATCAATTCCACTTTACAATTGTTTTTATTCCATACTCTTTTCAGATCTTTACCGGGGCGCATATTTTGAGAAAATCTCTTGAAAGATAAATACCATGTTTTCCTTTCTAACCTACTCCAAAGGGTATTCGTTTTGATAATTGATTGTCCAGTGTTTTGCTTTGCCAATTTCATTGTTGAAATTTGATTGAGTCCATTTAAATGAAAAGTAACGTGATTATTGTATGGGCCTCATGTAATAGTTCATTGTTATACTCACATCATCAATGCTCCTTGAGCTTCCCTTAAAATCTATGATTGTAAGTTTTTTTTTGCATGGAAAAAGCTTACAATGATTTTTAGAACTGTTATTGTGTCATGCGAAGCTTTGATATCTTCTTCACACTGAGAAATGATGTGTGCATGATTCCAGGTTTTTGAATGACACAATTTTTGTTGCAAGATAACTCTAAAAATTGGGTGCTTCAGTATAATTCAATATCGCTGGTCAGAGTGAAAGATAAGTCAATAACTTTAGACTACATAGCTAGAGTGAGGAGTTACTGGTAATAATAATTCATACTACCACTTCTTGCTAAATGCAGTGTGTTTTGTCACTTTCAAGACTGTCTCATTTCTTCTTACTTCTTTAGTAAATGCACCAGGTTCTGTACTTGTAGGTAATTGACAACCACTCGTAAAGTGATGTGAATTTATTGTATTCCATTTATCAGCTTTGTTTCTGTGGCAATTATCTGATACATTATGTACAACACAATTTTATCCTCATTTATACATGGTTAGCTATCTTTTTATCCACTTAATATATCTTTTTTTCTGTTTTAAGTCCACATTACTACTCATAAACAACTCATTTAATTGATGTTCCAGTAAGTACTTGTTAAAGTGTTGCATGAATGACTACTATTTAGCACATATGTTCATGTATCACCAAGAGCCAACTTACATGTAGGCTTTTAGCACATGTGCATGCAACAAAAGGTTGAGTTAATTACCAATCTGTTCTCTAACATCTGTCAAAAGAAAAATAATTTCTGTCTAAGGGCACTGGTTGTGTCTGGCTGTTTTATGTATAATTAGCATTGTAAGCATTATTCTGAAATGTAAAAAGTTAAATGTAAATATCTGAATTAGGGGCAGCTAAACTTTCACAGGTTTGTTCATCCAACCTGGTGTTGATCAAAAAATGTTCAGTTGTTTTTACATGTAATATAGTATCTCAAAATGAAAATTTTAAGTGCAGTATTATCCGTAGCTTCCATTGTTGCATCCCCTTTGTTGGGAGGTTTTTTCTAACATTTTTGATATTTCACTGTGGTTATGATGGTACAAGGATATTTTTAAAAAAGCAAAAAAGTAACTTATCAGATCCCTTATAAATTGAGGTTTTTTATTACTTGAGTGGTTTATAGTGAATTTGTGAATCTACTTTAGTTGTAAAGAAAGAAAAAATAACTTGAAGATGTTACGAACTGAACTACAGTATGTTATCATATCAATTTCTCCTTTGCTGTGGGTTTTTCAAAAACAAAATTATCTGTTCCTATCGCCAAAAAAATAAACCAGTTAAAAAGTATTTATTGTTTACTAGATCCATGGTATAGACAGGTAAACTTCACAATCAAAATGACCATGTACAGGTACATTATTTGGCCAGAGATGTTTCTGCACTATTCCTGTATGCAGTGTAGTTTTAAGCGTCAGTTTATCTAACATCACTCACATTTAGCTTGATTGAACTGATTAGTGCTCTAACTAACTACAAGATCTTATGGATATAATATTTTGGGAAATAACCTACTTTGTTTAATGCCTTCTAAAAAATTCTGATAAACTTTTCAATACCATTTTCATTCTTGGTGGCATTTAGCAATTTGGTGGATTTTTATCCTGGTAAATCTTGTCTTTTTAGTCTATGACCCTATGTATTTGTGATGTAAAAATGTAGGGGGTTTTTTACTTTCAAAATGTGGAAGAGCTCTGATGAACTCATTGGAAGGTGTTCATGCATCAAGATCAGAGCCATGTTCAGTAGCTCTAAGTGTTTGTGGTTCATTTAGTCTCTCTACTTTATGTAATACTTAAACTGTAGTATGTCATGACATAAATGGGATAATCATAGACTAGTGATCTGTCTAGACAGTTTTGTTGTCTGACTTATAATCCATCTGCTTGTAACATGGCAAAAGGGGAACAATCACAGAACAATGCCTGACTCATAATCCATCTGGTATTAACACGGGGTTCAAGGGAAGGTCTCAAACTGGAAATAAGTGGATTATTAGTGGTTTAGGGAAGTCTTCATTTTGGCCCAAGCAATCTTGCAGTTATGCTTTTAGTGGCGACAACACCTCTCTAACTTGCATGTGACCAGGGATGTACAGAGTTGTTACCACTAACTAAATGGGCTTTGTTTGTCCTCAGGATGAGTTACTTTATGCTGACCAGAAAATTGTCATCAAGTGCCATGATATGGCTGTGTGGCAGGACTCAGGTCTCCAATGGAACTCCGGATTGGTACCCTTATGTGAAAGTGACTTTTTCTGTGTTGACCACAAATATTATCTAAACAGCAACTATGCTGTGAAGGAGAAAGAAACATTACAAAATGCCAAAGAAGTGTGGATGAAAGGAGATCACCCTCGCAACCTTCAGATCCTCACATTTCCAGCGTACTGTCGTTACAGGGGTCTCAAAAAGAGGCTCTTATCTGGCATGTGTTTGACAAGAGCTCAGTTAGTTGCCCTGGGAGGAGTTATTGCAGAAAACAGAAGTACACGGGTGCTTTTCTGTCGTGACAGTTTCCATCACCCTTACTTGGACAAGTTTGAATTATCTGGTGATAACAAAGGTATGCCATGTTCAGAAGACGATAAAGTTGCACCAAAAAGTCAACTTATTAGTAGATATTTTGGGCCTGGCACATCTCTCATCTACATCTCTCATCTACATCTCTGTCAGAGATGTAGCTAACAGTGGCTACTGACTAATTTCACCAGCTGAAAGAAAACTTAATCCAGCTGAAATTTCACACCAAAGAAGTCTTTTTGTAAACTTTGGAGCTGCCAAGGTCAGAAAAGCCAGCTGGCCTGGCTAATGAGCTGGTTTATTACATTTTCTTAGCATCATCCATACTATCCAACAGATAAATATGTCCAGATAGACATGCAGACCTGGATATTTGGGGAGTGCTTTTTAGACACAATAAATTTCCTAGGGTTTGGTCTGAGGGTAAATATTATGACAGATAATCAGTCATAAAATACATTGAGGCTAATGCCAGACAGATTACAGTCCTTTCTTAATATTATATATCTGTTATCTTTATTGTTGTTGTGAATATCAAATTACCTGTGTCTGAGTCAGGTAAATTGTCTGAGAATTTCCATCTCAGACACTTAACCTGCCTCAAACACAGGTAATTTGTTATTCACAGCTCGTGAATCCAGTCACTAATATTCTGAGAGGGAATAAAGATACTTATTACTCTTGTGGCTAAATGAGTTAAGTTATGCACTGCATCTTGCCATTTTGTTTTCCAGTTAAAAAAGGAATTTTGGTTTGATAAAAATCCCAGTATGAGCAGTGAAACAATGAGGAAAATTAGTTGACCCCATGTGCTCTTGTTAGATCTTTGATTAGCTGAGACATTAATTTTGTGAAACCAACAGAAAAATGTGAAAATTTGTCAACAGCATAAAATCAAGTGGTAGATAAATGCTCTAATCCTGCTTTTTTTCACCACTAGCACCAGTTCTGAAAGGCAGGCCAAGGAAGAAAAAGAAGCTAAATGCGGTACAGAATAGTGTTCTTAAGAAGAAACGATTTGTGGCCGACATTCAAAATCATCTAACAAATTCACCTGCAGCAAAGAGATGCAAGCTATCAGAGGAAGAGGAGAGCACAGGGTCTGACATGTCAGAAGGGGTATTGGAGAGAACAAAGGCACCTCCTCAAGTGGGACGGAAAGTTCAAAGTATTGGGCCCCCGCCATTGGTTAAGCCTACAGTACAGGTTACAATTCCAGACAAGGCAGAAACAGCTGAGATTTCTAAAGTTGCTGCTCAAGATGTGCCACAGTCGAGAGGAGAAAACCCAAAGGTTCCTCCACCTCTAATTCCTTCTAATATGATAAGGAGAGATGTTGCACGTACTTCACAGCCACTTCAGTCCAGCCGCAAGCATCTAAATGGGAACATTACTGAGTGTTCAAGAACAACACCAATTCAAAAGGTGATTTCAGCCAGCAGTACAAAGCTAAGAGACATTGAAAAAGTTAGCAACAACAACAGCAATGTATTGATGATCAAGCCACACTTAACAGATAGAAATCAGACCAAAGTGACAGTTGCTCCTGTAACTAGTTCCAGTCCTTCCTTGGAAAGTAAACCTAGTAAACTGCTGAATTCATTGGTGGAAAATAGGAAAATATTAAAACCTGGGACAACTGTTACACACACCCAGAGTGTGAGTTCAGGTGTGAACACAATTCCAACTGTCCAGGCAGGTGTACGCTCACATATTGCCTCAAGAACCCGACCAGTTACCACAACACAGGGAACTGTCAGCACACATGTGGTAACATCCACATGCACCACAGTACGCGATCAACCCATTGCATCTCTGCAGCAGACCAACATTAGTGTCCAAGCAGTTGCTCCCAAACCTCAGCAGGCTGTAACACCCTTGGCTGGGTGTACATCATCTTCAGTGAACACCAGTGATGGCATGATTGCAACTGGTGGCTTACATGTGAAATCGAAACCAAGCAAGGAGAATGAAGAGAGACAACTGAGACCATGCATTTCAGAGGAGAAGAAAGAGAATGAAATAGAACAAACAGATGAATCTGTCGCTTGGAAAAAGAAGAAAAAACGACTACGAATGCCTGGCAATGTAAAGGATGAGGTAGGCGCTCTGGAAAAATTTATTTGGGCTTGAAATTCTTGGTGTGCTGCATTTTGTCAACACACTACAAAAATAAATGACATAGAATTGTCTTTAGCTATGAACACTTTTTGCTCCCAAATATTTTATCCAGTGGGACTATTATTCTGTGTTCTTTGTTTTTTTCCAAATTATAAAGTATAACCCCAAAGTTGAAAGTCCTGAATTATGTCACTTATGATAACATATCACAAATGTACCTCTTTGTTGTGACATTTCAAATTCGAATCTTACTTTATAGGAGTATGACGGTGATGATGAAAAGGACTTCATGCAAGCCCTGCGGGATTTCATGAGGAAGAACAACCAACCACTTGGCAAGCTTCCCGCCTTGGGCTTTAAGAAAGGTATGACTAGCAAATTAAAAACATGTGGCATGTGTGTTCTAACTAGTGACACTGTTATTTAATTTAAATTTGTAGTTTATTAACTTCCTTCTGAATAGTGTCTAAGGTGTTAAAGCATTATTTTGACCTCTTGGATATTTTTTGTTGCTATTTCAATATGGTATACTGTTTTGTTATTCCTGTAGTTAATCTTTGGACAATGTACAGCACCGCACAGAGATTTGGAGGATATGATGCAGTGAGTATCACTTTGCTTGTTTTAAGGTTTCAAGAGTGTTAAGGTACTTTGGGAGAGTGAAGTCACCTCAAGCAGGTCTAGAGAAAGACATAAGACCCAGCTACCTTGATCAATCAAGGCATGTAGAATGTATGAGTTTGGTTTTTCATTCAAAACGGTTACTTACCAGTCAAATTGTGTCTAGGTAACAAGCAAGCGTTTGTGGCGACGTGTTTATGACTCACTTGGAGGGAGTACAACAATAACTAGTGCTGCCACATACACCAGGAGACATTATGAAAGGTAAGTAATAATTACTATGTCCTTAGTATGTCCTTTCGTGTGTCCTGTCCTATGTCCTGTTATAATTATTATACAGGAGATACCCTGGACTTGTGTCATCTATCTCAATCTGCATAGCGTGAATAAACAGATTTCTTGGGTGGGGGAGTGGCCTTTTGTTCCAACTGGGATGAAAAGGATAAGCAAAGTAAGTAAGTATGTAGGGTGGATCATGGATTGAGCCTAGAAAGCAATGCATATTTTCTCTGACCTCTAGATGTGAGTCTGCAAAGGACAAATGTGAATAATTATGCTATATATCAACATTCTACCCCTAGCAGTATACAGGACGATTGTTAAATCAGCCTAGTCACCATAGGGCAAGGACACCACGATACAATGCTGGGCCAGGTTGTTCGAAATCCGGTTAACGCTAACCCAGGATTAAAAGTTGACCAAACTATCATTTTTTCTTGTGTAAAAATATTGTTCCCTTATGTTTTGTGTAGTTTGAGATTACTCAAGGTCAAAACTGAAGAACAAACAATACAAAACGAACACCTCACTGAAAAAATGCAAAACTCAAATCAAAATTCCCACTAATCCTAGGTCAGCTTAATCAGGCTTTGAACAACCTGGCCCAGAATAGCCAACTAGCAATGGTTTCTGCAACATTTGGTTGATACTCAAGCTTCCTTAGTCTTAATCTTCCCACTTCCTTTAAGTTATTTTATAGTGGTTTCTTATGATTTGCATGTGAATGCAAAGATTGCACTCATTTTGTGAGAAGACAAATTGAATATATCCTCTTTGTCTCCAGGTTGCTGTTGCCTTATGAGAAACACGTAAGAAACCAACTCAAAAAGCAGATGGATGAGAAAACTCCTTCTTCTGTTAACAGCCTTCTACAAAATCAGCCCTGCGACAAACCGGGGAAAAAGCAAGGTTTAACAGTTTCGAACAAAGCAAAACCTGACATTGAGACAGACAAGGCTGTTGTACTAAAGCAGAATCAAGGTGCTGTAGGAGCTGTTCCAGCAAGGCCTCCACAGGATGGTACTGCTGTGTCATCACTCCAATCATCACCGTACGTGATGAACACCGCAACTGATGTAAAGGGAAATGCAGTTAAAACAATGGATTCAGGTCAGGTGCACTCTGTCACGGCATCATCTGTTAGCAAGACTTCCTTTAAACAAGGAATGTCGCCAGTTGTCGTTCGATCCTTCAAACAAGAGTGCCAAGAGCCCAAAACATGCAGTAGCAAGTCAAAAACAGGTGCAGCACCTCCCATCACCTCAGCATCTGAAAAACAAAACAAAGATACACCAACTGAACAATGTCCACAAGACATAAGTCAGCAGAATAGGAACTTTATAACAACCATGCAGAGTGAGGAGGAAGCAGGTGTAACAGCCAACACAGTGTATGCTAAAAACACAGCTGCTAACACCAACCTTAAGCAATCTGTCCAGGCTGTTCCACTCCAGAGGGTCTTTAGAGGGGTACACGATGATGAGCTCACGTCACCTCCACCACAGCTCTTAAATTCAGTAAGTAAAGGAAGAGAGATTATTGATCTAACCTCAGATGACAGTCCTCCAGGGTCGCAATCCAAGAGCCACCTTGTGCCGCACATTCAAGGATCTCAGGCAAATGCACAGGAAATGTCCAAGATGCATAGGCCAACTGGCGGTGGAGACACTGAGGGGCGGAGGCAAGTGCATAAATCACAAGCGAGGCAAGAATATCATGAAAGCAGTAAAAGGCACCATCCCGTTAGGGAAGCACAGACAAGTGGAGAGGTGTCCTCAGTTTATGACGTGCAGACCTACGGCATTCAACCATTTAATAACAACAGAGTTCCACCTCAAATACAAGAGAGCTCACCAGCAATTAAGAAGAGCAAGGATGAAGGCTATCCACTTGTGAAGCAAGAGGCATTCCTTCCAAAACGTGACAAACAGAGGCGTCAACAAGCACGAGTGGAAAGCTTGGAAGGACGATATACACACTCTCCCTCATCAGACAGTGCTGATGAACATTTTGCTGAATGGCTTCGAAGGCAGTCCAGTGTTCAACATCACCGCCCCAAATGCAGTGTCAGTCACCACATACAGTCGCCTAATCCAGAGCTTGGCCAGTTCAGGTATGGTTATGTCGCTGAGGACATGCGTGCTTCAGACTGCTCATGCTCTTTACCAACAAGTAGAAAAGATGAAATTGTCGCAGTAGCCCCTCCAACAAAGGCAAAGAAAGAACACTATGAAGAAGATTTACCATTTCCTGGTGTGGCAATGTACCCAGGAAGGTGGAGTCCCTCCATGGTAGCAGATCACCCTGATCTGTATATTTCTTCCCATCCTCCACATCTGGGAGTGCCACCAGATGCACTAGCCAGTCACATGTGTACTCCATCAAGAATCTTCATTCCCACAGCCCAGATTTTTAGCCCTCCTTACCACATGGGCATGGCAGCCATGGGTGCTCCTCCCTTGATAGCTGGTACGGATGATCAACTGCACATTCACCCACACTGTTTGATGGCATCATCATATCCTCGCTCGTCAAGCTCAAGGACACCAGATGGAACAGGTTACCCATTGTACTCCTTCACATAACTGATCGTTTTGGTAGATGTCTATTTTTGTACTCTGAATCTTATTCGCCATTTCCACATCCCCCATAATACACGTTGTTTGCCCCCCAAAATTCTGCATAACCTTTGTTTCCCATTTCTCCTGGGTATTACAGTCGTCCCAAGAGAAACTGAAGACAATGCTCATGCAGAATTTTGGGGGGCAAACAAGGTGTATTGTGGGGTATGTGGAAATGGCGAATTGGAACTAACTGGAACATAAACTTATGAAGTTGATATTGTATGAAGGACATTTCCTCCAACATTTTACCGAACTGCTTATCTTTTGCACGTACTAGTCACTTAGTCAGCTGGTCTGACGTAGCCTCTTTTAGTTAGTCGAGCACTCGGTATTTATATGATTGACGAGATAGTCGATATTCTGGAGACTTTGCTACATACTTGATATCATACTTGATACTTGGAATTCTGTTACGTTAGCTTCAGTGAAGATCGTTCCTAATTTTCACGTCTTTTTGCATATTTCTTTTGAAAAAAGGAAGCCTTGGAGTTTTTAAGCTATAGTGAGCAACCTCATAATTGCTCTCACTGTAAATATATTTATTTTGGCCTTGAGAGCCTTCAGAAACTGTGTTACTTGACACCAACAAACTTCGGTCTCCTATAAGAAACTCTAGGCTTAACAGTACTCTCCAAGGGTTTTTGCAAACGTCGTCTCGATTTCACAGTAAATTTTGTAAATAACATAAAAGGTTTTGGTTTTGTTATGATGCAGTGCGAAATAGTAACTGCAAGCATTTGTTTATGTCGTTAAGGAAAATAATTAGTCTCTAAATCTTATCACTTGATAAGAAGCGATCATGTCAATGTTAGTTCGGATGATTTGGTTGTATTGAGTGGTTTTCAACTGAGTTGTGTGTAGAGTGCAAAACCTAACCAGATCCTTAACAATTAGACTACTCGGCCAATCTCAGACCTTAGTAAAACCAAAACCAAAGTAATTGTCTGATTACTTTCAACACTCAATTGAAAACTGCTCTAACACAGGATTGTTCTTGTTTGTTAATTATTAGTTTTGATGTATCTATATTATTTCTTGATACCAAAAGCTTATTAATCGAATATGGACATGATTATACAAGAACACCTTTGTTAACAAGCAGATCCAGTGGAACTGTGTAATCTTTTGAAAGGGAGAAAATTTTTGTTCCTATGTTCGACATTGTAAGCAAGAGTGAAATTATTTGGTCTCTTAATGTCATGATCAATTATTACAGTACATTGTAGTTTACCTTTTTCACAAGTTCTGCCATTCATGAATTGTATCACTTCAAGTTAATCACTGTTTAACCAGGCTGTTGCAGAGATGTGAATTTTTTTTAAAGCTTTGTAGTATTTTTCTAGACTCGCCAAAAGGCTATTTTTGTACATTTTGTAAATTACGGAAGCTTGTGATTTTTTAGCTTGATGTATTGTATTTATTTTTGTGTAGGTCACACAGACCTCAAAGATGAGACTTGAATATATATATATATTAGAGTATTTTGCTACCAGGAAATGTAAATAAACCCTTGTTCAAGAACCCACCTTCCCGACTCATATTTTCAATAGTCTGTATAGACTTAGGACAGAACTTACGGGGGTGTAGGACCCCTTCTCAGAGACAAAAAAACCTGACTCGCAATCGACGTCAAATTAATCAATAGGCCAAGTTCGTATTCTCGGTATTACACTGAACTAGCTTGCAATGGAGGCTCATGTAGGGGAAATATCATTAAAAAGTGATGGGTTCCATGTACAATTGAAATAACTCCCCGCATTAGCCTCGATTACAAGCTAGCCAAGAATACGAATATGGTCTATCCCGTGCTTTTCCTGAAGAACACGAGCTGCCCAGATTCCCAGGTCGTCTCCTTCAAAGGAATCCAAGGTAGCAGTAACCTTGAGTTAAATTAGCCAAGAAGACCTGGTGACGATGTTAGCACGAGTCCCTAACAAAAACGATTCAAACCAGACTGCGCACGACTGATCGTTATAAGCAATCGTACTTTTGGTATGCTTGGGCGACTTTGGTCGCACTATAATTCGTATTTTTGCGAGTAACGGTCGAATACCATAACGAGGACGAACCAGCCTCATATATCGGCGAAATGCGACTTGATATCGCAGGAAACAAGAAAGTAGACACGGCTTCTGACGAGCTAAAGTTGGGTAAGGTAACGCAGGATACGAGACATTTGATTAGCTAATTGCGAATTTGGGTACTGTGAAAAACCACTGTTCGCCCGACTCTCCAACAAAAGACACAACAACAAAGACCGCGAGTCACTAAAGAGATAATCAAACACAAATCAAAGTGCACAAAGTATTAACATAATAATTAAGCACAAATCAAATTGCGCGAGGTACTAACGTAATAATCAAACACTAAACAGAGTGCGTCACGTAGTAATCAATCACAAATCCGAGTGCGCAAGGTTCTAACGCCATAGTCAAACAAAACACACATTGCGCGAGGTACTGTAGTAATAATCACACACGAAACAGAGTGCGCGAGGTGCTAACGTAATAATCAAAAACAAGACAGATTGCGCGAGGTACTAAAGCAATAATCAAACACAAAACAGAGTGCGCAAGATACTAACGTAATAATCAAACAAAACAGAGTGCGCGAGGTACTAACGTGATAATCAAACACAAAACAGAGTGCGCCAGGTACTAACTTAATAGTCAAACACAAAGCAAAGTGCACAAGGTACTACCGTAATAATCAAACACAAAACAGAGTGCGCAAGGTACTAAAGTAATAATCAAACGGCACAAAACAGAGTGCGCAAGATACTAACGTAATAATCAAACAAAACAGAGTGCGCGAGGTACTAACGTGATAATCAAACACAAAACAGAGTGCGCCAGGTACTAACTTAATAGTCAAACACAAAGCAAAGTGCACAAGGTACTACCGTAATAATCAAACACAAAACAGAGTGCGCAAGGTACTAAAGTAATAATCAAACGGCACAAAACAGAGTGCGCAAGATACTAACGTAATAATCAAACAAAACAGAGTGCGCGAGGTACTAACGTGATAATCAAACACAAAACAGAGTGCGCCAGGTACTAACTTAATAGTCAAACACAAAGCAAAGTGCACAAGGTACTACCGTAATAATCAAACACAAAACAGAGTGCGCAAGGTACTAAAGTAATAATCAAACGGCACAAAACAGAGTGCGCAAGGTACTAACGTAATAATCAAACACAAAACAGAGTGTGCAAGGTAGTAACGTAACAATCAAATACAAAACAAAGTGTGCGAGGTACTAATGTAATAATCAAACACAAAACAGAGTGCACTAGGTACTAACGTAACAAAAAAATACAAACCAGAGTGTGCAAGGTACTAACGTACTAATCAAACACAAAACAGAGTGCGCAAGATACTAACGTAATAACCAAACACAAAAGAGAGTGCGCGAGGTACTAACGTAATAGTCAAACACAAAACAGAGTGTGCAAGGTACTAACGTAATAATCAAACAAAAAAGAGAGCGCGCGAGGTACTAACGTAATAGCCAAACACAAAACAGAGTGTGCAAGGTACTAACGTAATAATCAAACACAAAAGAGAGTGCGCGAGGTACTAACGTAATAGTCAAACACAAAACAGTGTCCAAGGTACTAACGTTACAATCAAACACAAAACAGAGTGCGTGGGGTACTAACGTAATAATCAAACACAAAACAGAGTGCGCGAGGTACTAACGTAACAATCGAAGAAAAAAGAGAGTGCGGAAGGTACTAACGTAATAGTCAAACAAAAAAGAGAGTGCGCGAGGTACTAACGTAATAATTAAACACAAAAGAGAGTGTGCAAGGTGCTAACGTAATAATCAAACAAAAAAGAGTGTGCAAAGTACTAACGTAATACTCAAACACAAAACAGAGTGCGCAAGGTACTAACGTTATAATCAAACAAAAAAGAGAGTGCGCAAGGTACTAACGTAATAATCAAACACAAAACAGACTGCGCGAGATACTAACATAACAATCAAACACAAAACAGAGTGCGGGAGGTACTGACGTAACAATCAAACACAAAAGAGAGTGCGCGAGGTACTAACGTTCTAATCAAACAAACAAGAGAGTGCGCAAGGTACTAACGTTATAATCAAACACAAAACAGAGTGCGCGAGGTACTAACGTAACAATCAAACACAAAAGAGAGTGCGCGAGGTACTAACGTAACAATCAAACACAAAAGAGAGTGCGCGAGGTATCAACGTTCTAATCAAACAAAAAAGACAGTGCGCAAGGTACTAACGTTATAATCAAACACAAAACAGAGTGCGCGAGGTACTAACGTTATAATCAAACAAAGAGAGTACGGAAGGCACTAACGTAATAATCAAACACAAAACAGAGTGCGCGAGGTACTAACGTAATAATCAAACACAAAACAGTGCACGAGGTACTAACGTAATAATCAAACACAAATTATAACGTGCGACTCTATGGCGTTTACCATTTGTTAGAGTGCGCAAGGTACTAACGTAATAACCAACACAAAAGAGAGTGCGGGAGGAGCTAACGTAATAATCAAACACAAAACAGAGTACGTGAGGTGCTAACGTAATAATCAAACACAAAACAGAGTGTGCGAGGTACTAACGTAATAATTAAGCAAAAAAGCAGAGTGCGGAAGGTACTAACGAAATAATCAAACACAAAAGAGAGTGTGCAAGGTAGTAACGTAATAATCAAACACAAAAGAGGGTGCGCGAGGTACTAACGTGATAGTCAAACACAAAACAGATTGTGCAAGGTACTAACGCTATAATCAAACAAAAAATAGATTGCGGGAGGTACTAACGTAATAATCAAACACAAAGCAGAGTGCGCGAGGTACTAACGTAATAGTCAAACACAAAACAGATTGTGCAAGGTACTAACCGAATAATCAAACACAAAACAGAGTGCGCGAGGTACTAACGTATTAGTCAAACACAAGACAGAGTGTGCAAGGTACTGACGTTATAATCAAACAAAAAACAGAGTGCGGAGGGTACTAACGTAATAATCAAACCCAAAACAGAGTGCGCGAGGTACTAACGTAATAGTCAAACACAAAATAGAGTGCACAAGGTACTAAGGTACTAATCAAACACAAAAGAGAGTGCGCGAGGTACTAACGTAATAGTCAAACACAAAACAGAGTGTGCAAGGTACTAACGTTATAATCAAACAAAAAAGAGAATGCGGAAGGTACTAACGTAATAATCAAACCCAAAACAGAGTGCGCGAGGTACTAACGTAATAATCAAACACAAAACAGAGTGTGCAAGGTACTAACTTAATAGTCAAACACAAAACAGAGTGCACAAGGTACTAAGGTACTAATCAAACACAAAAGAGAGTGCGCGAGGTACTAACGTAATAATTAAGCAAAAAAGCAGAGTGCGGAAGGTACTAACGAAATAATCAAACACAAAAGAGAGTGTGCAAGGTAGTAACGTAATAATCAAACACAAAAGAGGGTGCGCGAGGTACTAACGTGATAGTCAAACACAAAACAGAGTGTGCAAGGTACTAACGCTATAATCAAACAAAAAATAGATTGCGGGAGGTACTAACGTAATAGTCAAACACAAAACAGAGTGCGCGAGGTACTAACGTAATAATCAAGCACAAAACAGAGTGTGCAAGGTACTAACCTAATAATCAAACACAAAACAGAGTGCGCGAGGTACTAACGTAATAGTCAAACACAAAACAGAGTGTGCAAGGTACTAACGTTATAATCAAACAAAAAAGACAGTGCGGAAGGTACTAACGTAATAATCAAACACAAAACAGAGTGTGCAAGGTACTAACGTAATAGTCAAACACAAAATAGAGTGCACAAGGTACTAAGGTACTAATCAAACACAAAAGAGAGTGCGCGAGGTACTAACGTAATAGTCAAACACAAAACAGAGTGTGCAAGGTACTAACGTTATAATCAAACAAAAAAGAGAATGCGGAAGGTACTAACGTAATAATCAAACCCAAAACAGAGTGCGCGAGGTACTAACGTAATAATCAAGCACAAAACAGAGTGTGCAAGGTACTAACCTAATAATCAAACACAAAACAGAGTGCGCGAGGTACTAACGTAATAGTCGAACATAAAACAGAGTGTGCAAGGTGCTAACGTAATAATCAAACGCAAACGAGAGTGCGCGAGGTACTAACGTAATAATCAAACACAAAACAGAGTGTGCAAGGTACTAACGTTGTAGTGAAACAAAAAAGAGTGCGGAAGGTACTAACGTAATAATCAAACACAAAACAGAGTGCGCGAGGTACTAACGTAATAGTCAAACACAAAACAGAGTGCACAACGTACTAACGTAATAATCAAACACAAAACAGAGTGCGCGAGAAACTAACGTAATGGAATTCCCTTATTATGTATACTAATGTAAGTATACTAGGCATTACTGTGCAGAGATTAGGTTATCTACAGTGACAACGTTTTCTTGTTTTTACAATGTTTCAAAGGAACATATATATCTTAATTTCCGGCTGAGAGGTCCGTCTAGTTAAAAACTGACCGAGGTCTTGAAGGCCGTTGGCCGAGGACAGCATTTTCAAGTCCGAGGTAAATGACTTCTTTTTTTTCTCTCTCTCAAATCCCTTTAGAATTGTTGACCTTTTCCAGACATACATTGCGCGCTCGCTAAAGTGCAGGGCAGAGTAGGCACGTAGGATTCGTTACCGTGCCGTCTTAGAAAAAATAATCAGAAATCTCTCAATAATTTAATTACTAAGAAGACTAAAAGAAGGGCATACAGCCTGGGCGTCCTGAAAACCTCAAAATTTCTCAATGAAGTGATTAGCCGCGTAAAGAAGCTGAAAAATTCAAATATTAAATATTCAGTCGCCTTACAAAGCGTTAAGTTTAATATTCCTTAAAGCAGAACGTATACTGGAAAATGTGAAGGAAATTCAGTTAGAATTCTACTAAACAATTAGACTAGGAGTTCTCAATGAGAAGTGAGTACTGCCGTTAGTAGCGTGTTTGTATGTCAATATGACAATGGGAACTGCAACAAAAATATAACTTATTTTATTTCTTAAACATGGTTACATGTACTTTGAACCTATAAATGCTTGTAAGAGTAAAAAGGAACATATTCGTTTATTTCAACGCAACATGTAATGAACAGTGTTGTTTTGTATAGGTGAACTGTACTGTTTTGTATAGGTCAATATGCAATGAACAACGGGACTTATCGTCTATAGGTGAACTAATCAGGACTATATATTTGGTCTGACAGTTTAAGTTACTTTCTTATTGTAGGTAAATACAATGTTTTTTTCAAGGCTAGTAACAGCTTGGTGTTGATCTTTAGAAGGATGAGTGACACTGCCTAATGCAACATGTAATGAACAAAGGGCCTTATCATGTATAGGTCAACTATAGCTTGTCAAGATGGAAATTGACTATATATTTGGTCGGACAATTTGGGTTACTGCTTTGGTACGCTTATTGTAGGTAACTACAATGTTGTTTAAGGCCAGTAACAGTTTAACGAAGTCATGCTTAGAAGGATCAGTCAGACCCTCTGTGTTAAACAATTGCGAGATGACTTTGTTAAAAAGTGTAAGAGACAACTTTTCCTTCTTTGGTGTGGTTAGGAAAAATACTTGAGCATAATACTGACTGGGACAAAAGTCTTTCATCTGTTGCATATTACAATTACTACAAGTAATAATGTCTGAGTTGTCATCATGTTCGATCTTCTTATTGCATTTTATACAGGCCACGTATGTGGACGTTGAAATTACACCTGCTACAGATCCTTCCACAGTTGCAGTGACAGAATCATCAGTTAATCTCGGTGCTAAAGCTAAAATATCAGTATGTGGCTCTGTTTGCTTAATGGCAGTGCCACTTTTGGCAGTATTTATGTATAGTTGCTTAGTAAGGGCATCTTTCTTTACTCGTACATTCTCAAAAATGTATGTCATGCCTTCTTCTACTTGCTCACAAAATTTCTCCCAAAATACTATCTTAGAGTAACCTTTTGTGTCTACAATTTGCCCTTCTAGCATTTTTAAAGTTCCTCTACTTGTCTGGAGTATTTTAGGTTCTAGTAGAGAAGTAACCTTTGCTTTGACTGTTATCAGTTGACCTGCAGCAATGGTTTTCAGCATTCCTAGGTCGAAGTTGCTGGGGATGTCAACTTTTGGAAATGGTGATGCTGTAAGCTGTTGGACTTCGACATTAGCACTCATGAGCAAGTCATCTGTGTTGCTCTTTTGGTCTATGCGAAATCTTTTTATTTTCACAGGGCTGCCACCATCTTGTACTGACTGGAAAAGGTCTCTCTTGGCAGGGGCAAAACAAACTCCTCTTAAGTATTTTTCTTTTGACTGTACTTGAAAGTCGAAGAAGGTGTCTTCTTTTATGGGAGATACATTGTGTATGTAACCAATTATTTGATCAGGTTTCTCTGCAATGAAATAAAAACAACTTAAGCATCATTTCATTTTTTTGCTAAGTATTAAGTTAACGGTTAGCTGCGTTTAGTTAAGTGTGTGGAGAAAACCTTTAATAATTCAATGTGTTGCAAATGAAATATAATAAATTATTAAATTGTTACTGTGAAGTGTGTTTTTATTTTAGATGATTTGTCCTGGCTTACCTTCACTGCTTGTTGCTTCAGGATTTTTCTGGTCCATTGCTGTAGTCTGTCTGTACTCTGATGAGGTACGGGAAAAGAAATAAAACAAGCTGAAAATAAGCTGTTGCCAAACTTACTGTTAAGTGTATATAATATCACTTACTGTAATTGCTTTTCTAGAAATTAGTTTTGTTTTTTACTGCTAAATGTTAAAACAATTCACATTTTGAAGATGTTTACATGTATGTTTGTTTGTATTGGTGAATATGATCACCTTTTTCTTGTTTGTTGAAAGACACTTTACTGCTTA
>NC_138146.1:19640123-19657623 GCF_964199315.1 Orbicella franksi | reverse complement strand
TCTTAACTCTTCATCAGAATTGTCTGACAAATTATTTCGTCTCTTAGCACTTACTGGTACTTCAGTAAGTGATTCTCCTGCTTTTCTTTTCATATGGTTTTGTTCAGATAGTTGAGCTACATCGACATTAGCATTAACATGGACAGATGCAATCTCAAATAAGCTTACATTCAGACAACATGCTAAAGTTTCAAGATGATTTTGAAATTCATCTAGCTCAGTAAACTTTGAAACAATAGCAGTACCATTTTCATCGGGCATTCCCAGGCAATTCCTTGCATGTGAATCAAACAGATAAAATGAATCTGATTTTTGTATAACAGCCATGACATAACCATCAAGAACTAACATTGCATTTGGACTATCTGAAAATGCATTAATCAAAACCTGCCTCAGTGAGCAAAATGGCCCGTCTCCACAAAATGAGCGATCAATGCGCCCCTGATAAAATTTACTGTAGTTTAAACAGTACTCGACATTGGTCTGCGAGGTTGCCACCTTCGGCAACTCGTTTATTGAAAGAGTGTCAGTATCAGGTACCATTTCATTAGTTAGAGCATGTAAATACATGCGATCTCCATGAAATAAGATAGCATCGATATCTGCTTGCGTCCAAGAATCGACCGAATGCGATCGATTGAAAAGCAAAGCTGAAAGTGACATAAATGCACACTGTCGGCCTCGAGAATGCTCACTGAAAGCTTCATGACCTTGATGAATGCTTCCTCGAATAGAAGTAATCATAACAGATTAGCAACTCACCTGTAAACAGGGTAAACCTCGATTCTAGTGTCTGTATCCCAAGGCGAGAAAAAGCAAAGCTGCAAGTGAAACAAATGCACACTGTGGGCCTCAAGAATGCTCACTGAAAGCTTCATAACCTTGATGAATGCTTCTTCGAATAGAATTCATCAAAAGAGATCGAAAAAAATCGATCAAAGAGAACAAAAAAAATGCAAAACTCACCTTCTTGTGAAACGCGAAAGACGTCAAAACGGCTGATCGAGCACATGTGAATTTCATCGATTATAAGCGAACTGCTCATTGGCTGCCTCGTATTTCAAAGGGCATTGCTGATAGGCTAATTCACGATCCGATAGAACGAACCAACGAACCAACGAAACTTCTCAAATGCCTTCGAGAATATGAACGCTGCCTATCGGCAGCAATTATTCGTTCTATTTCTGAGGTGATAGTTGCTTCGGTCTTCGGCCTAAATCAACTATCACCTCACAAATCTCGAGCTCATAACCTAAAATTGATAAATAAAGCTTTAAAGTCAATCGTTAAAGCGCAGTTAATGGAGCGTGACGCTGTTTACGTAGTCATAGCTTACTATTGGTCACGCAATGGAAGTTCGTCTGTCACGCCGATTGCGGAGCGGTGTTGTCCCCTTTACGCCATAGAACGCGTGTTTATTGCTTGTGTTTGTCGGGGTATTTAAAGCATTACTCCCTAGGAACTGCAACATTAATATAGTTTTGTCGTAACTCTCATATTTATTGCGTGCCTATGTTTTTTTTTAATATAACACAGTTGTCGTTTGGATGGTCAGAAACAGTTGACGTAGTCAGTTGACGTTTGTTGGACATACTTTACGACCCTTTACACATTTAGGAAACCCGCTCAAGTACAAAGAACAGAAATCGACGAAGTTTTATTCTGCACAGCAGGATATAACTGACACCTTACGCAGCAACAAGCCATTTGTATTGGGAAAAGCGGAATAGCAGCACGACCGGCCTAAGGGTGATTAAATTTTACCTCAAAGACTTGGAACTGTTTTATCGATGCCCCTTTGAACCAACGTTAATGACTTGAAATTAATCAAATCTATTACACCAACTGCAACACTGTTTGATTTAACATACGTTGTTGGAAAACACCTGAGTGTGCAAATTTCAACAATAACCAGCCTTCTCTACCAAAGAATTGCGTTCCTCCGACCTCAGAATTTTATAATGAGAAACTCAGGCAAAGTTTGCTCCTTTGGTTTTCTCTCAACTCCTTGTACATGCCTTACTGGTCAGTAATTACAGCGTGTTTTATTCAAGTTTTGTTAAATTATCAGTTACGTATAACTCAACTATCACTCACATAAGCTACCCCTTAAGTGAGGTAGCCTTTCGTGGCTGTCCATTGATAACTACCTTTAATTTTACATCAGCTTATGAAAACGTTAAGCACTTTTATGCATTTTCTCCAGCCAGCAATAGTTAGCCTTTTAATTAATGGTCTCATATTGGCATCATTGGCAGATGACAAGAGCAACTGATGACAAAACAATTACAAAATTTTGTGAGCTTTCTGTTCAAGAGGATAATTTATCAAAATATATCCTTGAAATTGTAGCCACTTACACACATGCTTATTGAGGAAGAAGCAAGTGACAAGTGCAAGAAAGTCTGGCTAGGAGGCCACTGCAGTGTTGGGTCAATAATAATTAATTGTCATTAAAGGAAAATTGGGTGTAGTTGTCTCAAAGAAAGTTTCTTTCTACATGTTGGGCATTTGTTTTGCATCTGAACTGCACTTCTTATACACTGGTCACAAAACACGTGTCCACAAGTTGTTGACATTAACTTCCTTTTTCTTCTCTTTATCTGAAAAATAAAGTTTTATATTACTTAACTTAAGTCCAGTTTGCCTCTTTCACTTGGTCACATGACTTTGGCTAGACCAGACAAAAAAATATTTCACTTTTGGTAATTTGAACAGACTTCGAGGCACTGAGTTTGTGTGCAGTAGGGGCCTACAGATTGGGACTCGCGTATAAGATTGAGCACAAGTATGACTTTTCACTTAATTATCACATTTCACACCCATCTCATTCCTATGGTGTTCTATTCAACTGGTGAGTAACAGGAAGAGAAGTGAGAGCTCTACAAAATGTAACTGGATTGAAATTCAAAGTCGTTGCACTGAATCTCATACTAATACTGCCCAGGGGTTTCATTAAGGGCCAGGCACCGGGCAAATTGACCAGCTGTGAGGATGTTTTTGTCCACCTGGTTTGACCATCTGATGGATTGAAAGTTTTTGTTATAAAGAAGTTCAGTTCAAAAAGTTTTGTCATTAATGAAACCCCTGGACTGCCATCTTAGGTTCTTAATAACCTGGAGCCAAATATTTCTCTTCTCAAATGTTCAAACATATTGTATGACAATAAGCAAAGATATTTAACTTAAAGGAGCTCAGTCACAGTTTGCACATTTTGAAAAGTTTAGCCTAAATTTTTCAAATTTGTCGTTTGCAATCCATGTCAATCTTCGCCATCCTTGACCATCCTTGTTCCTTTATGGTTTATTATTATCTCTTTGATGTTTTTCTATCTTAGTAAACTATTATTTTCAGGTTTCCTTCCATTTAAAGGAGATTTTGTACGTGGCCAAAAAAAACAAAACACTGTGACTGAGCTTGTTTAATACAGTATATAGTCTAGGCCTGATGAGGGTTAAAATTTTACTCACAGTTTTTTCGTCATCCAAACATATAGGACAGCTTATCTTCTTTTCAGTTGTTGTAGCAGCTGGATCATCACTGTTAGATGTTGAAGCTACGACTACACCAGTGTTCTGTTCACTTGTTGTATTACTATCAACTACCTCTTGTATTTCATCATCAGCATTGAATAATGGTCTGTTCAACACACTAGGTTGTGCAAAACGACAAGATGACAACTGGCTAATAGGATCTCCACGGTATATTCTATTCACACACTGAAAGACAAGGATACATAATGCTCAATTTTAAATGGCCAATGACAATATTGGCTTAATTTGTAAAAAAACAAACAAACAAACAAACAAACAAACAAACAAGCAAACAAGTTAACATTTTACTGAGTGGATGTTGACTTGTTAACTGAAATTAAGTCTATGCTTGAGGTTACTAACCTAACAGCCTGGAGCTTATCTCTACTATCAGTAAGCTAATTAAAAGTGATTAGGGGTGTTTCAACAGGCTAAACTTAATGCCACCTAGCCAGGCCAGTTTTTGTAAGGTTCACATAAAAAGTGAGGAGTTGCCTATCTATCAAAATCATTTACAAATTGGTGGGCTATGACCCATGTACTACTGCACATGTGCAAAACTATGGACCAAAACAATAAAAACCCAAATTTCAACATTTGCATCTGGTGAACCAATCATAAACCAGTATAATAAACTGTGCTGAGGTTTCCTGATCATCTCTCCTCAATGAGAGGGAAATCTCTGTCTCATTTGATACTCCAGATGAAGAAGGATTCCATTCTTGATGTACTGACCACATTCTTGTCCCCAAAACTGCCTATCCTACTTTGCTGACAGGGCCTTGGGAAAGGATGTGATCTGATTGGCTAGATTCTTGAGTGAAGATTTTCACCAAATTAATGCCAGTTTCTTCCCAAACCTATCAAGTAGTTGATCTCTGGCCAAAAATTTCTGATCACAGTGCCTACAGACCTTAACAGATTTTAACAAAGGTAATTTTAATTAAGTAGAAGAAACATTCATATGTTTCATTATGGAAGATTTCATTAAAAATTCCCCCTGTAATTAGCTTTGTAGCCTTTTAGGTGTTTTGATCAAAAGGTTTTAGTCAGAAATCAACCAGTGATACTTTCAGAAAGGAAACCAGCGTTCAGTTAGTGAAAATCATGTGTCTCTGGAGCCATCTTCTGGCCCTGCCAGCTAAGAGAGAGACAGCTCTGGGAACAAGAGATTATGGTACTGGCCACTGACTGACTGACCAAACCAATATTTTACAGTGAACTTGACCGCAGAAAAATTTATGTATAATGAGAGATTTCATTTTGATAACCTTAAAAGTCATACCACAATAACAGGGCTGGAATCGATTGAGGAATCTGCTGGGCTTTCACTTGTTAAATCCACCACATTGCTGTCATGGAAACCTGAATCATTAGTCAAGTCTACAACAACAGAACCACCTAAAAATAAGTACAGAGATAACAGCTAACATCATTGTTATTGCAACCAGTATACAAAGTTTTGGAAGAAATTTAAGAAGAAAGATTTCCCGTCCCCAACTCCCAAAAAACTACTTTGCCAAATAAATAGCATTCAAAACTTCCTATTTAAGGTAAAGTGACATACAAGTGACTAAATGAGGAGTTCCTGTAATGGCAGAGGTTTCTACAGGGTGGGGTGATTGGCCCCACATGTACTCCCATCTTGAAAGGCAGGGGTTTTTCTTTGTCAGGCCTCTCCTTACCTAATCTGCCATGGTTGCACCTACTAGGGGTTAAGGTTCCAACCAGCGTGGTTCTTAGGATCACTAAGGTACAAACACTTCACCATCCCAACAAGGTGACAAGCCCAGGGTGAAGGAGCTTATGAACTATGTGGCATAAAGAGGGCTTAGTTTGTAACTTGCACTAATCAGGCAGCTTGAATGTACTGTACCTTGTCTAATGGTTGGAAGTTTTTCCAGATCTATTACTTCTGGCCTTGCAACTTGAACATCACCAACAATCATCACATCTTCTTGAGAGCGTGATATTGTAGGTGACTCTACAGTTGTTGGTTCACTGTCTGTTCTACTTTCTGTAGTGTGTGTCTCTAGAGCAGCTGGCCCACTATCAACAGTGTTCCCTGCAACGGTCTCTTCCACAGTCTCGTCATCTATTCTGCGTCTCTTAATTTCTGGTGAAAGATGTTCCTCCTATCCAAAAGAAAGGTAAGTACTGTAAACCTGTTCAAACCAATTCACATTCAGTCCAGTAATCAATCAACTGCTCTTACTTTTGCTGACTTTTTGAGAACACAAGCATACTAAAATAAGTTTTTAGGTCAATTTTTCAGTCTAATTCTCACTCTTCAGAACAAAACTTTCATGTTTCATACAGGTCTACAGCCACCATGTCAGTTAACACTTACAGTGTTTTAATTTCATGTTTGCACCCTCATCAAAAGGAAAAAACATCAATCATTGTTCTATCCTGTTTGTGTAAACTTCAGCAGTTCATCATATTTTAGATGAAAACCACACTAGGATATTATGCTATCTAGACTAATCTCTATAAGGCCAAGAGCCTATTATTAGATGTTGATGGCATGGCAGTACACCTTCCACAAGGGTGGTTGGGGTATTATGCAGCAAAAAAACACACTCAACTCTTTTCTGATATATTTATCATTCTGTACTCTACACTCCATCTTAGACCAAATTGCAAATTCAAAGATCTTGTATGATGACTACATTAGCTGACACTTCTAAACCTACAGACACTTGAAACAGAAAAAAGAAAGTTTCAGCCATAGAGGGTGAGAACATTACATGAACATATTACACATTGTCATAATAATTGCTTTTTAGGTGTTTATAAAAGGCTAAAAGTTACTGGAATTTTAAAAACCAAAACGTTTCAACCATACGGTCATCGTCATCAGTGGTACATGATGGAAATTTATATACAACTTGCTTTTGTTCGATTAAGTTATTCCCGAGGGGAACAATTTTTTCATTGTGAAACTGTTCCCCTCAGGATTAACTTAATTGAACAAAACCAAGTTGTATGTAAATTTACATCATATACCACTGATGATGACCATATGGTCGAAAATGTTCTGGTCTTTAAAATTTTAGTAGCTTTAAGCCTTCTAAAAACATATTTACACATTGTTATGAAGCCAATACATACAGGAACATTGAACCAACAAGGAACCAGTCCCTAACTGTCCATGGGTCCTCAAATTATCATTTACAGTTGTTCTCACCTGAGGAGAAGTCACTTCTTCCGGTGCACTGCTTGGCAAAAATAACTCTTCACCTCGCTCAAGCAGTAACAATGAAGCAGATGGCTCATCCAAAGGAGGAGCTGTATTTGCTTCCTTCCTCCGTTTGCTTCCCTAAATACAATAATTAACAATAAATTATTTAAATTATTAATAATAGCCATTAATTAATAGGCTATTTTGAAATGTAACTGGCCTCCACACGAAGGCAAACTTTAGGTTGACTTTGTAATGATAGAAATTTAAAACTAGTTTACATTATGGCAGGATAATTTCAGGTTAAAAAGTAGTCACGTTTGTATAAATTAAGTTCACAAAGTCAACTTTAGCCTCATTTCTACTTTAAGTCCTAACCTCTTTAGCATTGTTTATAATTACTACTGGAAAGCGTTTTCTTTCTTTTTTTCAATAATACTTGGGTCTTACTGTAGTAAGTGTTTAGAAATCGGCTGAGCCTGAATTAAACGGTGGAAAATGGAATTATATCTTGTAACTTATGATCACTTTGTTTGCCTAGGCACATGAATTATTTTGTGCTTGATAACAAGTTTCATATTTCTTTGGGACAGACAAGACAATGACAAAACACTTTTCAAAATCAATATACTTGCAAAGATAAGTCTGACAACGTTCAGGGTCTGACTATTGTTTTCAGCTTTGGGATGTACGCTTGTTATAGTAAATTTAACCATAAGCAATATTATCACAGAACATCTTTTAACAAATATGGCTGCTCTGTTTATTGACTAAAACTGGTCACAGTGTCAGTAAGCTGGAAAACAAATCACTTCTACACATGGAAATGTGTTAATAACACTCTTAGGTCTTATAAATCGTGACTATGAATGTACGCCATGAAACAGAATTCATAGCACTCTAATAGCAAGAGTGGTTTTCAACTGAGTGACAATCACACTGGACAATCACAAAGGACACAGACAATTCAATGAACCAATCAAAACTCAAAGTAAATACATGTAGCACATGTGATGCAGAGGAAAAGATGCATGAGTTAGTCGTGATTGGTTTTGGCTTTACTTCTGATTGGATTGAAAATGGGAGAGTCTTTGAAGCCATTGTGTAGTGTAGTAAATGTGAAACCAATTACTTTTTGACATTCAAGTGAAAACCACTTAGGTCCATTGCTTCACATCTGCATCATGGCAAAAATACCCCCTAAATCATTGCTTTCTAACAGGTACGGTAGTTAGTATTTTAATTCGTGTTACAATTTAACTTTAATAATTCGTGTTACAATTTAACAGCACTTCATACTAGCCAAAGAAGCACAGCATACCTATTATTTCAGGGGAGGCAATTGTGTCTTTTAAATATATTAACTTGGTTAGAAATAACGTTGTAATAAATAGAAACCAAACAACAACAAAAAAACATGAAATGTTAAAAATAAAACATGTTAAAGTTCAGTAAAGTTGTATGACAGAGAACATCAGTTGTCAAAAGGAAGGTAAAAATTCGTGTTACAATTTAACAAGCACACCTCCTATATATATTATATATACCGTTGTCTTAATATGTATGAACAAAAATATTGGCTAAAGATTAAAATAAGACTTATTTGAATACTTAACAAAGAAATTGTAGAACTCGCAACATCACAACAACAGCAGCAGTAATCTCACTTACTCGAGTCACAGGCTTGTTCATAACTTTATCTAGGATTAAGTAGTTCTCTCTATGGCTCCCAAAAACAGCTATAGCAAGGACAGATAGACAATGGGAAGCTCCACCTCTGCCATAACAGTAAGCTTAATTCTTCATTTCTTCAAAGGAAGTGGTAATTTCATCCTAGCGCCATTTTAGCACAACCAGACAGCACGTCATTGTTCGACGTCATTGTAAGTCAGCGTTTTGTTTCGTAGTCATGCGCACAACAAGAACAAGTTCCGGCCCAAATCCTATTTCCGGTCAACAATACCATTTATCAGTTGACGTCAGTTTTTTTTTTTTTTATGCATCTGTCCTGTTATTGATCGTGAATTTCGTCATAATATTATCAAAGTAGCTGTGGATCCAACATTATCAGGTTGCTGTGGAAGCCGAGTCGGAGTGGATCACAGACTACTTTGACAATGTTATGACGAAATTCATTGTCAATAACAGGACAAACGCATGAAAAACTGACGCAATTTAAATAACTATCGTCGAGTCTTTTTTTTTTAAATAGATGTGACAACTGTATACCCTGAAACTTTTCTAGTCCTAGGTCATATCCACTTCGACGTTGCTGTAACGTGAACGTCAAGATAGGCAAGCGACGGCAGTGAATGCAACTTCCGCTAGAACGCGGAAAGTGCAGTCTTCCGTATTTCACGTCATACCTAAATAAACAAATAAAAAAGGCTTGATCGTGCTTTGTTCTGTCATAAAGCGCTCAAGGGAGTGGTGAAAGCACGAGAAGGGGTCGAAAGAAGTGTTGGGGAAATACGAGCCGATTTAAAAAAGAGTTTTCTTTGGGCCACTAAGCATGCTGTAATAATAGTTCTTTATCGTATGGGGTCGTCGTTAAACAGGGTGCACTGTATAAAATATGGTGCGTTGCTTGTACATGTATGTCAGCGTACTTTGTAACTCTTTCTGTATTAGAATAATTAACAAATTGACGTCAGTTTTTTATGCGTCTGTCCTCTAATTGATGATAAATTGCGTCATAACATTGTCAAAGTGGCTGTGGAACCAAGAGCCGCAAAATGGTCAAATGCCGGGAATAAATGAGGGGGAAAGACGCCGTAAACTTGCCCTAAACAAAGATAAGTGAATTTTATTCACAATGACGTCAGCCTTGTCAATAGCTTTTTTCGCATTTTGATTGGCTACTTAAAAAAGTCCATAAAATCTCATTAGTCAAAAAGTTGACAGTTTGACACGTCTTCTCATTGTACCTGAAGAAGGCTGGTTTGGCCAGCCAAAGTAATATATAGTACACTTTAAATAAAATCATCCTACGTTGTGTCGGTTTCTGCTTTTATCTTCTTCACGCATACAGAGGCAGGTAGGCTTAGCACTCCCCTTACCCCACACCTGGCGACACACCATCCCGCACGATGGATCGCAAGCAACACGTCTTTATGCAGCGTCACACGAAACCTCTACGTCCTTTACCAGTCAAAGTAAGAAGGGGCTGGAGAGGAGGAGAACTTCAGTAAATAGGCGCGCAGGGAACTCTGGTCTATTCCTTATCCATCACCCCATGCGCGCCTCTCTCATTTTCGTGACCAAGGATCTTCGGCACGAACCGGGCGACCATTGGCCACGTCCACATGATCTGTTGGACACGATAGGACACGCGTCTAAACACCCCTAACTGGCGGGTTTCCTTTGCGTTTCTTCCATCGTAGGATTTGTCATGTCAATGTTGAGAGCCAGACCAGTAGTGTTGTTTGGCCCAAGTGGCTGTGGCAAGAGTACACTGAAGAATCGTCTTATGAAGGATTTTCCTGAAAAGTTTGGCTTCTCAGTGTCACACACCACGCGAAGTCCGCGACCTGGAGAAACAGATGGAAAAGAGTATTACTTTACCAGCTGTGATGTAATGCAGCAGAGCATTGATCGTGGCGAATTTATCGAGTCAGCAGTTTACAATCAGAATCTATATGGAACTAGTAAAAAGGCTGTGCAAGATGTCCTGGACGCAGGCAAAGTCTGTTTACTCGACATCGATATGCATGGAGTTATCAGTTTGAAGAAAACTGGCATGGACTGTTATTACATTTTTGTGAAGACACCTTCATTAAATGAGCTGGAAAGGCGCCTACGTGTTCGAGGTACAGAAACAGAAGGATCAATATCTAGGCGACTAGATACTGCAAAGAAGGAACTTGCGTATGCTGAGCAGCCTGGCAATTTCCATAGTGTGATTATTAATGATGATCTGGAAGAAGCTTACACTGAGTTCAAGAATAAGATCCACTTGGAGGTGGTTTCCCTTTGGTAGCTTAGGTAATTTAAGATCATTTTAGTTGTTGTGCTACAGGCTGAATGAAACAGGCTATCAGTTGTTAAAATGTTTGTCGCATTGACATATTCAGGGAATTATTGAACTCAACAAGGTGGTCTTAGGTTGACTAACATTACATTGTCACACATATAAAATAAACTTCAATTACTTAAAATAGGTAAAAGATAAAATGCGCTATTTGTCATTTCCTGTTGATATGCGAATGCCACTGCCTAGACCTTAACAGTTTTTCTGATTTACCGGTATTATTGATTTGGGGGTGGCTGCCCAAACAAAATAGCTGTAATGAATTTACAATTTGAAGTTTTGTGTCACTTAGTTCCTTATTAAATTTATTGCTGGCAGGGAAGAGGGCACATGAAAATGGAGAATCAGATTGATTTTTTTTTGTTTTCTTTAAGTAATTAGGAATTTCTAGTTAATAAGTTACAACATAACTGCAATTTGAGACTTTCAAGACTGTGCTGTCAATGGAAAGTGAGGGATAGATTAGCAACCTGTTGATCTTTTGTCTTCCTCAAGATTTGAAAACCAATAGTAATTTGTTAATCCTTAGTTGATTTTCAACTTATTCAGCATGGCTCCTGTCATTTTGATTTTAAACGTCTGTGTACAAAATCATTGGTTATCATTACACTTCTGATCTCAAACTTGATTAACATATTTGAATGTAACTAACTGCAGGCATATTGCAGATATCCTTCCCTAACTTAAGCTATATTGTATTCATATGGCTCAGAAGTATAAATCTCCAAATGATTAATCCACAGCTACTTGTCGCTGAAAAGTTCACTGGAAAACCATTGTTGTCAAAAAAGGAAATGTTCTTTGACCGGATTTGAACCAGCAACCCAAGGCTAGTAGATAAATTCATGTACTGTTAGTGTAGCGGGGCTCAAAAAATGTTTGAATTGCAGCTTTCCCTTTGGACAAGTAGCTCTCAAATTTTGCTCGCCCAGGGCAATGCATGCTTGTTTTTGCTTTCCTTTTTGACTTAACTGGGAAACATTACAGTGAGCCCTTGCCAATCGGACATGTGATAAAGAAAAGTTACTTGCCCCACAATAAAATTCACTTGTTGCAGAGGGCCGGATGGCACTTTTTGCAAGCCATGTAGTCCTGCAATCTACCAACTGAGCTTTCTTAATGTTGCTCAAATATTGTATCTCTTGCAATTATTTTTTTGTACCATGATAAGGGACTGATTGGGGTGGACTTGGGGTGGATGCTTGCAGTGCAAATACTGTAAACAAAGATCATCCCGAAATGGCATTGGCCTTATGTGGATATAAATAAAAATCCAAAAAAAAGTCAACAAGAAATCACATTGCCTTCTATTAACAATGTTAGAGGCTTGAATTGATTCACCCAGAGTATATCTTTATTACTACATTAAACAGCATAAATAGTCCTGTTAGCAACTTATTTATTGTAAGTTTTATTTACAATATTTGTAAAAAAGAGAAATTTTAAATGCTTTTAGTTATAATAAGATTTAAGTGTCTCTGGGTAAGTTTCTTTTTTTGGTACATTAAGTGTAATTAACTAGTGAACTGTGACAGAGCTTAATATTGTATGGACATAAACACTAAAAATGTTTCTTTTGCCTTAAAATGAAAAGACGAGGATTAAAACTGAGTACAGCTTATTTCTTGGTGTAGAAAACCCAGCAATTTCTTGTTGCCCATGTCTATATCAAGTCACCATTCAAAGTAAAACAGGTGGAATATAACCAGTCTCTCTTTTGCTCCAAAGTCTGCAGGGAAGAACACAGCACTTCTGCTCATTTGTTCAGTATTTCGCATTCTTCATTCTGAGAGACTGCTCAGTCTTCAAAACAGGAGACTTGTTGTCCTCAAATTGTAACTGTCCACTGAGTGTCTTTTTTACTTGAATGCCCCATTTGATGACGGTCGCACAATTATTCTTTTAAGCCAATTGCCTAAAACCATAGGCTCGATTTTGGGGGAGGAGCGCGGGCTCCTTTCCCAAACAGCGGCTGGTAATCGAGCCTACTAAAACCAAAGCAAATAGGAATTACTTTGGCATTCAAGTGAACACCACTCTGACTAACATATTCACTAAATTTGTTAGTGAAAACTAATAGTCTCTGCAGAGTAGGCTACATTGTAGAAGGAAATTTCGTTGTAAGGTAGCGTCTGCGACAGGCTACAGAGTGAAAAACATATTTCAACAAATTTAAATGTAGGAGCAGTTGCTTACAGTAGACTAAGTATAAATAAAACTTTTCACTTATTTACTTCTTTAAGACTTTAAAAATAGCTTTTGAATATCCAGAACTGTAAAAGGTAAAAACACATTTGCGGAAGTCCCAATTTGGTTTTTCCAGTCAAACATTTGCTTCCATTTCCAGTGACATTACATGCAAACTGCTGGAAATCAACCTAACAAACTGAAAGCATAAGCTACATTGCTCTAAATAATGTGACACAAAATATTTATTTTTTTACATAAATAAAGCTTATTTTGTACAATTTACACACTTGCACGCATTTACACTAAAGTTTCCTAACATTTTTTCAATAACTAATATGCACACTCTTACTTATACCAAAAGTAATGTTATTGTTTTCTTTCTTTACACAATACCAATAATATTGATACATTGCAAAATATATTGTTTAAGTCAATCTATTGTAGACAAATTGGTACATTCAGCAGGTGATAAGTATCTATAAAAGCACTTATAAATTTTCTAGTCAGTAGTGCTGCAATGTTGAGTCACTCAAGGTAAAAAAAAAAAGTGAAATCTTCTATTTGTTAAAATAGCATGAGCTTTCATCAATTTATAAGACATACAAATAATCTCAGTTTATCAGTCCAAACCTTTAGCTCGGTAGAGACCAAAACCAGATACAGTGGAACCTCGATTTAACGAACCTCTATTTAACAAAGTCCTCGATATAACAAATGATATTCTATATCCTGGCCAAAGTTACAGTAAAATGTATGGAATAGAACCTCAATATAACAAATTCTTTCATATAACGAACATAATCCGGAAGTCCAAGCGTAAAATCTACCTTGATATAAAGAATTACAATGTCAACATGCGACAGAAGATGAACGCTGAACAGATCAACAGTCAACAAATCCTTGTAATCCTTATGGTAAAGAGACAGCAACCTTTCAGTGAGCAGCTTATTATATGTCATAGACATTGGCACTATAGAATTTCGACATCAATTAACTTCTGCTCTATCTTCTTTGAAATCCGGAAATGTTGGGTAGTGCTACATAACAACACTAAAGCCTGTTTCCTTGTTTACATAGACAATTTTCTGTATAACCTCTACACTGGAACATTTTTAAATCGCTACTCTGAAAGTGTCGTTCTTTTGTAAACAAAAGCTGCACATCTACTCAAAAGTGAAAATAATTGATACTGAAAGCCACCATGCTTAATGAATTGCATCTGGGGTACTTCTGGGTGACGTAAATTGCACTGAATTGCATGACAGAAGTCACCTGTGTTACAAATCAATCATTAACTATGACCTTGATATAATGAACATTGTTGGTCGTTTCCCCTCAAATTTGTTATATTGAGGTTTTCGATATAACGAACCCTTGATTTAACAAACAAATTTGGCCGGTCCCCAACGACTTCGTTAAATCGAGGTTCCACAGTGCTGTACATTCATATACCTTGACAGGTTTCAATTAAATGATATGGCTGTTAGCCAGACATGACAAACCTTTTGGGTCATAGTCACCCCAAGTAAACATACAATTGACATCCCTGGGAGATACTCACAGGATCAGGGCAGTGTGGAAGTATGGATGATTGTTACAATTTTTTGATTTCCAAACCACCCTAGTAACCCCTACCCCCTACCCCCTCCCCAAAAAAGCCTCACTGTTCAAGATGCATTCCTTCAAAATTACCTTATGACCATGTGACATACCATAGCTTCTCTAAACATACTGACCCAATAAAATCCTTAGCATCTCCTCAACACATTAATTTTATTCTTCAGCACTACTCCGACCATTTCTCTGGGATTTCCATCCTGGTAAAAAACCATCCTGGTGAAAAACCTTCTTCATTGAGTAACAAAGATTGTTATAAATTAATAATTAATAATTAAAATGATTCATTTAATTTAAATATAAAGATGACTGGTGTATAAATGTCTAGATGTAGGCATGGGTCATCTGAAGGAAACACGTTTCTGACGAGTCTTTTTATTGTTCTCTTGAGATTTCTGTGTTGTATAATTGATATATTGTTCTTGCTGCCGATGAATGTCCAAGTCAGACAGCTGTTGTTGGTGAAATTGCTTCTGGCGCAGCAGGCGAAGTTTCAATTCCTTTATTTTTGCATCTTTTGTTGTTAAAATATCATCTTGTTTAGTACAGAGTTCTTCCATTGCTAAATTTAAGGTGAAAAGTAGCAAAATATCAGAATGCTACAATAGTAACAACAGGATGGCAAAAAAGACTTTGTTTAGTGCAAGAATTATAGCAGAGCTTGCTCCGGTGGCTTGAACCCACCAATTGGAGCACCATACTCATACTCGACATAGGAACCCATGAATTGCTTTTCTCATTTTCATCATGGCTAGCATTAGGGACTTTAAGCAAAGACAACGCGGACGGCGACGGGAACGCCATGAGATCAGGGAAAAGCCAAAAGGTCCACTGCGCATGACTGGCGGGAAACAAGTTGACGTTCTGCGTTCGGGCCCGACGTGAGTGAAGCACATTTCGCGTTGTCTGAAAATGTGAGTTTTCGCTTTCGTTTCCTCTGCTGTGTCAATGCTAAATAACCCGTGTTACTAATTTCGAGGAACTTTAATGCTTGTCCTCTCTTGTTATGTGACATATTTCATTTTAAAGAAACGTTGAGAAATCTGAATTCAACTCAAGCCGGTCGGCGAACATGTGAGTACCGTGAAATATCTTTTTGAAAGCTTATGTAAATAAAGACAACTTACACGAATTTCAATCGAAATTTTTCCTTTCAAGAAGTACTCAAATGTCAAATGGCTCATTATGGTGAAATTCTAACACATTTAAATGGGTAGACACCATTAAAACTTGCGTAGCTGTTTCCATTTTCAGTCGTAAGATCAGTGGTTTACCTAGATCTTTATCAGTCGGCACACTGATCTGTCGTGCCAATCTGATTAAACATCTCCTGATAATAAGTTCATTTACTTCATTGTACAGCTCAGCAAGAAGGGGCAAGTTGCATTTGTGGAAGCGAAATTCGGACCGGCAATCGTCTTCAAACCATCGAAGTTAAAATCAGGAAAGGAATCATAAGGTTGGTCGAGATCATTCGACCGGTTTAAATCGTACAAGAGTAGAAGTTCGTCATCGTTTAACACACCTTCATCATGATTATCAAGAGTTGATTGCGAACTTCTTTCAATGAAGTCATCCTAGTTCATCCTGATAAACAGAGGACAAATAATGTCAATAAGCTTGACAGTGCGGAAACCGCGGTTTCGGACGGTGCTGCTTAATGTTTGTGAATTCCTGCCACAACGGCCTTCTCTCCCCAGCCTTCTCACAGGTTTCGGCGTCCCCGTTGCCGTCCGCGTTCCCGCTGCTTTAAGTCCCTATTGTTGCTCGTGGGCACGTACGTATGACAATGATGATGACATGCGACATGGCAACCATACTCTAGGACTAGCTAATAAGTTGAATGAAGTATGCAGCCTTGGTTTACAGTGTACAACTTTGATATTGGACATCCATGTCATGGTCAATTGACAGCAGTCAAAACAAGATATCTGCTGACCAGTATCACATGACCATGTCACATTCTCAGGTTTAGAACTCATCAAGGTCACATGTTTTATTTTTCTTTAAGCTAATGGCTGCCCAGGTTCTGGTTTTTGATTGGATTACAGGCTCAAGCCAGGTTAACATATTGCAATCAGGAGCTCCACTTTTAGGATTGGCTAAATCTATACCGTAAATCTTCGAATTAGCACCCAGGGTGCTTATTTCAAATTTAGGAGAGGACGGGGGCGCTTATTCGAGGGGGGCGCTTAACTGAGGGGAGGCGCTTATTTAATTTTTCCCAAATTGTGACCTGACATGATCATTTTTTCAATACATCATCTGCACGTAAACAACAATAAAAGCTGTTTATCGACATAAAAAGCCGATCCTAAAGTTTAAATCGTGGTACCATTAGAAATTAACATGGTCACAAACTGAAACAATGTGCAAATCTAATACTGCACGAAGAAAACTATTCATCCTTTGCTGTCTCATTACTCACCCACAAAATAGGGGGAGGGGAGGGGGTGCTTATTTTAAATTTTGGCTGGAGGGGCACTTATTGGAGGGGGAAGTGCTAATTTGAGGATTTATGGTATATCAGTAACATTCTGACCTTGGCACTTTGTTTGGAACTGTTTCTTCTCCTGGCTTTCTTCCAGGGCTTTGTTTTTGGCCTGGCCATACCTGCATGAGTTAGGACAAATACAGAAGTTTATTAATATTTGATTTATTGTCTTTGCTATACATTTTACTATTGTTTTTTTACTATTACTTGATGTAAAGATATCACAAACAAATAAAGCAAGATTCAAAATAAGGCCAGTGATTATTATCAGGCTTAAATAGTTAGCATACATACGCATTTTCAAATGATAACTTTTCCCTCTGTAGCTGCTTGTTTAGAATGTCTATTTCTCCCAATGCAAACTGCAATCTTTCACTCTCACTAGCAAGTTTTGCTTTTGTTCTCACATGTTCAAGTTTTTCTTCCTAAGAGCAATAATAAAGAATGCCACA
>NC_138146.1:19610123-19635123 GCF_964199315.1 Orbicella franksi | reverse complement strand
GAAAAGAGGATGATGACAAACAGCAGCCATGTAAGTCTAATATGGCCGCCATCTTGAAAGGAAGTGCAACTTTTCTGGTCTAATAAGTTTTTATGTAGTAGCTTATTAGTTTTTATCTCGATATCAAGAAATAAAACTTCCACGTAAAAGTTCGTCTCTCGAAGGTAGAATCCCATCTCTTCAACTGGTGACAAAGAGAATGATGTCAAGCATCGGCCATGTTAGTCTAACATGGCCGCCATCTTGAAACGAAGTCCAACATTTCAGGTGTAATAACGTTTTTCCTAGTACCTTGCTAGTTTTTGTCTTTACATCAAGACAGTATACTTTCGCCTGGAACTTTATCTCTTGATATTAGAATCCCATCTCTTTTACAGGTTGAAAAGAGGATGATGTCAAACAACAGTCATGTAAGTCTAATATGGCCGTAATCTTGAAAGGAAGTGCGACTTTTCTGGTCTAATAATATTTTTGTGTAGTAGCTTGGTAGTTTATGCGTGGATATCAAGGTATAAAACTTCCACGTAAAACTTCGTCTCTCGATGGTCGAATCCCATCTCTTCAAATAGTGAAAAAGAGAATAATGTCAAACATCGGCCATGTTAGTCTAATATGGCTGCCATCTTCAAACGAAGTCCAGCATCTCCGGTCTATTAAAGTTTTTCTTAGTACCTGACTAGTTTTTCTCTTTACATCAAGACTGTCGCCTGGAACTTCATCTCTCGATATTAGAATTCCATCTCTTTCACGGGTTGAAAAGAGGATGAAGTCCAAACAACGGCCGTGATAGTCTAATATGGCCGCCATCTTGAAAAGAAGTGTAACTTTTCTGGTCTAATAACTTTTTATGTAGTAGCTTGGTAGTTTTTGTGTGGATATCAAGATATAAAATTGTAATGTAAAACTTCATCTCTCGATGGTAGAATCCCATCCCTTCAACGGGCGAAAATAACAATGATGTCAAACATCCTCATTGTTAGTCTGATATGGCCGCCATCTCCAAAAGAAGTCCAACATCACATCTCTAATAACGTTTTTCTTAATACCTTTCTTAGTACCTTCTCTTTCCATCAAGACAGTATACTGTCACCTGGAACTTCATCTCTCGATATTAGAATCCCATCTCTTTCACGGGTTAAAAGGAGGATTAAGTCGAAACAACGGCCATGTTAGTTCAATATGGCCGCTATCTTGAAAAGAAGTGCAAGTTTTCTGGTCTAAAAACTTTTAATGTACTAACCTGGCAGCTTTTGTGTGAATGTCAAAATATAAAGCTGTCACCTAAAATTTCATCTCTGTTACAATCCCATCTCTTTCACGGGCTGAGAGGAAGATGAAGCCCAAAAAAATGGTCATGTTAGTCTAATACGGCCGCCATCTTCAACCGAAGTGTTAATTTTCTGGTCTAATAACTTTTTATTTAGTAGCTTGGTAGTTTTTGTGTGGATTTCAAGATATAAAATTGTCACGTAAAAGTAAATCTCTCGATGGTAGAATTCCATCTGTTCAACAGGTGAAAAAGAGAATGATGTTAAACATCGGCCTTGTTAGTCTAATACATCGGCCATCTTAAAACGAAGTCCAACATCTCAGGTCTAATAACGTTTTTCGTAGTACCTTGCTAGTCTTTGTCTTTACTTTAAAACAGTCTACTCTCGCCAGGGACTTAATTTCTCGATATTAGAATCCCATCTCTTTCACGGGTTGAAAATACGATAATGTCAAACAACAGCTATTTAAGTCTAATATGGCCGCCATCTTGGAGCGAAGTGTAACGTTTCTGGTCTAGTAACGTTTTTCTTAGTACCTTGTTAGTTTTTGTCTTTACATCGCGACAGTCAACTCTCGCCTGGAACTTTATCTTTCGATATTAGAGTCTCATCTGTTTCACGAGTTGAAAAGAGGATGATGTCAAACAACAGCTATTTAAGTCTAATTTGGCCGCCATATGGAAACGAAGTGTAACGCTTCTGGTCTAATAACTTTTTATGTAGTACCTTGGTAGTTTTGTGTAAATATGAAGATTTCAAACTTTCATGGTAGAATCCCATCTCTTTGATGTGTTGAAAAGAAGATGATGTGAAACAACAGACATGGAAGTTTAATATGGCCGCCATCCTGAAACGAAGTCCAACATCTCAGGTGTAATAACGTTTTTCCAAGTACCATGCCAGTTTTTGTCTTTACATCAAGACAGTCTACTCTCGCCTGGAACTTTACCTCTCGATACTAGAATCCCATCTTTTTACGGGTTGAAAAGAGGATGGTGTCAAACAATAGCCATGTAAGTCTAATATTGCCGCCATCTTGAAACGAAGTGCAACTTTTCTGGTCTGAAACATTTTTATTTAGTAGCTTAGTACTTTTTTGTAGACATCAAGATATAAAGCTTTAACATAAAACTTCATCTCTCGATACATACATACATACATAAACTTTATTTAAGCTCGAATTTCAGAGTAGCTTGACAAGGTAATATTTCCGAGAACAAAATATTTGATAACGAAAAATTAAAATAGAAATTGCTATTTACATATTTACAATTGACTTATATTGGTACAATCCCATCTCTTCACGGGTACAAGAGATGGTACAATCCCATCTCTTCACGGGTGAAAAAGAAAATCATGTCAAACATCCGCCATGTTAGTCTAATATGGCCGCCATCTTGAAACGAAGTGTAACGTTTGTGGTGTAACAACGTTTTTCCTAGTACCGAATATAGCCGTCCTTGTGAAACAAAGTCCAACATCTCAGGTCTAAGAAAGTTGGTCCTACTACCTTGCTACTTTTTGTCTTTACATCAGGAGAGTCTACTGTCGCCTGGAACTTCATCTCTCGATTTTAGAATCCCATTTCTTTTATGGGTTGAAAAGATGATGTGACACAACAGCCATGTAAGTCTAATATGGCCGCCATCGTGAAACGAAGTGTAACTTTCCTGGTCTAATAACTCTTTATGTAGTACCTTGGAAGTTTTTGTGTCAATATCAAGATATGAAACTGTCACCTAAAACTTTACCTCACGATGTTAGAATCCCATCTCTTCAACGGTTGGAAAAGAGTATGTGGTGAAACATCGGCCATATTAGTCTAATATGGCCGTCTTCATGAAACGAAGCCCAACATCTCAGGTCTAATAACGTTCTGCTTAGTATTTTGATAATTTTGTCTTTACATTAAGACAGTCTACTGTCGCCTGGAACTTCATCTCTTGATATTGGAGTCCCATCTCTCTCATGGGTTGAAAAGAGGATCAACTCCAAACAACAACCGATGTTTCACATCATCCTCTTCTCCATGTTGATCCAATATGGCCGTCATCATAACACATCTCAGGTCTAATAGGTTTTTCCTAGTACCTTGCAATTTTTTTTTCTTTACATCAAGACAGTCAACTCTCCCCTGGAACTTTATCTCTCGATATTAGAATCCCATCTCTTTTATGGGTTGAAAAGAAGATGATGTGAAAGCAGGAGTGCACCTGACGGTGTGTGGGTGTGGGGAGGAGGAATACAGATTCCTCGTTCCTATGATATCACCATAAAGAAAAGAACATCGAGACATGGAGTCCACCCATTTCGTAGTAACATGAAACTGGATTAACGAATTTTATCTCGTTCAGCGAACAAATGTTTTGTTACAAATTTCCATCGTTTATTTCGGAAAAAGATCAACTTTACATAACGGGTTTTTCCTCTCGAAAGTAAGGAGTACCAAAGGCTGCTAATTCCGAAAGTAACGTGAGTCGATCTGGACTATATTATTTAGCATACGGACTGCTGAGATTGAAGGGTCTACAACAGGAGGGCAGGAGGCTTAACATTGGATTTAGACAGTACATTATGACAAGTCTCAAGGTTAAAGAAACTTCAAATAAACAAAAAATAACATTTATTTAACAAGTCCATTATTCATTTAAGATCACGAACAGGAGTCTATATTACACAAATTATAGTCTGACAGCGTTAACAATCGGCGCCGAGTGAAGGTCCTCGGACGAGTTCCAAGAACACGGTCTAACAATATGGCGGCCAGGAATAAGTACGAGTGAATGGCAAATCATAGTCTTTCAAGTAATATTCTATTCTCTAGGTTGGGAAGGTTCCACTGTAACTGAACATTTGCAAAACAAATTCACGCGACACTATACTGAGTTGAATGGCTATAACTTATTTTACAACATTTATTTACAACAATTTCTAATTAAAAAAAAAAAAAGAAAAGGAAAAAAAGCGATGTAATGCACGTATTTTTGTTAAGGTAACAAGTACTTTAATATTTTGGTAGTACTTTTCCTAAGCCTAACTCTATATTTATTGTCAATTGTGAGATAAAAGTTCAACAGTGTAGTGGCCAACGATGCGGCAATTTTTACCCAGAAAGAACGAGAGGAAGATATCAAGGAACCACCAAGTGCAAATAATCATCGAGAACAACATAACACCAAAATGCCTTCGTTCATCTACAAATCTCCCTTCCGCCACACGTCCTTGGATAATCAAGAAAACAGCAATGCTGATTAAACAATGTTTATCTTCGCTAAAATGTGATCATCGCTAAGGTAAAGGACATTAAGGTGAGCTGAAGTTCTCAACGACAAACGTCGATACACGGCTGATTTACCATCTCCTGCTCAGAATGCTACTAAAATAAATTTGTTTTAATCGTCAAAATGTCTCCTTATAAACCATGCTCTATTTCATGTAAGATATATTAAAATTTCCATTCAACTCCTGGTTATGTTACATTACTGCACACTTTCTTCCCGGTCTATCACTCTCCACATGGCGCATGCGCTTCGTTCATCCATTTTATACGCTTGCCTCCTCTCTGTAATTCTCAATCCTTTATAAAATAACTTCGATCTTCATTCCATTGATCTGTAGAGGCTATAGTCGATAATTTTATGTACACCATAAGATGATTTCTACTAGCGGTATTTACAGGATGTGTTCATTACGGAGAACTTTCACCAGCCGACGACTTGACAATCTTGTAAGTAATCAAGTACTCTGGATAAGCCTGTAAACAAAAACAAAATAGCAAATAATTTGTCACGAACAGAGGCAATAAAAGACTAATTGAAAGTTCAAGGTGAAATTCATTGATTAAATGGGCCCATAAGTCCTTATCCACATGTAAACGTACCAAGTCTCAATCTTTTTTCATCAGAAAACGTAACAAACTACATGTACTTGCGGCTAGAGTATAAGTGAAAACGTGAAAACGTTCGACAAACTCATAAACTGAACGCATCAAAGGCATATAATACTATAATTTCGAAAGAATAGTGGCTCACCTGCTCTCCCCTATACACCACATATTCAGCAAATGAGAGCCCTTCCGAGCTGGGACGACCAATAACAGAGTGGTGGCCCGGAGGTGAATGCGCCATCTTGACCGCGGAGAACTGGTAAAACGGCTTACCAAGGGCTACACGACATAATAGCAGTTGCCTGGGAATTCAAATAAAGACAGCTCGTTAGTTTTACGCCGTGGATTCTCCCCAGTCTCTGGACTGTGGGTTTGATTATTTGTGTAGTTGTTGCCGAGAATGATGGCTTATGGCAGTTGGCTTGTCACACAATCTTGCGTGACAAGCACAAAAAGCATCTCCCTAAAAATTCAGTTTCAGTTTAGTTTCGGGTGTTACACGCAGGAGACCATAAAGAGACTCAAACAAATGTGACCAGCAGTTACCTTTCGCACAGGTAGCAAGACTTGTCCTTGTGCAGCGCACAGCCAGATCCTCCACCAATGCCGTATACATACTGGTTGCTCTTAGAAGAGTTTTCCGCGAAGTAAATACCTGTACAGAAGCAAGCGTTAGTTTGTTCGGTGAAAGGGTATGCAGTGTCCTAAACTTTAAGCCGCAAAGCCTGACTGCGAGGGCAAAAATCATGAACAATCCCTACCATAATCATCATCATCACAGTCCTCATCGCGCCATCGGACGCATAAGGCCTTACCCTACCATACTCAACTGGAACATTTAGCTCATTTAGCTCCAGGTCAGATGTGCATCCACGTGCACTTTCTGGTTTCATACAAGTTGTTTTTTCTAGTTGGTCATCCACTGCTTCCTTTGGGTTTATTAAAAGTTATTCATCTGTTAGAATGGTTCAAGTTGCTCAATGAGAACCCTGCGCGCCAAGTTCTGACATCAATTATGTGACAAACGGCTTAAACGTCATGGTGATTTCGATTACATCACGTTCACATGTTTGTATAGCGATCTCTCAATGGTTTTTTAATCGATCTACGTCACGAGTTTGTTTATGATTGGCTCACTCCATCCTCATTTCATTTGCTTGCACTTTATGAACGATAGCGGGTGACAGAAACAGAAACCTTACCAGCTCCAAACATGCCTCCAATATAAGCATGGCGCTCGTCGAAACCTTTCTGTAAAATAGCGTGAATGAAAGCTGAACCTGAATTAAAAAGATAATCACTCAAGGATTATTTACCGGTACTTAACATGATGCTATTATACGCTAAAAAGCTGTTACTCATTTTAAAACGTTGGGGAGACTTTGCAGCGGCTTAACGCGCGAGGATGTCTGGGATCGCTTGTGCGAGACTGCAAAAGTGGCGTCTGTTGGTACGTCTAGCGAACGATTCCATGAGCGTTTGTGCAATCGAGATTTTGCAACAGAGTCTGTGAGATATAGACAGGTTATGGTAACACATGTATGTGTTGCCCACCCAACAACAATTACTTGAGCTGTAATAACTATTTTTATACGTGATATGAACCAGTACAAACCTAGCGGGTTTAGGGCAGAGGTAAGCCCTATTCCCTTGTTATCTAGACTATAGACCTGTAAGTATTACAATTAGCCTGACCAACCTCGCTTTTAGTTGATAATTTGAAAGAATTTTTACTCTCAAACGAGGTTAGAGAGGTAAATTTAAATGCATACAATAGAACTTAAACTTGACAGCCATTTACGGAAAAGGTCTACAGGCTTAAAAGGGATATTATTTTAACAATTTTAGGCAGTGTTTAGTTGAAACAATACCCACACCTGATACAACCCTCTGAATTGTCAACGAAGTCACGTGTTAACGTCAACTCAGCTATGAACCAGCTTAGTTAAAAAAATAGGCCACTAAATTGACGTCAAGTTAAGAAAAAAGTACTGAAATGAAGGAATCGTTCAAAATACACACCATGAAATAGCATTCTCTCGTTGCTGTGGTTATGATTCGCTTCAGCAACCTGCAATGAGTCAATGAACAACTCAGGACCAACTGTGAACAAACCAGCTCAATTTACGGAATGATGTCCATTCATCGAACGGTTTTCTTACATTGATTTTTATCGATTGACTTAACTCCGGGAAAATATGCTCACCTCTCTTCTCCGGTACACGTATTTATCCCAAAGTCTTTTGTTTATAACTCTCTGAATCTAAAAAAGAAACGCAAACAAACTTATTCGTAAGCAAGAACTGCCATTTGCAGTTCACTTTCCCTCTAGGGTAGAATCTTGTGTTTTATAATGAGGTTTTGACTGAGTCTCTACATGAAATTATTAATGTGTGACTGTGTAAACGAAAGCAACAACCACTGCTTTCCTCTAACTGACGAAAGAAGCTCACGACGAAACTGTTATCGTTTGGGGGAGCCCCCCCCCCCGGGGGGGTAGGGAGCCTTAACAGATGTACGAGAACTTAATAGCAGTGGAATCAATAGAATGCTTCACATGCTAAAACATTCTATATTCACGTCTTAAGACGCTCTCTCAAAAACTATCGCATCAACGTAATTGTTGATTACACCTTACCCGGAGAATATTGTAAGAATCAAAGTTTCCTCCAGACAGCCCGCCATCCTTCTTGTGTTTCACAACAGTGCTCTGCATCTGCAGGCAAGACAAAATAACACTGCATTATAACTAACAGGAAACACTTCAATTCCGTCCACAAGCACCCGAATACAAGTATACGCGGTCTGACTACTCATATCAGTCGTAAATATCAAAATGAACCAACAACAACTCGCAACATGTTCATGTCATCGGCGACAAGCGCGGGGTAACCAACGTGACCAAGTCGCGGTTAGGTAGCCTTGGATTTGCATCTGATTTTCTGAATAAGTTGCGCGATGTTCTTAAAGCAATCACACGAGGTGGTAAAGCAAAACCATGGTCATTCCAGATTACTTTCGGCACTGAAATGAAAACCGCTCAATCATAAGACTACTTGATTACCTCTTCTGCTACGGAAATGTAGTCTTTATCATCCACGGACAAGTCATGAACAACTGTTCCCTGTTGGTTAGAGAAGGTGAAGGGACCACCACCTGAAACAGAAGAGTACACTAAGGAACTCTGGTTTACTCCTACACTATCCCACTCCTTTCTTTGTCTCAGTACACAAAGGCCAACAAGCCAAGGCCAACAAGCCAAGGCCAACACGACAGAACAACTCACCCAGTTCTGGTAAGCCAGATAGTTTTTCCTTCACTGCCTTTAGGATTTTATGCCGATGTCCAAAGGCGTGAATTCCAATCTCTTTCAGCTCTTCGTGGCCCATATCCACCAGCACATCCCAGGAGATCTGGGTATCAAAATGTTACAAACTATCAGAATGGAGAGTACATCGGTGAACAAAAAGAGTCCAAAGTAGCTTTAGCCTCTTAAGCCAAACTGGTTCGTGCATGTAATTCTCAGCGTTTAACTTCAGTTTCTGTAGCATAACTCGGCTAGGAGTATTGCTCCTCTCCTTGGATGCGATTTTGTATTTGTATTTGTATTTTTTATTTCTCCACTTGACGACATGAATACAATATTGTTAACAAATAAGTGCAGTGAAAAAGAAGTGGAAAGGGAAAAATGTAGAAAACTAAAATAGAAGGTTACTCCCCTGGATTCTGTCAAGTTGTTCCAACAAATTCTCCGGTACCTATTTATACTCCTTGGTGGAGAGTAAGGTGTCTTGCTCAAGACCACAACAGATTGACCCCGGCAAGGGATTGAACCTGGACTGCTTGACCCGCAGTCCAGCACACTAACCATTAGGCCGCCGCGCCTTTCCACCTCTAAATATCACTATCTGTACATTTAACATCTAGAATACTATCCACAGTCCCTGACCTGTTCTTTTTCAAATATATCCTTCAGGTTATTGAGCTGCAAGCTGTCAAGGAACTCTCCCACATCAAGGTCCAAACCAGGGTGACCTGAAAGAAATCAATAATATTAGCGTTAGAGACCCACAGGCTAATATATAACTCAAAATATACTCATACTCTTAAACGCATTTCACAGTGCAATTAATGAATCCTTTACATTTTTACTACTCAGATGCAAAACCAAATCCAAATGCGGTTTGGTTCAGGAAAGAACTTGTTGAGCTTGTTATTCCTGAAGCTCTGATGCTCTCTCTGAGGTTATAATGCACTCGAAACGAATTTTTCTTGAGAAAGAAAGAAAGAAAGTTTTCTTGAGAGTCACTGAGAATTAAAGAAAACAGCCACAAGCAATTCAACTCGGAGCGACTTGCACTCATGTTTGGCAAGCGTCTACTGCAAAGTTTCCCGCACTTGCTACCATGTGAAAAATCAGCTTTTTTTCGTTACTCTTTTATTAAAACTCAAAGTACTAGTGACTGCCCCTTACCTGGGACCATAAACCTTGTCTCCCCGGAGCCCTGGGCTTCCGCTATAGATCTCTTATTAACGGCTCCATCCCCTGAGCCCGCAGGGCTGTTGGCCAGTAGACTAGCGTTCGCTTGTGACAGTGGAGAACTGGAGCTGTTGTTTGCAGAAGAAGGTGACGCAGCACTGCTGGAGGGTGTGGCAGGTGCACTAGGTGGATTGTTCGCTGTGTGGGCCAGCATGGCGTCACTCAAGAGACACTTTACATCCTCAGCCTAAAAACAAACAAACAAAAATAAATAAGATTTATAAATCTATTTAAGTGTCAAATGTATTTAGCACTGTTGTGTTAATTGGGAACACTGTATTGATGAATAAACAAATATTGCAAGTAGAACATAAACTATAAGAATGCCAACTGATGGGTGGCTGTCCAGTTGGGTATTTTACACAACGCGGTCAAGGAGTTGAAATCGGGACTATCGAGGTCAAATCTAGATGGCGGTAGGATGGAGAATTTGAACCAGGGACGTCCAGATTTCAAATCCAGCGCCCTAAACCACCCGACCACGAGCCAACGTTCATAAAACATTGGTCTTAGGTCTTGTAACTTCACAGTTGATGCAAAGAGGCCAGTCCAACTCAAAACTAAACACTGGATAGTTAAACCACTCGGCCATGAGCCGATGCACATAAGACTTTGGTATAAGATCCTGTAACTTCAATGTTGAGGCCAGGAGACCAGTCCAACACAACTGCTTACTGGACTGCTTCCTCGCCTGCTTACTGGGTGGTTAACAGACAAATGTAATGAAAAGTGAAAACGTAGCTGCACACTTTGCAGCAAGACAATGTCCTATGGCAGACTTTGGTTTTTAAAATCGTTTGCCAAAACCGCCTGCAGGTGAATACTTTAGTGATCATCGGATTCCCATACAGATACTGTATTTACCGAACTGCTGGATCACAGCTGACTATGAATCACATATCATATCAAGAATACTAGTTACAGTAAGGATACTAGATAAGGATACCAGGTAAGTATACTAGATGAAAGGTCACAGCCACAATTGAAAGAAGAGCCTAATGACTTCTAGACTGTTCAGACTCTCTATTTTTCAACGTACGCGAAGGAGAAAAGCTCAAATCATGAAGCTCTATTTTTCTCGGTCCCCACCCCCTACCCTGTCAAGTCTCCCATTTTGCACTGGCGTACAGTTCTCTCATGATTCTATCTTTGCATTTAACGATCGAATAAAAATAGGAGAAAATAGAGGGCTGTGAACAGTCTAAATGACTTATTATATGGCTCTGCCTCACAAGGACTGGGAACTACCAAATTCACGAATTTGACTGGCTGAAATCAATATTGAAAGCGGTCTAGATTTTCCCATCACCTCGGTCATGTGTACAGACCGAACGCAGTGAGGTCTGTACGCACGACCTCGGTCAAGATTCTCCCATACAGACCTCCTGCTCGGTTAATAAGAGCTAAATATTTACAGTACGGTTCGTAGTTTCTTACAGTAGCAAGATCCAGAGCAGTCTGTGCTTCCTGATTCTTCATTGTAGGATCCGCACCATGAGCCAACTAAGAAGACAAAAAATGACTAGTGATCAACATCGAATTCATCCTCACAAATAACACTGAAAGTTAGATATGCAGGTGATAAGTATATCACACAGTCTTGAAATCTTCAACATGTACTCTTGTGACTAGAACTACAACATTATTTTAATGTCTATGCTCCATAGGACGTCCTTTCCGTGCAACTGCCAGTGTGTCTGTGTCTTACCCTGAGCACTCTTCTCTTCTAGGCTAGACCTTTTCATTTTGCAATATCATCCCTACACCTTGTTGGATCATTGCAGCCCCTCTTGTATTTTCAGAATCTGGGATGCCAAAGTGTCGACTTCTCAGTCATGTCAGGTCTTTTAATTTTCATACTTATTCAATGAGAAAAATGTCACCAGTGAAAGTAAAGAGGAAACACTGAGAAAACTTACCAGTAGAGCACATAGTTGAGTTCTTCCCTTCTGAGCAGCTTCATGTAGTGGCGTAAAGAGCCAACGGTCTGTGGCATTTACATCTGTATTGTGTTTTATCAGAAGAGATGCGATATCCACATGCTGGAATAAACACAAAGTTCACAACCAGTTAGGATTTATACAGAAAGCAAACACAAATAAACAAAACAAACTTTCGCCAAAAGTTTGCAATAAAAATAAAAGTTTTTGAGCCAGACAACATTTTACATTTAGGTTCAAGCACCCCTACAGAAAACTCTTCCATTGCTTGGTTTGAATAGCACATTTCTAATTTGCAGCCAGACAAAAAAAGTAGGCTAACTCTATCAATTAAAACCAGTTCATTACCAGTTATTAGCACATGGAAAACCAAACAAAATCAACCTGACCATGAACTTACCCCGTATGAGGAAGCATTGTGTAAAGGTATCAACCCTCCTTTGTCTTGGGCATTCACATCAGCCCCATTCTCCAACAGGTGCTCAGCTACTTCAAAATGATTGTAACCAGCTGTACAAAATAATAATCAAGGTACTTGTGCGTCAAGAACCTACATATGGCTAAGTTACAACATACTTCTGGGTTCTTTGTGACCTGCTCTGGTACTTTTGCCTGACTGCTCAACAGCAGCTGCATGTAAACAAAATACCAAGGCACTGGTACTGTAACTCAAAAGATATAGCACTTTATATTTTGTCAAAGTACCTTGATAAAAAACTTGAAAAGTGACTATCATCTGACTGTGTGTTCAGACTTCAATAGAATAAGGACAAATATAGGCCCGTAATGCGTGCAAAGGAATAGAGAAACAGTCTGTACACTGTACATGTAGCAAACAGGGCATGTTTTGAATGTTTGCCACTGTTGTGATATTATTACTCACCAGCAAGATGTAATGGAGTTGAGTTGCGTCCTTGTGTATCTCTACAGTTGATGTTTTCTGGCGTGGACAGCTTCATCACCTGTAGAAAGTAAGTCAATGTCTCTTTCAACATCTTGGAAATCATTACAATAAGTGAATGGACAGTTTTAATGAATGAGTGCAATAGAATCTAAAACCTACCCTTGTTAAATTGCCTTTTTTTGCTGCATCAAGTAAAGCAGCATCACCTGTAAAAAAAAGAAACATTTCAAAAGAATTTAAAATAAACAAAATGGAAATTACTGAGAAATAACCTTGAGTTACGCATACTTTTCGACATCAAATTACGTTAATAGCATACTCAAAGCATTAACCTCTCAGTAAGTCTGCTACATCAGTGTCTCCTTCTTTCACAAGATCCAGGGGAGTTTGCCCATCACGAGTCTTCTTCAGAGGATCAGCTCCATGCTGCAGACAAAAGCACATATAAAGTTAAGCAGTCTCTTCTTGAAGATTCGATACTGTAACATTGCACTTTTTGCTGGCACTTTTGGTGTAAATTAGTTTATATTATATGGCAAATTTGTCCATCAACGATTACCCCCCTTGTAGCAGAATATATCAAAATAGTAATACTGCTTGAATTTATGATCTAACCTACTCAGGTTTCTCTACAGAAAACAAAAATGTACATGACATGCAAACTGATCTTATTACTAGTCCTCACATCAAACTTTGAACGAATCTTACCACAGTCCTGAGAAATAACCCTGAGGTGGAGTTAGAGACTGCAGATGTCAAGAGCACAGTCATCAGTTACCTACCTTCAGCAGGAGACGACAGATTTCAAACTTCCCTTTTGCCGAAGCTTCATGGAGGGGCGTGAATTTCCACAGATCAGCTACATTCACCACAGCACCATGCTACAAATATCACAGAGTTCACAATTTGCTAACAGTAACAATAAATTCATAAATTTTTAATAATGAATAGACCTTCCATTCTAAACTTTAATAATAACCTCATGACAATCAGACCTAAAATAACACAAACCATTATTATACACAGTCACATGAAAAACCTCCTACACAAAGAGAGTTTATTTATAAGTGAGCTTCTGAAGACTGATGGGGTTGTGCAAAAGGAATGTTTATCTCACTGATTAAACCATTGAAAAAACACAAAGAGAATTTTTGGTCTTCATTTTTCAAAAAATCCTCAAATACATATTGCAACATCCATTTACCAACAGTGATGTATTTTCAAGAACATTTAACTGAGGAATCAGATATTAATGCACTAGGCAGCCATTTTTCAGTGAAAAGCAACTAAAAGTCATGACAAACATGCTTATAAAGGTTTGCTTGGCCTTACCTTGACCAGTAATTCAGCTACTTCATAGTGACCATATGAACAGGCATTATGGAGAGGAACCAGTCCCCTGAAAGTGAAAAAAGTTGGAAATAAGGTTGCATTGTACACTGAACAAATTTCCAACAACAAAAGCAGATTGACCACTGGTCTGTTGACAAAACAGTTGAGTTGTCAATATACCCTTTGTCCTTGGCATGCACATCAGCTCCATTCTGGAGTAAGTACTCCACTACTGTGACTCTGTTGTAACCAGCAGCAAAATGAAGAGGGGTGCTGTGTCGTCCTTCAAGGTCCCTACAATTCACTGTCTGTGGTGTGCACAGTTTCTGCAAAAAAGACAGAAATCATCAAGATGCTCTTTCATTCAAAGATGGCTCATTGCTATGTGCAATACCATGTTTTTTTTTCTAGCAGCAATGTTCATCACTGATGGCTTTCAGATTAACATAAGTTGACAACTGGTGATCTACATAAAAATACTATCCTCATTTACCTTGACAACCTCCATATCTCCCGATCTTGCAGCCTCAAGCAACTGCTTCTCAACATCAGAGCCAGTTGAAGGTGGATCCTCTGAAAGAAAAATTCCTGAACTTGAGTACTGTAACCAAGATACTTTTACAGAGGTGAAACCAGAACTTTACAAACAAGTGCAACCCTAGGTCATGCTTACATGTAACTGCCTATTTTTTAAAAGTAAACTCTGCTTACCCTGTAGAATTTTTTGGACAGGTTCAGAGGCCACTTCAGCAGCAGTGTGGCCTTGAAATGATCTCAAGGTAATGTCTGCTCCATGTGCAAGCAGAATACGACAAGCTGAAATCTGCCCAGCTGCTGCAGAGCGATGTAATGCTGTCTCTCCTAATGCATCCAACGCATTGACCTGTGTTAGAAAATAAATAATAACAAATTTTAAGCAAATTAAGAACTAGTTTTAACAGATGAATCATCAAGTACATGAAAAGGTGATAGTTTGAAATATGCATGTCAGACTATACTCAGTCTTCAAACCTAGGTGGGTTGCTAAGTTAGTACATGTACATACTCAGGATTGCCCCAGCAATTTCCCAGTCCTCATTTTTAAGCAAAGGTTGTCAAAAGTAGCCGGCATATGCCAAAATCACCATGATCTACTTCATGAGCTCAGCAGGCTTGTCTGCTAGGCTATCTGTCGTATACTTCAGAACAAGATGCCAAAATCAGCCACCTACTCCAACAATAGCGCTGCCTCCTTCAAAATGATGTGACAACCATTTATAGAAACCTGTATTTAGGTCACTGTTCTTTTCAGAAATAACAAGTTAGGTTGTTCAATTGCAGCTACAGGAGTTTAAACCACTACTTTGCAATATCTCTTGTAAAGGGACACTTGATATACATAATATTAATAGTGCCCAGAGTCATGGTTCCCATACATGAAAGTACACTTCATCATTTTGTAGACATAATTTAACAATATCTCCAACAAATGTGAATTACCAGCAGACCTGATTGATAAAGCTTTCTCTTACTGGTGGAATTAAAGTAGAACCTCTCCAGAACTAAGTGGGATATCATGGTCAAATCATAACAAATGCCCCTTACTTTGGCTCCACCTTTGATCAACAGTTCCATTGCATCAAGATGTGATTTTTCTGAGGCAACATGAAGTGGTGTCAGAGAACTGCAAATAATGTTGGAAAAAATCATTATTGACACCTATTAGACCAAGCAGTTTTGGAGAAAAAAGAAGACATGAGCTGTCGTGTCAGATTTCTTACTCTTTATTTTGTAAGTTTGTATCTGCTCCTTTCTTCAGAAGTAATTCTATTGTAGCTTTCCTCTTTTGACAAACTGAACTCACTGCAAGATGCTAATAACAAAGAAATGTACATCACTTAATTAAATTGAATTTTCAGAGTCTTATCACAACTTCACCATAGTGATACAGAATGTGAATGACTCCATTTTGCTATTCCACACAAGCAGACCAGTACATTACAGATAATTTACAATACACTTGTCTGATTGCAAGAAATAGCATTTGAAATAGTCAGAGTAATTTGATGATTTACTAGCAACCTAATTAACTTGGTGTTTTGATGATTATTACCACCCTAATTAACTTAGTGTTAGCTTGGTGATATCCTCTGTAAAATTTGTTGTTATTATTATTATCATTATCATTATCATTATCATTATCATTATTATTGCTATTAATTGTGATAACTTATTATGATTGTCAATGGTTGGAACTCAAACTGCAAGGACAAGGGCACAAGACATTGAAACAGAAAAAAAACGGACCAAGGACCACATGAAAGCCTTCTTTCACTTGTCTATGAATGGATACACAGGAAGTATACAATAGTGATTGCATGACACTGACACTGAGCAAATGTAATACTTAACTTGGCATCATCCAAATTAATGATAAATTTGTGAATATTACAAAAAAAATATAAATTGTGCATGTATATGTTGTAGGGCAAAGTTTTCTTTAGGTCAGAATGATTTTAACCTAGTCGTACATGAATTTGTTTAACCTTGGTTGTGAAGCAAGATCTGGTATAACAATCAACATGCCCTTTTATCAACAGAAGCAGTACATACCAGAGAACTCTCTAAAGTAAGGGGATGCTGGAAGTTAATGATCTCTGGTGTAATCTGCTTCTTCAGTTTTGTGGAGTCACATGATTTGGCTGCTTCTAAAAGTTGATGTCCCTTAAATTCAACTGTTGAGAAAAAAAATAAAGGACATATAAGAGAAATCACAATAAAAAAAATCATCATGATGCACTGAGAACACTTGTGGAGGGTGTGAACCAAGACATTATAATTTTAAACAATCTGCAAACAGAAAACTGAATTGTGCCAAAAGTTAGAAAACATGTTTTCATCGCATTTTCAAAGACAGCTACACTGGACTACTGTAAAACTTTTTTTTTTTCAAAATACAACTTATAATCATACAGGAAAGCTTATCCTGAAGTTCTCTTGTGGGAGCAGCATCAACAGCAGCCTTGGAATGACAGTTAAGTAATGTAGGATCAGCACCATGTGCTAGCAGCAATGAACACACCTCCACCCTAGTGTAAGAGAAAAAATACATCACTCAATAAATAAACCCCACAGCTCTATCAATCAAGTCTACCCTAAAGGTAATGCTCCTTTGATCCACCAAAGCACAGCCTAGTAGTTTTTGAGTGTTGGCCTGTCGGCATGTTGAATTATGGAACTGCCTTTCAATGACAAGGGGAGTGCAAATTTTTCAGAAAACTACATGTCAGAGGTTACATGAGTGTACAAATAGTTCTGCCAAGTTCTACATTAAGATGGCAGCATTGACAGTCATAACACTCTGTCGCAATGCGATTGATAGTTTTCCTAGGAGAACATTGCCTTTATGGCTTGAGGCAAGATATTATATAGTTTTACTGACAAGCTTTACTCCAGGCTGGTATCTGGTAGGGGATTGTTAACTAAAAAATAATAAAGTTAAATAAATTATTATCATTGTAATCCACATCACCCATCAAGTTAATCTAGTATTCCCTTCAAAGAATGCAGTTCATAAAAATAGCTTTGCTCTTGAGACCTACCTTTTTATTACATAGTGGGGTATACTTCACGCTACCTATCATAGGTATTCATAAAGCTTTCAAAATTGATTGAAGGTTCAATCAATCTTTCTCTACTTTTACAGTTGTGTGGCTTGAGTTCACATTTAAATCCAAGGGTTGGTGTTAATAATGACAGCCTGGAAGAACTGACTGAAGTCATCAACATGGAACTTCTCAGCTGCTCTGTCAGTCCTTTTTTACATGAAAATGTAGTGGGTAATTATATTCACCTTGCTTTGGAAGCTGCCTCATGAAGAGGAGTAAACTGCCACAAGTCCATAGCATTAACACTTGCACCATGCTACAGAGCAAAATTAAAAAATATATATATTTTAGTTGTCTATTAAACAGGCTAAGACTCTCTGTATTTTGAAGGCATTTGGATCTTCAAAGTCCACCATTAATTTCTCATCAACCATTGTCAACGACAGGTACATACAAGACAGTCTGTGTTCTTGTTTAGTACACTTATATTGATCTATATGAATATAAATTATATCACATGACAGCATGGCTACTTATGTGGTGATGCATGCCATAACAGTATCTTCCATAAATGACTGCAGTCCAAAAACCGGTTAAGTGTAAAGAGTGTAATCACACTTACATATTATCAGTTATTGCATCCTCTGCCAAAATAAATTGCAACTCAATGATTTGTGAAAAATGTTAGAACCATTCAAGAAAAACCACGTAAAGTTGCTTGAAATTCTCAGGTGAGTTACCTAATTGGAGGAGTTACAAAAGAGGATAATCTACTTCATTACCTTTATTAACAATTCTGTGACATCATAATGCCCATAGGAGCAAGCATTGTGTAGGGGGACCAGACCACTGAAATAGACAAATTCAAATAATAACCAGCAATTAATCACAATACGTTTAGAATCAATGCAGTTAAAGTCGCAAATAATAATATTATGTAGTAATGCATCGCCTCTTTGTGAGAGCTGTAAGAGTGGCAAAGCAGGTCAGTGGGAGGGTCCTTTATTGTGTTTCCTAAGCACTTATGTGCTAATTTAATCGAAATTCACAAATCATGTGTATCCCCTCCACTTTGTGAGACATACATATATCATATGTACATTCAATTGTGACCACTTAAGTGTTCCACTGAAAACCTCTTAGGCACTGTCCTTAAGGAGGAATTTCTTGGGGATCTGGAATAATCTGAGTAAGCATTGGTTTGTGAGTTATCCTCATTCTGGAATACTGTGCAGGATAATAGACATCCTTCCGACTTATGGTCAAAGGATTGACACACTGTTGGTGGGTTCAGTGTTTGTTGTGGCTAAACAGCCTAATATGTGATTTACAGTTAAGACTGCAGTTCTGGCAGATGAACTGTGCCTCATGTAGGGTTGTTGAGAGCTTGCAACTGGCCTTCCTCTTCGCTCTTTTCACCTCTGTTGCTAGAGTGATGTGCTATTCTCCAACTGGGAGTGCTTTGTACATCTCTGCTCTCTAGATCATTCTGCCATTGGCCAGTGCCTCCCATGTCTCTACTAAAAAAGTTGAAGCAGCAGATTCCATGTCCTTTCCCACACAGCCTTATAATGAAGTTTCAGTCTTCTGACAAATCACTTCCCTTCTGTTAATTTGGTGTATGGGAGGTCTTTAGGGATACACACTGAAACTGTTGTCCACGAAAGTCAGAGTATAATAATTTATTACTCTTGTATTCTGAGCTAAGCATTATTTTAATTATTCCCAAATATCCCAGGTCTAAGGCATCATTCAAATACCAAGATTGGACCCATCAAGAATACAAAAAAGAAAGTGCCCCTTACTGAATAAATGCACTTACCCTTTGTCTTTAGCATGTACATCTGCACCATGCTGTAGTAAAAGCTGTACCACCCTGACTCTGTTGTAACCAGCAGCTAGATGCAGTGGAGTTGACTGACAAACAAAAATCAATATTTAGAAATGACACATATGGTGACATGTCAGTCTATTAAGCAGATGCCCTTTTCTGGTATTAGGCAGACATCAAGTCTAGTCCCAAAATTAGCACCTAGTGTTTTCATTTGTAACAAGCTCTTACAACTGGACACTAAAAATAAAATTATGTACTCTATTTCAAATGGTAACTTCTAGTCACTGAAAACCTCTATTTCATAGAAATTGAAAAGTGATACGTCCATGTAGTTGAAATGACAGATTACAAACAGCATTTTCTTTTTCAAGTTGGTTAGGAACTTGAATTCAGCATAGCTTTGTTAACAACCAGGAATTTTATTTTTGATAAACTGATGAAATTTATATTAAACCTTTAGAAATATTATGCAATCTTATCTAACTTCCATTAAGTGGACACCTTCTATTAAGAGAACTTAAAAGCTAAGGAAAAGTTACCAGGGTGCCTTCTAAATAGAGATTCAATGTAGTTGCACTAAAGAAACTCCCTATTTGCAGTATTACAGTACAGATACACATACATGTACTTGTATAACTGATAAAAGCACAGGCCTTGCATTGAACCAACCTTTCTTCCATCACTTGCATGGCAATTCACATTCAATGGAGTAAGAAGTGACATGAGCTTTTCTTCATTGCCGCTTCTATGAGAGTAGCAAACAACAACCAATGAGTAGTTACAAAACTAATCATTTCAGTTCAAAGCTTGGAATGTTGTTAAATATTATTTCTCACCAATAACTGGCCATACATTTCTCTGAAATTGTCAACTATTGACGGAAAGACAAAGCCTGTAATAAAGACCTACAGACAGTTTTCTTAATTTCCTGCCACCTTTCTTTCCTTTAAGACTTTTTGTCTCAGTTTATGGTGGCACTCAAGTATTCATAAAGAATTAAGAGCCACTGCTTGTAAATATAGAGAATCTGACGACAGGAGTGATTAATTATTTTAAATTTTTTTTGAAACTTATTTTCTTTCGTTCTGTCATAAAGACCCCTTTAGCAAACTTTTGTCAGACATATGCATGCTTTAAAAGTTCCAGTGAGTTCACATTTTTGTGACATCTAGGAAGGTTCAAAGTACAGGTTGATCAACCGAGATTGGTGATGGAATTTATGCAAAATTGAGCATTTTCAACAGACTGTCTGTATATGAAATAGAGAAAGAAGAAAACGACTAACGCACTTGCTCATTTTGCTTTAATCATTTCTCTGAGCTAAATATCATCTTGAAGTTTTTTTTGTCCACAATAGGGAGTTATAGCCATTTGAATAATACAACTATTGAGATTTAATTTATGTATATACCAAATTCCAACTGATTTGATAGGGCCATAACTCTTCTAGTATCTAATATTAATATCTCCACAAATAAGGGGACAAAATAATGATTACTTTACCTAGCTGCTTCCAGTAACTCATCTTTCTTGTACTCCCCTGAAAGAGATTTTAAAGTAACACTACCATACGTGCATCAGTGAGAAATTGAACAGGGGGAATAAATCAAAAATAATTCCCTGCATTCTACTGAGATATTAAAGCAGACTATATTAATCAAAGATAGTGCCCAGAAACCTAAAATTTTTAGGACATTGCTTCCGAGCCTTTCCATTTCAATCTTTTTGAGGGCATTGCATGGGAGTGCAGGGCTGAAGTTAGTAACAAGAAAACTGAGGCAATTTCCTTAGTTGGGAAAATCTTGAATCAATGACTTGAATCAGTTTTAATATTGTAAATCAGCATAATTTTAAGATTAACATTTTAGGTCAGCGATACTACGTGATAATGACAGTATGTTTCCATAGTAAGTTTGCTCACTGTACATGTATGTTATTTGCACTGGCTATCAAAGTCAGTACTTTGAACAATGAGTTTGTATTTGCAAACTTGCTCCACAGAAATAGTACCAGACAATTGTCATTTGTAAATGTGGTGGGTTCCCTTTAGGACCATAACAATTTAGACAAGAAATAATGTTGTCTGAGGCAACATCAGGAACTCTTAAAGGAACCCAAAATATATTTAATGTTTTGTGCCACACTGTAATGTGACAACTTTAATAATTTTACATCAGATTCCAGTATTTTATAAACATATTTAATTATCAATGATAACCTGTATTAACTGATTAACAGATAGATCTCAGGGCTGTCAATGAGATCTGAAGTAGGCAGAGATATTTTGAAAGTAGACTGCTATGGGGGTCGGAGGCCCCCCTACAAGCAAGGGGTCTGGGGGCCTGGGGTCTGGGGAAGCAAAATGAATTTAATGTTTTGACATTACCAAAAATTGCCTTTCCTTAGAGAAATTCTAACAAGTTTCACTTCTTGAAAAGAACAGTATCAATGATTAGTCAGTTGTTTTAAATATTTATTCTCAGTAAGTCTTGAAGTAGATGGCTTGTGAAAAATAGTAGCCAACTGCCACCCTGCGAAAATTTTGAAATCTAGAGTCTTGCAAATGCCATTTCCAGAGTTTTCAAGAGGTATTTCCCACCTTTTGATAGCAAAAACCTTTTATTAAGTCTACATTTGCAGTAAGCTCTTCCTGCGCCTGCTAGGGTTACAGAAGCCCAAATACCATTTTTAGCCTTTCCTGGAGACATTTTAAGGCAGGCCTTCTTATCCCTGTCATCGTATTTAGAGAAAATGAAAAATACCGTATTTATTTGATTAAGCGCCCAGGGCACTTATTAAATTTTTGGACTTTCAGGATGGGCGCTTATTCGAGGCTGGCCACTTTTTAAATTTTCACCATTTTCAGTAAGTAAAAAGTTTACTTTGTAACAAAACAATAAATGAGAACAAAACATGACAAATATTAAAGCATTTAAATTGTAACTGTTCATTGTTCGGCTTATGCACAGGACTAACAACTCATTGTTCAGTCTTTGCAGAAGTCTCTTTAGCTATCATAATTCTCAATCAACATCATAAAATTTTCAGATAATGAAACTAGAGATTGTAAGCCATTAAAGAAATACCGTAATAATCAATACCCATATTGCTCTTGTGCACTTTATTATTTTTTTTGGGGGGGGGGGAGGTGGGCGTTCATTTGAGGTTGGGCACTTAAAAAGTACTTTTGGGGGGTGGGGTGGTGGGGTGGTGGGGGTGGGCGCTTATTAACTTTTTCTACCTTCAGGGTGGGCGCTTATTCGAGGTGGGCACTTATTCCAGGTTGGGCGCTACATATAAATATGGTAATAGAAGTTTTTGTCAACAAATGTTACAAATGTTACAAATAAACTTGAGTTTGTTGCCTGGTGAAACAGTTTGATTGAATTTTATCGAATTTGTAGAGTACATAAAAACAATGACACCAAAAATCAAGTTTTGTATGTTGAATGTTGTAATCTTGACCCTAGGTACCTAATTTTTACTTCAACGCAGTGCAGTAAATGAATGTTCAAATGTAGCTTATTACTTTTTTTCCTCTTAGTTTTTTGTAGTATTTTGTTTTTTGTTGCTTTCACTGTATTGTTATTTTATTTTTTGTACTGATTGTAATTATGTCTGTTTAATGGCAAAAACCAATTAAAATTTAAAAAAAAAATAAAGGAGAGAGATTTTTGTTTAGTTCTCTGACATTTGAGGATGAGCTAGGGAATCTCAATGAAAACTGCCTCATAGAATTCCTACAGTGCTACTGGGCAAAGGTCATTCCAGTTCAATGACTCTCTTGAAATGCTAATTAATCATATCAAGTTGTCTTGAGCCAAAACAACGACACTTTTTGCAAACCTTGTGGTTGAAGTTTTAAAATGTTAAACACTGTCTTATCTTTTGGCGTCTTAGAAACAACGGTGAAAAAGTTATCCAGCAAACCTTGTGTTCCCTTCGCAGCCATGTGATAAATGCATGTGACTTTTCAGTCACAGGCAATGTCACACTGAACTGTTGTGTAACAGCAGAGAGGAGTCCTGGTAACTACTTGGTATGCAGCGCAGTCGACTTTATGATATATTGAGAAACCTACTTTGTCATTACGTTTCTTGGAAGAAAAGCCTCCAATTCGGAAGTAAGATGCTTTACTTTTCACAATTTCACCAAGGAAATGAATATGCTGGTCAGACTTGTTCGATATCTAAACTTTTGGAGTCGTTTCGTTAGTGAAGTAGCCAGTGATTTTCGTCAGAGTAGCCAGGATAATCGCTGGCTGCCGGCTGCTAATGACAGCCCTGGATCTACATCACTGACTGCTAGATATTATACTGTGCTATGGTCCTAAATATAGATACAAATAAAAATTTATGAAAACCATTTTAGGGGAAATCATACCTGTTAAAACTAATTTAGCTGATGCTTCAGCAACATCTAATGCAGTCTTTCCATCTGTATTTCGAATATTAGGGTCAGCACCATGTTGCAAAAGAACTAGTTAAAATTGAAAATAAAACAATACAATAAATTAGAGACATACCAGTATTCAAGGTGAGGTAATTACGTGAATTAGAATATACTGTATGCCCCGGGATCTAAAGGAACCTTACCATGGAGATGTAAAAATAAATGACATAGCACATTGCCAAGTGAAAAAAATCACTTACCCACACATACATCCACTTTCCCTTTTACTGCAGCCTCGTGTAAAGGAGTATAATTCCAGTTGTCTCTTGAATTAGGGTCAGCACCATGACGCAACAGTAATCTGACGACTTCCGCATGGCCAAATGAACAGGCATTATGTAGCGGTATCAAACCTCCTATAGTATATGTATAATAATTGTTTCAATAAGTCTCACTCAGTTTATCCCTTTAATCAGATTTCCCACTTTTCACTTGTGAATCATTCCAAAGTCTTCTCAAAATGTGTAGTCCCAAAAAATATCCATACTACCCCACAGAAGGGATTAGAATTTCCTGGGGGGTGAGGGTTCTGGAAGACCAAAAAATTTAAAGAAATGTATGAAGCTTAACTGGAATTTCCAGAGGGATGGGAGGGGGTCTTAGAAAAAATCCCTTCCTTGGGGAACGTATGGATATTTTCTGGAACTACACAAGAAACCTTTTTACTTATATGGCGACCATTTAAAACAATACAATTCCAAATGGCTGCTGTATCAGTAAAAAGGTCTACTGTGCAAGTACAGACTCTATCACTCCATTTTACATAGCCCTGGCATAATACTCTTACATTTAGCTATAAATACATGAAAATTGTTAAACATTACAGTAACTGTACTAGCTAATTTTGAAATTAAGTTGCTCTTTTCAACTTAAGATCAAAGTCGGCAGTATGTTCAGTGTGACAAATCCTGTGCCTCTCCATTCACATGTTAGAACTTGCATACATATTTTCTTGTGCAGGATATAATAACATGTTACATTGGCGTGTACACATCTTTCAACACAAATTTAGTTACAATGTATAGCACAAGTCAATTTTGAGCCCAACCCAAGTAAGAGGTTAACTGACCATGCGAAGAGAGATGCCTGTTTTAGCTACAGCATAATAGGGTACTACCAGGGGGATGAACTTACTACTCCCAGACATCAGCTGCATATGAGGTATGTGCCACTTTGAAGGGTATTGATTTTAAGCAGTTTAGTAAGGGAGAAGGCTTAGATTTTATGGTTAGAGTAGTGAACATTGTGCAGTCG
>NC_138146.1:19552923-19609923 GCF_964199315.1 Orbicella franksi | reverse complement strand
AACTTCCACTAATGGCCTCATCTCTACAATGGCCATATCTCTACAATGGCCACTTTGTTTGGTTCCAGTAGACAGTCTATACTTTCACTCTTACTTTAACCTCTCTACAACAGCCACCTGTCCACGACGGCAATGGTCTCTGAAACGAATGATACCAGTTTTGCCTCATGGCAAGTTCGCCCCCACTATAAAATTTCTATTTTGAGTTCACCCCAAAATTTTGTGTTCATATTTATGTAGTTCTTATCGAGTTATTAAACGTTTTCGAAGAACCATTTCAGTCCATGTATGTTTGATCAGCTTAGATGATGATTATTCACTTGTTGCAGCTGGCACGCACATAGCAACAAAGTCAAACGGTTACTGGTCATCTTGCCACCACTAGAGAGTCTCGCCACCAACGAACTCGCCACCAAGTGAAGTCACCTTGCCACTAAGCCAAGTTTCCTTGCCAAGGCAATGGATAAAAAAAAACGAGGAATAATCTCTATATGCGACCTGATCTGGTTGGGGGCAAACTCGATCAAGTTGAGTCGATGTGGGGGCGAACTCAGAGGGGGCGAACTTGCCATGGGGAGAAACCGGCAGCTACCTCTAAAACACATCCTGACTGCCAAAATAACCTCTTGACAAAGGCTAGGACTTAATGACTAACAAGTGGTGTACATAAAATCCTATTTTTCATTGTAAAAGGTCACTAAACTTGATCCATACCACATGTAATTGGTCTCTGTTTCTGTTTAAGTGATATATTTTGATTGTGAAAGTGAAGAATGATCGTCGCAGTTAATTTTCCAATTTAAGCAACTGGAAAGAAGAAGCCTGAAAAAAATCAGGGCTTCAACGGGATTCGAACCCGTGACCTCTGCGATACCGGTGCGATGCTCTACCAACTGAGCTACGAAGCCACACATTGGGAGCGAGGTCAATTAATTGAGTTCATATCTTCCCGTGAGGAGTGAAATGATGTAAAGTTTACATGAAATATTTCATATATGAACTGCGGTTATAGGTGAAAGTGAAGAATGATCGTCGCAGTTAATTTTCCAATTTAAGCAACTGGAAACAAGAAGCCTGAAAAAAATCAGGGCTTCAACGGGATTCGAACCCGTGACCTCCGCGATACCGGTGCGATACTCTACCAACTGAGCTACGAAGCCACACATTGGGAGCGAGGTCAATTAATTGAGTTCATATCTTCCCGTGAGGAGTGAAATGATGTAAAGTTTATATGAAATATTTCATATATGAACTGCGGTTATAGGTGAAAGTGAAGAATGATCGTCGCAGTTAATTTTCCAATTTAAGCAACTGGAAAGAAGAAGCCTGAAAAAAATCAGGGCTTCAACGGGATTCGAACCCGTGACCTCCGCGATACCGGTGCGATGCTCTACCAACTGAGCTACGAAGCCACACATTGGGAGAGAGGTCAATTAATTGAGTTCATATCTTCCTGTGAGGAGTGAAATGATGTAAAGTTTATATGAAATATTTCATATATGAACTGCGGTTATAGGTGAAAGTGAAGAATGATCGTCGCAGTTAATTTTCCAATTTAAGCAACTGGAAAGAAGAAGCCTGAAAAAAATCAGGGCTTCAACGGGATTCGAACCCGTGACCTCCGTGATACCGGTGCGATACTCTACCAACTGAGCTACGAAGCCACACATTGGGAGCGAGGTCAATTAATTGTTCCCAATGTGTGGCTTCGTAGCTCAGTTGGTAGAGCATCGCACCGGTATCGCGGAGGTCACGGGTTCGAATCCCGTTGAAGCCCTGATTTTTTTCAGGCTTCTTCTTTCCAGTTGCTTAAATTGGAAAATTAACTGCGACGATCATTCTTCACTTTCACCTATAACCGTAGTTCATATATGAAATATTTCATATAAACTTTACATCATATTTTGATTGTGTTACATAAGTTTTTATGCTAAAAGAGCATATTTTAAGAAAAGAAATGTTGCAGTCCTGAAAAAGAAACAGGTGTCATGCTACACCCCTTCCTCCCCATAATGGCCACCTCTCTACAGTGGACAATTTCCTCTGTTCCCATGTCACCACTGTGGAAAGGTTTGACTGTACCATTTAGCAGGAAACTTATCATTGATATAAAGACTTAAGTTTCGACTACGAAATAACACCAAGATTTGAGAGAATCTTGTAGATATTAAATTTACAGTAACACATATCATTATTGTTGCTTATGAGTAAAGGGCCATTACTGATAGTGATTAACTTTCTGGAAAATAGCAACACTAGCGCAGCGTGGGAATATAGTTGGGTGGAGGACATCTAGAAAAGAGGAGGTTTCAAAATGTAGCTAAACATGGTCTGGTACAGGGTAATTGGGTAAGGGTTCTCCCAACCCGAGGAATCACTGTCAAGGATTTTTAGAATGGGGTGGCAATTATATTGAAAAATAAAACAAACATGAAAAACCCACCATCATCTTTTGCATGAACATCAGCTCCATATTGCAACAAGTATTCTACAACTTCTTTTCTACCAAATCCTGATCAGTAAGAAGAAAAATCCGTTGTATTAACAGTTAACAAGGCTTTTAAAATGTCCACAAAAACACTACAGTACTTCATTGTCAGGACTTCCAAGGCTTTCAAGGCTATTAAACCAATAAATTAGACGTTTATAGATCAAATAATTCAAGAATCTGTTGTTCTGTTCATTCAGCCATGCTTAGCGGGATAGCATGTATTGTATGTCTCGTGTTTTGAACTCACAATCAATAGTTGCCGTAATAAATTGTGGTGCTTTAAAAAGTGCTTGCATACATTGAAATGGAATGGAGGAGGTTTACAATGATCTGAAAAGTGTCATACAACTAACGAAACGTAAACAAAAGTTAAACGGTTGCGACGTAAACTTCTGAAAGGCGACCAGCTCACGAAAACATTTGAGGATTTCGTAAAATTTTAGCCATCACGCAGTGCTATTCGTAATGGCTTCAAAAAGGTGAGATTCTTTTACACCGAAATGGGAAAAAATTCACAGCTATCCTCTCGGTGAAAAGGCTAATAATGAAGAGTTAAAAGTAACACAGAAAGGCAGAATCAATGAAAAGGATAAGCTTGAAGCTCTTCAGTAATCGAGGAAATGGTGAACTTTGTCAACACACTTGACATCTGCAGTGAAATTCAATTTAGACAACTCGAGCACCTTTCAATTTACTAAGGTTCAACAGAGAAGAAAATTTCAAATTCAAAAGAGGTAAAAGTGGAAGTTCTGTTCCTGAGAAAAAACGAGTGACTTTCTCTAAAAATGTTGACATCAAGGGCGCCGTTTGTGTTTGTTTTTATTTCCTTGGCTTACCTGCTGCAAAGTGAAGCGGAGATGACTTTCTGCCGGCGGTATCTCTGAGATTCACATTAGAATTGACGTTCACTATTCGTCGAACTTTTGTAATGTCACCATTCCTACAAGCTTCGAACAATTCTCTTCCCCCCTCGCACGATTCGGTATCAAAACTATGACTGCCATGAAGAGGCTTTCTTGTCGCCATATTGGCTTGCCAGCCGCAAGCATAATTAATGTAGTGACGTCACTACAACAAAGTACTGCTTGGTTCCATTGAACAAAAGAAGGGAAGAAGTCAGAGAAGTCGGATATTTTCACCAAAAGAACAAAACAGAGCGAGATGACTGGTGAAACCTAAAGATTCACCAAAAGCGTGTTTTATGCTTGAGATAAATTAATAATTTACTTCTAGGAGGATCAAATCTTTGCTATCAGGCTACTTCCTGGAAGTGATTTGGAGTATTTTAATACTCCAAAAAAGGCAGGGGAGGGCACAGGTATTGATTTACTGGATAAACACTCTTTGCACAACCAGGACCAGAAGACAGTGCAGGTCTGGCTGTTTTCATGGGATTCATGTCTACAGTAGATCAATTGAAATCGTGCTACTTTGATTGCATCTAAATTTCAAGATTTAACTTTCCATTTAGGGACGTAATAGACCTATAAAAATATAAAGTGCCGTCATGTTACAACAGAGTTGGCCCGGTCAGTGTGAAACGCAGACTCTGGACTGCAGCCTGGGGCTAAAATGCAGACTGAGGGTAAACTGCAGACTGCGGACTACAGACTTTTTAACTGAATCATGTACGTTACCATTTCCATCATTAAAAGCTAAGCGTAAACAGGCTAGCTGGAGCATTATTTGGGCTGACCTGAGTGATATTCAGGCTAACCAAAGTGATATTAAGTCTAAGCAGAGTGATATTCAGGCCAACCAGCAGACTTACACTGCAGTTAGCCTGATATTCCCTACCCCATTTATGACTTGACCAAAAATTTGAAACCCTATTTATGACCTGACCCTTAAATCAAAATCCTGTTTCAGACCTGCATTATGATTGGTTCCCTGGTTCAGACCAATGTTAAGTTACCATAAACATAATTTGTGAAGGGCTTTTGTTGTTTTTCTTTTCGAAAATGATGAAAAAGTGGCTTCTTCTTAAAAACTTACCAGTATGAAGGCTAGAGTGCAAAAACCATACCCTATTTATGATCAAAGTCAGCTAGAATCTATACCCTATTTATGACCAAAACGGCTGAAACCACACCCTTTGGGGCTGCACATACCTATATAGCTCATATAAGGGAGTACCCCCCCCCCTGGCCCGGGGGGATTCTACACTTTGAGTAGAACTGTAGTCTACAGTCTGGAATTTACCCCTGGTCTGGAGTCTGCATTTTACCCTTGGTCTGCAGCCTGCATTTTACACTGACCAGGATTGGCAAACTTTCCATTATTAGCCATTATTGTAACAGAATCATGATGTTCAAGTTATGTGATGATGCCTTTTGTAGATATTTGCAGGGTCTGAATTTTTTTTTTTTTCCAGCACAAAATTATTCAAAGACAATATTATTAATGAGAAGATCTGGCTATATTTATTTATTTTTATTTAGAAGTTCAACTTGAACTGTACTACATTAGTATTGATAGTTGGGAAAAAATAAAATAATATAAACACAATTTGTATCAGGTGTGCATTTTTGATGGTATATTCAATCCTTATATCTTTCAGACGTCGAAGTGTAGGTGAGCATATTTCAAGATAAAATGACTCTCAATGTGTATTTATTTTTAGTATAAATCTACTAGCGTTCTATCATGAATGCTGTTCTCTAATTGGCTATGCTACTCACTATCTATTCTGTGATAGATAGTGAGTAGCGTAGCAGTGTATGCTTGTTAACAAAATGACGGCCGCTTCTTAACGTTTTCAAGTGTCAGTAAAGAGGATTTAGATAAAGTTTTGAACGACTAGCAGAAAACAATTAGATTATTCCCTCTTGATTTCTATGCATGATGGTTGACTCGGGCAGCGCCCTTGTTAACTATCAAGCAATAGAAATCGAGAGCGAATAATCTAATTTTCTTTGTTTTGTTGATGAATGGATCAATAGTTAACCTGATAGTTTAAGAAAAACCATCAACAAAATTTCCATTTTTAAGAATAAGGATAGATAATAAAAGATACCCTGTAAACAGACTATTATGTGCTGCAGGTATTTTTTTTTTTTTTTTTACAGTGAATGCAGATGGGTTTCTGCCTTTCCAGAGTTGTGCTCTAGAAGCACCTGGGTGCACAGGCAACTAACTTTTGCCTTTGGGTGACTGGAAAAACTTGCTTTTTTCATATATAAGCTTAATTGCTGAGCATTCAGGATTTCATGGTTAGGAACTTTGGGGCTTCTCTTAATTTTTCTTAGACCAGAGCCTTGCTGTCTGTCTCCTCATTTGTGATATATACCGCTTTATAGTTCTATCAGAGTAAATTGCATAAGCTTAAGGCCTAAGTTTTACTTGAAAAGCAGAAAGTTTTTCAGCACTGATGGAATTTCTAAGCTATTTATTTTATCAATATAACCAGTCCAAATTGTTTTTCTGACATGGCATCGGCATAAGTCTTGAAGGGGCCTTGGGTTACACTTGTATTCGAACAACTTTAGAACGCTTTCTTCGCAGACAATGAGCTGTCCGTCATGGTTTATTCTCATTTGCCCTGTAGGTTTGACATCTGATGCCACCAGATGTGCATTGCTACCTTCTGTCATTGACTCAAGCAACACAATTTTACTTTCATTTGCAATGATTAGATTTTCTCCATCATGGACAAGTCCAACTATGCCCTCATCAATCTGGTGTTCTTGCCCATTAAGCCTGTAATACGTGATTTTCTCTTGTTCCTGGATCTGTACCTCCTCTTCTGAGTTCATGCACACTTTCACACTTGATAAAATGGGTGGGCAATCAGAAAACGTCGCAACCTTGAAATCCGGAGAACAGCATAGTAATATAATTCCACTTTCAGCTTCCTCGTCTCCAGGAATAATTTCTCTGGATTTGAGGACCTTTAAATTATCCCAGTCTACAAAGATTTCATAAACACCCTCCCCACCATTAAATGCATCTGTGACAAGAAGATTCCTCCTTGGAGACAAAGCGATCGGTCCCGGGTAAGTCATCGTGAGATATTTGTCTTCTATCACCAATTCACGTGACTTGGCATCTTCGTCTTCGTCTTCGTCTTGGTCTTCATCTTCATCTTCATCTTCGTCTCCTCTGTCTTCGTCGCCGTAGTCTTCTTTTGCAGATTCAGCTGAATTACATTTGTCTTTATCAAGATTGAAGACTTCAACTGCTCCCCCATGGTGTGCTTCTGATGAACTGACCGCAATACGATCACCTGGTACAAACAAGGTGTCACGGAAGTTCTCGCCAAACCCTTCGAATTCAGCTACCACTTTCCCACTCTTTGGATTCCACACCGAAACTCCTTCATTATAATTGAAAGTGGCATACAAACCCAAAGCTGGGTTGTAATCAACTCCATTTGCGCTTCTCACTCTTCTTGGGATTTTAATCTCTGAAACACAGTTGTTTGGAATAACCGTGTGTTCGTGTGCCATTTTGAAATACCTTCGATCGAGGTTGCGCGGGGATTGCGCGCGAAGTTCGCGGGAGTTTATGAAAACCGGAAAAGCCTGCTTGTTCGTGAAACTGCGCATAATCCGAATTTGCGAGAGCGACTGGTTTACTAATGAAGGCGTTATCTGGTCGAGTTCGTATTCTCAAGAATTCAAAACTGAAACTTCGCGTAGGATTAAAGAAAAGGGATGCAATGACTTCAGATTCATCTAAAGATAAAACTGAAGTTTTTCTAAGCGGGGTAGTTGAAGGTAATAAGCGGTTTTTTAACGAAAAGGCACCTCGAGTTTCCTTACGAGCCCACTGCACAAAAGCTCATGTACCACAAAGGCGTTCATTTATGACGGTTAAATGACCTATTTTCCACTTTCAATTGATAACAGGTTTCTATGGAAGACCGTGGACATTTGAACAGCGAAAGGAGTTGTTCTTGAGGTAAAAAAACGGTGTACACATCATTGAAGTCGTGTTTGATACCTAAGCTTCTTTCGAAGAAACTATGGGATGTCAGAACCTGCACTCGCAAGGGTTTGGATCGGAGTTCATTAGCTTATGAGGGTAAATTTTCTTTCAAAAACAAGGATTGCATCAATTCATAAGGGACAGCAATTTATTCAAGTAGCGAGGTATAAATAGCTGTGTTTTGGGTGAGATTGTACTATGTCTGGGTTTGGGGGGTAAGCATACCAGTATTCGACAGTTGTCCAGAACTTGACTTGCTTTTCAGGCTTATGTTTGTGATGAGATGACCCTTAGCACTGCTGCTTCATAATCAACTATGGCCAAACTTATTTGATGGAGTTTTGCCATTCCGTGGGTTGATTTACAGGGTTAGAGTGATTTGAAATTAATTATACATGCACAAATTTGTATCTATTATTTCCTGAATTGAGGCAAATTGAGAGACAGACTTTTATGTAAGAATTTTTCTGGTCACTTGCTTACCAGTATTGTAATCATTTGATAAAGCAAAACACAAGATGTTTTTGCTGTTTCTTGCCATATACAATAATCGAACAATAAGCTAGCAACAGGCAGGTACTTCGAGAGCTTGAAAGCAAGTTTTAGTTTTACTTAGCTCTTTATTTGTCAAGTTCTTGTCATGTCTTTCAAGCAACCTGAGTCATCCATTTTATTTATTAAAACCTTGGCAGTATCAGTTTATATTTTCAATGAAATTGGAGTTGTAAGAGTTGTACATTTTTGCAACAGGAGGAGGGAGGTTAAAAAGAGAATGGAGGATGTTGGATAGGGCTTCTTAGGCGTACATTAGGAGCTCAGTATTAAAGATTCATGTAATAGGACTTCATGCACTTTTCTAATTTCTGCACTAGATTAAAGAACCTGGGGATGAATACTTACTTATATGCTCCCAAAGATGACCTCAAACACAGAGCCCTATGGAGGGACCTTTACAGTCCAGAAGAAACAGGTAAATTAGACCAGGAGGGTTTATGACTGGTCCCAAGATAATTTTTCTCCTCTAAAATTTTAGTGTCTGCAATTGAGCAGAGGAAATCATTGAGATTTGAGGGAACTAAAATATTAGCTGGTTTCTTCAGGGACTAGTCATTAAGTGTTAAGACCCTTGAAATTTTGCCAGGGAAGAGGGGTTGACAGTTGAAGTAGTTTCTAGGTGGTCCTTTGATTTAGTCCAGATTCAATTACTGACTTAGTCATCCAAAAATCACTGCCTACCCACTACGTAGATCTTCCACATGAAAAAAATTTTAACTTGAAAACTTGCATTCTATGATGTTAAATTCTATTTTCTTCAAAAAGTACTATGGAAGCTATCAAGTGAAAAGAACTCAACTTAGTTTGTTGTCATGCTATGTAGTGAGACATAACTTGTCTTATTGTTTCACTTCTGAGTTAATGGCATTGTTAATTACATTCTCTCGACAGAAAATTTGAAGCAGCTCATTGCATCATCAAAGGAGTGTGGAATAACATTTTACTATGCCTTGTCACCTGGTCTTGATATTTTGTTTTCAAATTCAAGAGATGTTCAGCTGCTCAAAAAGAAAATGGATCAGGTAGAAATTGTTTTATTTTAATTCACTCAGCCAACAAACCTATGTAGAAGTACCAGTCCAAAGTACGTAGATTAAAATGTCTACAGATATGATATTAACTGTATGTTTTTTTTTATGTTATGTCTTAAATTATTGAGTGTGCAATGTATGTGATGGACTTTTCTCATTGAAGTTGCCGGTCTTTGATTTAAACATTCTCATAAAGTAACTTCTACTAGTTGTGAATTGTACATCATTTATTTGAGTCCAGCTTATATGGTGTTTTAGATTTACTTAGGCTTTATATGATGATTAACAACTCACCTGCATTGATGTGCTTATCTCATCTCAGGTACAAAAGCTTGGATGTGTGGCATTCGCCTTGTTATTTGACGACATTGACCCACAGCTTCATGGTGCCGATCTTGAAGCATTTACTTCATTTGGAGATGCTCAGGTGGAAATCACCAATAACATATACAAACACTTGAGATGCCCAAGCTTTCTCTTTTGTCCAACAGGTAATTACCCATCTACTGTAAATTTGTCATTTCTGTTATCTTTGTTTGTAATTATTTCATAATGAGTATGTTAGTTGGTTATTTTACAGTAACAGACTTTTGAATACGGACCAGAGTGTCAACCAGGCTTTAAGCCAGAGTTTTTAAACTGGGAAGCTTGTGAAAAAATTATAAGTTTCTCGAAAAAGTGGGTGTGGACACCAAGATGCTGATTTGGCTTAAGACTGTTGTCATCCTTCGCGTTAATGAACATTAAATGTGCAAAATTGCATTTTCACCTGTGCAAGCATTTGGAGTCTACTTTGTATATTTAAAGAAAGAAAATTATGTGGGAAAACAACAAATTCTTAAAACTGTGTACAAGTGCAGGGCATTCAACAGGTGGAAGAAGTGAAAAGTTGCCATGCATGCAATATTGGGCAGGCAACTTGAGTGTTTTTCATTTTGCTTATTGCTTTTGCGAACATTTCGGATGTGGTCTGAAGTAGGTTCTTAACTTCAGCCTGATAAAAACATGGTCAGTAAAATCAGTGTGAGTTAATCACTGCAGAAGGAAGTTCACAGTGTTATGAAGAAAGTTGTGAGAACAGCAGTTGTAATATCTTGCCTACTAGGGAGCTGTTATTCACAATACCAAAAATTTGGTTACACAGTCCTGCGCAAGAAATTATTTTCACTATAGTTTAAGTTTATGGCATCCATAAACTGATGTTAAGGAGACCTGAGAGACAATATCTCAAAGACAGGCACACACATTCTGCATTGTAACACTTTATTTCAGAGACATGTAACACTATGAACCTCTTGTCACGCTCATAGGTAAATCCCAGTAACATGAGTAACATGCCACCAATTCCTGATCTCAAAGTCCATCAAGGATTCCAGTTGAAAACAATCACCCCCTTTAGATATCACAACAAACCTTTCATTTCCTAAGTAATGCCACTCTACATCTGCAAAAGACAGTCTATCAATGGTTCCAGTCACGTCTCTCATGTGTCCACTTCATGTCCATGACCTCTAGTCAAGCACACGCTCCTCGTTGTATTCAGTCTTCTTGTTTGCGCCAATCCTTCACCACTAATTTTTCTTTTTCCCTCCCACTGCCCCCCCCCCCCCCCCCCCCAATGACTGGAATCTTTGCTCTACACATTTTAACCCCTGATACTACGCTTTAGGAGTATCTTTAAGCGAATAAACAAAATCATTTAGATCTATAGAAATGTTCGCCATGAATAAGGCTAATACTTTGTCTTTCCCAACAAAACAAAAAACAAAAAAAAGGGCAAGCTTTGACACTACAACTGAGAACGTCATGGATAGATATACTGAACATTACTATTCCGTTACGTTTAGAAAAACGTATATCCATATATACTTGTAGATATCATTTGTATATATATAAAATAAAAAAATTATACCATCAATGGTTATAGGCTACGGCTATCTATCTCTTAGCAAGCCTTAGACCTTGTCATTCAGAGTGCAATGAACAGGGACTTTGTATTTTGGTGACTTTCTGTCGTTTGTCAATAAAGAACTGTGGCAGGGAAGTGCATCATTAGCTGCACTTTACCCCACAGTAAGGCTCTAGCCCACTGGAGACAGGTCCGGAGAAATTACCTATTCCAAGGTGGCTACCCCCAGTACCACCTGATCTGTACTCCACTCAGGAGGGGCTTCCCCTCCTGGTTCCCTCAGTGCCCCGGGACTGTGGGATATGGGCCTCACCCCTGGAGGCGGGTCTGGAACTTTTATTCCAGGGTGGCTATCCCCGGTACCACCCAATCTGTACTCCCCCAGATGGGCCCCCTTCCTGGGCCCCTACTCCCCAGTCATCCTTCCCTGCCACCCAAATTTTACCCACAGCCAGTGTGTTATTTCCTAAATGTAGTATCGTTAGTGGCAGCTCAGACCAGGTCTCGAAAAAGGATCATTAATGCTTGGCTGCTTATATGAAGAGAAATTACAGTGCGTTAACTGAAACCAGGGCCACCCAGACAGTGAAAGCCAATCAGACAGCAGAACTGAAACAATAGATTGCAACATTTTGAAATCCAGCCAATGAAATGTCCGGTACAAAACAATGAAATCTCAACTTATTCATTGTGATGCTTACCCAACTATGTTGTCTGTTAATAAATTGTCAAGCTCAAGCGGTTAGTACTTTCGTGTCAGAAAATATTGTGTTACTGTACTTCAGATTTTACATTGACAAGCATGGTAAACTCATTAGATTGACCGTTTTCCACTGTGATCATACGTCCTCACTTTTACGGTTGTTGTTTAAAATCATAGGATAATAGATTTTGACATTTTTTTTTACAAAATAGATTCCGCTTCTGTTGTCTGTGCATGTTTTTATTTTTACAAGGCTTTCGGTTATCCACCACGCAGTTCTTGGAAAACCCATCATGTTCATTGTCTCAGCAGCTGTACATTTCAGAGTTTGAGTTCCCTTTCTAGGTTATCAGTGTATTGAAATAACATCTTCATGGAAAATTCAAATGAATTTTTTTCCGCTTTGTAGTATCAAAGCCTCAATGGGTAAAATCACTCACTCAAAAACAAAAGATTATAGCGCCATGCATAGGAACCTCATCCCCTGGATGGAAAAATCAAAGATATTTTAACAAAGAATTCAGGTTGCAAGTCCATTTTTGTATCAAGTTAACTTTTCATTTCTTCTGCTTGAAGTTTGCTTCCAGCTTCTTTCAGTTACTTCCCTTTCCAATTCGTACATTTCAAACCTGTGCACATGCGCAACTACCTAGAGACCATTTGAAGGGTTTCTTTTAAACAGCCACGACAATATTCAAGCCCTACACCACTCACTCTGCTGGCGATATAAATATTTATGAGTGACACTCTTACGCAGCTTTTCTTTTCATGTATTTTCCAACCAACCAACGACCCCATAGAAAGTGCAGCATGTAATTTCTCTTAAACCCGCAAGCATGGCTGCAAGCACCCGAAACTACTAACGGCTTGAGCTTGACAATTTATTGAGCGACACCTTAATTGCATTAGCATCTCAACGAATTAGTTGAGATTTCATTGTTTTGTACCGGACATTTGATTGGCTGGATTTGAAAATGCTGGAATCTACTGTTCCAGTTCTGCCATCTGATTGGTTTTCATTGTCTGGGTAGCCCCGGTTTCAGTAAATGCACTGTAAATTTTGAAATAAAATGTGTGGTCCCGGTATTCGTTTAGGAACAGGAAGACCTTCAATAAACCCCATGATTCCTTAAATTATCTGCTTTTAGAAAGTGTGGTTTCCCGCTGGCCGAGGAACGAAAGAAGTGGAAAACGTTTTTCTCACACATGGCTGAGAGTCTGAGTACAAGTGTGTGGGGGGTCAGGTCACATGGCTTGTGTAAGGTTAAGTTTTTGTTTTGCTGTCCGCCATTGCCCGACATGCCCCACCCACCTGTGAAGTATTTTTAGAATGTGTTAAGTTGAAGTGAGATTGTTCTCTAGCCACTTTTTTGTGTCATTGCAAGACAGCTATGTTGTAATGTTAATAAACATCAGGCTGCGTGGTTCAGCGTATTGGTGTGTGAGAATGTTTATATTTGAACCACTCACTTTACTCTTTGTGACAGCAGAAAAATAGGGAAAATGTTAATAGGGCTCGACACTAACTTTTCAACTTACTAGCCTAGTGGCTTGTGACAACTTAGATGTTACTAGCCAAAAATGTTTTTCACTAACCAAAAGTGTTTCTTTGAGACTTCCTTGGAAAAATATCGAGACCGCAAAAGGTCATTGTAAAAACTGTCGAGACTTTTTCACAGACAGGTGCTGTAGAAATGTTTCAAAAGCAAAACAACTATCTGAACAATACTGCTAACTGTTATTTGCAAAATTCGACTGCTAAAAGCGGCTGATTTAAATGTCGAAGGAAGTAAATCTTTCTCATCCAATTATTTTTGTAGTGGTAAGTTTGTCAGTATTCATATGACAACAAATCACCCATGTGTTGTTTAAAGTGCACCTAACCCCCAAAATTTTTTTTCGCTAGAACGAATCTACTTATTATTTGAAATAGTTCCGCGAAAAAATTTTTGAATTCCGTTAAATCCTCAATTTTCTGTGCCACGACGAAATCTCGAAAATAACTCCAAAACACCGCCATTTTGTTTCACGACCGAGTTTGAGGAGAATGGGTCCAGCAGCTCTTGTGACGTCTACCCAGAAGGTTGGATATCTCATTTCCTCTCATTTCCTTCAGGATGGTGCAATACACATTCGAAAAGTGCGCAAAAACGCCTTCCAGAGGTGCTATCGGCTGTTGCAGCAATATTCCAGATTTAAAGAAAGATATACTGTACAATTTACTGACGATGATCGGCTAATGGTGCAATAAAGACGTAAACGATGGTTGATTTTGTCAAACCGAAACAAGCGAACTGAATCTATGAGAACCATTGAAGAACTGTCACTGGAATTTGTTCCGCAGACTTTCGAACGCTATTTTCATAAATTTTCTGCTTAAAGCTAACCAGCAATTTGTAGAAATACTACCTACAACCGATATCTTCCAATCCCGCAGTATTTATAACATAACCGGCAAAGTTGTGTGATCCGGTCATGATCAAGAAGCGTTATACTGATATGTAAATAGATCGCAACTGTACGCTGCTAACCAACACTTATTTCTCTTTCGATTTAGATGAAAGTCGAAGATTAATCCTCTAGAATTACATGATAACAAAATTGTTAGACTCACAGAGTTTTTCGAAGGTTTGGAAATCAGCAGTGCGACAAAGATTCTGTGCAATAGCGTCGAAAATATGACCGCGTAACATTATCTGCGGACCGTTTAGGGAACACATCCTTTTCGCTTATCCGACGAATTTCACTGCAAACTTTGAGAACAATTTACATTGGTTATTTGGAGTTACGACTTAAAACGTGTGACAATGTGAAATCGGTAATTGTATGAAATGTTTCCTTCCGCCTTGCTTCCCGCAGCTTCAAAAATACAGGTCCAAACAATACGATTTTCAATTGATCGAAGCCAATGTTTTGCAGGTCATCAAGTCTCGAAAACTGCAACACGTACGTCGCTCTTATAAACATGAAGCATTCAACTGAAAATAAAACACAAACTGGATTTAACAGAACCTTGACAAAATACATTCTCGGTAAGGACAAATGTAAACGGGCTATAAACACGCGTGGGAATCTTATATTTAGTTGACGAAATTACCATCCAAAGCAGTCCTTGAGTTTTCTTTCCTGCTTTTTGTTTGCCTGCTCCTCCACTTCGTATCTAGCTTTCCATTCCTAATATACAGGCAGCTCGTCCGCAAAGACGTCTTCCCCGTCGTCGCTTGAAATATTGTAAATTGCTCTCAAAGCTCTAAGCAGTGAGTTCACAGTTGTCGAATGTGCTCGATTGAAGTTTATTTCGGAGCCTTCCAAATCGAAACTTAACTCTGACTCCAGTGACGAAAAAGAAATGATTCTGAGACAAAACTTGGACGTTTTAGCCACAAAATATATCGGAACGATTAGTTTTGCGTTCTATTTTCTCGAGCAAATACAGAGAGTTGACTGAGGCGCTATTGTGTTTAGTTCCTGGGTAGACGTCATCAGGTACCGCCGCCCCAGACTCCCTAAAACGCGGTTGTGAAACACTTAATTGCAACTTTGAAAGGGCATAGAAAATCAAAGATTCAACCAAATTCAAAAATTTCTTCGCCCAAATGCTTCAAATAAAGTCTAGATTTGTTTAGGCGAAAAAAAAATTGGGGGGTTAGGTGCACTTTAATATTCTAAATGAAATGTTATCCCTTTACAGTTCTGCATGATTTTGTGTATGATTTTATCAGGAAGCTCATGTTTTGTTCTACTAATTTTGTAACAAAAAAGAACTTCAATGTTTGCTTTTGGAAAATGCTGTCTTGTTTGTCAAATATTTCATTAAACATAATAACATGTCCAGTTACCCATACCACACAGCAAAAAGTAAACAAACTGAAATTTGCATACCTGCTGAACAGCATGTGCCCAGTAACATAATACGTTAATGAAATTCTGGCCTTGTTTCTGAGAAAAGTGTTTGCATTTCTCCTCCTTGAGGAAGAAACTAGTGCGGCCAATTTCATTTTGTTTGCTAGCCAAAGTGGCTAGTGGAAATCAAAAACCTACTAGCCAAAACTAAATTTCTACTAGTCTGTGGCTAGTTGGCTACCGTTAGTGTTGAGCCCTGGTTAAGCAAGAAATACAACAATGGATGTATTGCATCAATGTTAAAGAGCAATTTGATGTACGTTTCATGATAAATGCACCTATATTTAGTCGACAGGGAATCGATATCTTCCAAGCACACAGTGCTCTTGAGGACACATTTTATCTTTTAAGAGTGCTAGCTATGCTCTCATTTTCAGTGAAAATTTGTTACTCTGCAATAGAAATTGGTGAATATTCACTGTATAGAAAGAAGGTGATTGCTGCATTCAAACTAAGTAAAAAAAAATTAATTGTTAGGTCCCGTTACCCGTTTCCAAGAAAAAATGATGATTTGTCTCTCACAAGCCAAGCTGTTTAGAAAAAGCCACCATTTTGTATATGTTGTGGATATACACATGCTCGCGAGCGCACTAATGACACGAAAATCATGCACAGTAGGGATGTGCAATGCAATTCTGAGAAATAACCTTAAGTTAACGTCCGAGTGGCTAATGGAGGGAAGGTGCCTACAAAGCCCGGTGGCTGCAACCGCAGTCACATCCCCAAGGCGCTAGAACACCCGACTGGCCTGCCCAACCCACAACCAAGCCACAAGCCCCCCATGCCAGGCCCCTACGGTCATCTGTCACACTCAAGCCGATGGCTCAGTGGAAAAAAAGAATGCTGAAAAGAAGCGGGGGGGGGGGGGGGGGGATAGGGAGGGAACGCCGAGAACCACTAAACTACTATAATTCAATCTACAACACCACACTAACAGAGCAATGTACGCACTGCAAGCACATGGGACGACAGTGCACATACTAACCAGGAATACCGCTTGACAATGTCAGCCCCAGGGCTCTCACGACCATATGACTGCTGCAAACGCTACAGAACAAACCAAACGTTTAACAAACGCTAACAGACGGCCAAGACACAATCAAACGCCTACAAAAAAACACTACTGACCAGACTAGCTCCTGGTCATAAACTATGTAAAATTTCATTGAACTATATCAAATGCTTCAGAACACACCAAACGTTAAACAAATGCTAACAGATGGCCAAGACACTAACAACCGCCTACAAAAATGCTACTGACCAGACTAGCTCCTAGTCGTTGACTATGTTAAATTTCTTTTAACTATATATACTGTACTGTTTACTCCTACACCCAGTTGGAAGCCATCCTTATTAAGCCTTGGGAACATGGAATATTATGTATTTCACATATTATTATAGACTGATTAAATCGTTCTTGTGTTTAGAGTACTGTGGCACCAGAGCTGTTCCAACTGTAGAGACATCTGATTACCTCATTACCTTGGGGAATAAACTTAACCCGAAGATAAACATTATGTGGACAGGTAAATCATTTTTATGATTTAATTTTGTGACTTTGCCTTTTCTTTTGATTTATTATTGATGAATGCTGGTTTTGTTGTCAACATGTCCTGTTTCATTTAGCAGTGTTGGTGAGGGACAAATCCTAGCCTGCTTCTTCTATGCTTGGTTGAAGGTACAGTTGCATCTTAGTTTTTCCTTTCCTGCCAGCCAGCCAGTATTTCAAAATTTCAACCTCAGATATCCATGGTTTCTTATGTACAGTAGGGTTGTTAGTCCAGCAGTTTAAAGTTTCTCTGACTCATGATGTGATGATTATGATGTTCAGAGGAAGTTTGAACTAAATAACATCAAATAAACATAGCTCAAGTTTTCCTCGAACTAAAAATGTAAACAAATTAACCAACTCGTAAAAATTCTGTTTTCATAAAATAAACAATACTTTCCTTACAATGTGCTTACAGGATTAACCCCTTGTTTTTTGTTCTTTTCTCATATGCTCTGGACAGTGTTTGTGAATGCAAACAACATGGTTGTGAAAATTGAAAATTGAGCATAAATTGAAGTGTGCAAACTTTTTCATTTCCCAGCACTGATTGAAATGCAACGTGGAAAAAAAAATGGACATGGAGAGGAACAGAGACTAAAAAAATTTTGATAAAGGGACAGATTTCCCCCAACTTTATCTCATTTGTGAAAATATAGGTACAAGTTTCTTGAATGGCAGGGGGTGTATTCTTGTGAGCATGTTGTGAATGTGCTTAATAATGAGCACTGAACAATAATTTTGTATATTCCAGGTTTGGTTTGTAATGTACAGTCAGGCAACCTGTGGACCTTTATGTTGCAAGAAGGTACCAAGTCAAACATAATTTACATGTTTTGAACAAATTTCATAATGAAAAATTCATGCCATGTCATGACCATTTTGGAAAAAATCTTTTGTTTTCAAAATTGCACAGAACCTTCACTCAGTCTGCAACTCTACCAGGTTAATACAGCTGAAATAAACTCCATGAATTACCCCAGAGAAGAGACATAAACATCAATGTTTCTTGCTCCCTGTAACTGTTGAATGGTGTTCTTTGCAGTGTACCCACTATTATTTTTGTGCTGCCCCCTCCAAGTTTGGATTGGTTTCTTAAAACTGGTGCCACCTTTTGATATTTGTGAAGACGCACCATACTGCAAAGTAACACAGCAATCAACAGTTGAAAAAGGTGTCTTGCAGCATTTAAATGGCCTTTGCTTTGTTCATTAAATGAAACCATCCTCCAACTAATATGGCTAAATTTTAAAACCTACTGCTATAGCCATAGTTAAATCTGGATTTTTCAGGCTATTGCTAAGGTTATCAGCTGAAATACTTAAATGTTTTTATCAGTTGATTTCTGGGGAGTGGTTATATTTAATGAAAAAGGATGGTCTGTCTAAATATTGCGAGTAACCTGTTGCATAATTCTGTTTTCAGAGATTGTTCTTTCTAAAAGGTTGGAAATACACAAGTTCATCTACTGTGCCTACTTCAGCAAAAGATCTTTAAAAAAATGTTTGGAACACTGCAGAGAAAGTATTCATGGATTAAAATTTTGCAAAAAGTTAAATACTCAAGAATTTCTTTGTAACCTTGAAAAAAAAATTTTAGGATTGTTGCAACCTTATTCAAGTTTTCAACTAAGAAAGGAAGAGCAATACTAGTGAAAACAGTTGTTGCTTTGATGTTATAGGTCATTCTCATCATAGCAGGTTCTAGCACATGTATGCATGTACAATTTATTTGTGGAAATGATGTTATTATTTGGACAAACAAACTTTCAGAGAAGAGTCAGGAAACCCACTTGTGCCAGAAGTTTGCTGTGCATAATGGCCTTATAAAGCTGCTGTTGTGTTTCTAAATTGTGTTCAGTGTGGTGGTTAATGTAGTGAGTGATCATTGAGTCTGTGTTTATGTGTGTTGAATATTGTTGATGTAAAAAACACTAGCAAATTTGTCGAGTGAAAGAAAAAAAAAATCAAAGATTGAAAACTAATGGAGTGAAGGTTCTGTTCTTTTCTGTGTGTCTGTTTGGAAGATGACATTTGGCAATTATCCCTGTACAAAACCTACATTGTTAATTGATGGCTTCAGTGAGGTGGCCGAGATCAGGTTAGAGATAGGTTGTCTGCTCTGTACCTGACCTAACTTTGAGTATATTGAATAAAAAAATGCTTTTCACCTTTCCCAAGCATCTTTTAGGTAGGGTTCAAACTCCATGAAGGTTGAGAGCGCACACAAGTCACAGTGCATTGTTTTGTTTGTTTGAAAAAATTCCACAAACCACAGAAAATGAATATATTTTGGAGAACATAATAGTTATTATGGTGATGGGCTTAATCTTCATTGGATTTATGCTCTACATCTAAATATATGCTGCCCTGTGATTGCATGGATTGAATTGAGTTGGTTAGTTTCTAATATTCTTGGCTATTGCAGGAATCAGTTTTCTTTGAAAAATGCTGGCTTTGGGAAAGAAAGACTAGACGTGCCTGTATATAGCAGCCTATGTGTCTGTGTACTATGTGTTATTATGCTTGATACAACATTATTCTTATGTTGGTACTTCACTCATTTTAGGTCCAAAAGTGGTTTCCAAAGTGATTACCACACAAACTATTGAGGCTCTTACAACAGTGCTTAAAAGGAAACCTGTCATCTGGGACAATATTCATGCCAATGACTATGATCAGAGACGTGTCTTTTTGGGTCCGTACGACGGGAGGCCAGTTGAACTTTTCCCCTTGCTAAATGGTGTACTGACCAATCCTAACTGTGAGTTTGAGAGTAACTTCATTGCTGTCCACACTCTATCTTCATGGCTAAGAGATTCCTCCCTGCTCACTGCTGAAGAACCGATGAGTATTGATTTAAAGGCTGAGAAATCAAGTAGTTCGAGTGAACCTATGGAAGAAGATTTGCTTGCCAGTACTGAGAGTGATAGAGATGGCAATTGTGAGAAAGATGCTGATCAAGGAGTTTCTCAAGAAATCAGTTCTAGTGAAACAGATAGTGAAAGTGTGAAGGTAGAAGGTGAAATGGAGACAGAAAGTGCTACCTCATTGAGTGAATCTAGGAGCGCTACTGTACGTACCAGTTACAACCCACAGAATGCTCTGCGAGAAGCTGTATCTGCTTGGCTGGAAGAATTTTCTAAAGTAAAACATGCTACATCCAGAACCTATGCCAAAAGTGGTGCCTACAGTATGACACCTGAGGCTATGCCAATTTCTGTGCAAGCACCTATTGGGACATGTCCAACTTCACATACAAATGTTACTACCACTGTGTGCTCACCTGTAGTGACTCCTTCACCAATAAAGGTGGCAAAGGAAAACAGTAGGAAAAAGCTTAGCACTTCTTCGGCTTCAGGTAAGAGCTAGAAATTACAAATATTATTCATAGCTACATACTCATGTATGAGCTGAAAGCTGAAAGATTTTCTTCACTTTAGAAGTCTTGAGCTGGTTCCATGGATTTCTTTTACCCCCTTTTAACTTATTGACACCCGTGCTGGCCGTGACTGGCCATGATGAATGTTGCCCTTTGTTCTACTCCCGACGTCATCAGCTTTCACCAAAATTGGCATTATCTAGTTCTGCTGGAGCAAAATATCTTTCCAATTGCCTGATTTCAAGCTGAAAAGGACTAGGTACAAGTCTATAAATTATGGGATTAGCAACTATTCATCCACATAGTTAGAAAGTGCACATCGAGATTCACAAAATCCCCAAGTTTAGTGTTAATCAGGCTAGTTTTGACTGAGATACAGCCATTTAAAAACGCCAAAATTACATAGAAATATTTGGTCATCGGGACACAGCGTCCGAATGGCCATACATTTTTGGTGAATTTTGATGTTTTCAAATGGTTGTATCTTTCTTACTATTAAGTCTATTTGCACCAAACTTGGGGATTTTGTGAAGCTTGGCATGCACTTTATGACTATGCGGATCAATAGCTGCTAAACCCATAATTTGTAGACTCGTACCTAGTCCTTTTCGGCTTGAAATCAGGCAATGATGCTGAGATCAGAGTGATGGGGTCAGTGGGGTCTGAAATATGCTCAAAAATGCACAGAAAAACTCAGAGCAAAATTTCCTTCAACTACACTTGGCTACTCAGTAGTAGGAATTGCCTGTCTTTCAGGACTTTTTGAACTGGAAGCAAGCCCAGTAGAAGGTCTATCACTGCAGCAAAAAGATAAGAAAAGGAGAAAAAGGAAAGGCGAAAAAGAAAATTGAAAAAACCAAATGGCTTAAAGATGTAGGTCACTTTCTCGTCCAAAAACTATCTCAAACACGAGCGGCCCAAGCTCACGATACAAGGAGTTATTATTACAATCTTTATGCGAATGTTCAGTGACATACTATGGCTGACATCTACTATGATAATAATTACATAACGACCGAGTTTGAGTACACTAAATGTGACTCTCGCCTTGCAGCATATGGAGCTGTTTCATTACAACGGTTTGAATTTATAAAGGTTTGTATGGGGAAAAACTGTAATCTACATTTTAGCCAAAATTTTGATATTTTTGCAATCAAAATGATTTACCTCAATGCCTTGTTCTCTTTTCTATTGTTATTTCGCTTCTCAGTTCAATCCGAAGCCTTTTAAGCGAGTTATCGCTTTTTAGTTTTCCTGTCCTAAGATAGAGTAAAGGCTAGACACTCAATTCTGGACTCACTGCCGCTTGAAATGAAAAAAAAAAAAAAAAAAACATTGAAAGCATGCCAGCCGCCCCAATTCCTCTACAGAATCATAGTACAGGGTTAAGCACTCCCTTTCAGTTAAATTCGAAGCCAAATTCATCTCTATAGTACACACTACAAAGCTCTGAATTGAAGAAAGCTAGCCATCCGGACTGAGTGATGATGCTGCTGGGACCTGCCATGGACGCATTCAAAGTCGGAGTGGAATGCCGGGCTAACAAAGTGACCCCGACCAGGGGAAGGGAGCACACAGTGAGGATACTTAAATAACCAAAAGAATATTCACCCCTTTTTACTTGTTCCAGGCTTGCTTTGTTGAGTTCTATCCCCTCTCCGTGAACTTGCACAAGATGCTCTAACCAATCAATTGGCACAGATGCACTGTTTTTTTTTTTTGTGAAAAAATGGTAGCTTTGTGCATTTGAGTGGTTTATTGCATTTGTTGCACATGGTAAGATGTGGTTGTTCTGGTGTTGGTGTTGCGACAGTTTTGTGAAAATCACTCTATGAAAGAGGGGATCCAATTTTTGAGTTATTTTTTTGTAAAAAAAAAAATACCCCTTAGTCGTCGCGTCAGGTATGTTATGGACAGGCCAATGGATGAGTGAGTGAGTGAGTGAGAGATGAATGTATGTCACACCAATCAGATTGGATCTACTATAAACAGCCAGTCAAATTTCTTGTTTTAAAGGTAAATGATATGTGAGAAGATTTGATCCCAATAAAGTTCACAACGGCCATATTTATTCTTCTATAAAAGAGGAGGAAGTATTCATATATTGGGTTTACTTCAACATTTTCTGTGGGTTAGGCTGAGGATTTTAGTTATGAACGAGATGAGCCTGGAGGTTTGAAACAGTTCGTGAGTTAGTAGTATGCAAATGGAATGAGATATTCTCATTTTTAGTTACAAAGGTAACTTGATACTTTTGTTTTTCACAAGGAGTAAATTCAATTAGAGGTCACGAATCGTCGCTTCTAGTTCTTAGGACATGTTTTAGAGGAGACAAGACTATTTAGATTTGAAACAGTTCTAACGTTTACAATAGTAAGTGCAGGTAACGATTGTTTTGTTCTTGTTGCATGCAAATATAACGAGATATTTTTATTTTTTAGTTACAAAGGGTAATTTGGCACTTGTTTTTCATTAGGGAGTAAATTCAATTAGAGCTGATGAATTGTCACCACTCTTTCCCTCGAGAAGTTTGCTATCTTTAGGTACAAATGGTAACTTAACACTTTTGTTTTTTATATGGGAGTAAATTCAATTAGAGCTGACAAGTTATCGGCTATTCTTTCCAGGATATTAAACAAAAGAGAAGCTTTCATTTCTGGACGGTTTTTACGTCTCTGCAGTAGCACTTTAATAGTTTTATTTGATGACATTCATTTCAGTCCGATATTTTTAAGGGTAAAAAGCATGAAAATTGCTCAAATGTTCTTTGAAGACTGTGTGGCACCAATTTAAAGTGCAATTCAATTAAATCAGACTTTGAACATATCAGAGAGGTTTTTTCTCTTTCTTTCTATTTTTGGTGAAGTAGTGTTGTGTTGTGTAGAAAGGGTAAACTTACCACTCATATAAAATATGAAAAGGTCTCTTAATTAACTTGATTAATTTTGAGCAAAAATTCTTCTTGGGGGTTGGAAGAGCTATGTGATCAGTGAGTGAGGGAGTTACGCATGTGTGCGTGTCACACCAATCACAGTGGGGGTTGTATCAAAGAACGAATCAAATTATCTGTTAAAAAATAAGATGGTATTATCTACATTAATCTGGAGACGTGTCAGATTACTGTAGTTTGTTTAGTCAAACATTTTATGGCTCACTATTTAGCTATCTTACCATGACTGATGTAACATCACATGTACATCATAAATTCCCAGTTTCTTTCTTGCTGTACATCGCAACCAAAAACATGTTAAATTAACCAAATCATGTCTGTAAACAGCTCCATGAATGCTCCTATCTCCAACACTTCACACAAAAAAATAACTCTTGCACGCCTTGCATGCCTATGTTTTGATTGGTGATCAGTAACGTACTGTTTTTGTTCCATGTCAGAAAAGAAAGATGAAGACACTGAAAAGAAAGAGCAGGAAATGCCAATGGAAATAAGTGAACTAAAGGAGAAACCTGCTTTGACGCCACTGAGTGTCGAGGACCTTCTGTTGCTGGTAGATTTATTCTACCTACCATACAATCATGGGCAGAAAGCCAAACAGATCATAACTGATTTCAAATGGCTCAAGTTCAATGCAATTAAGGAAGATTCACAAGACTTCATGGAGCTTACTGAACAAGAGCAGAAATCTAAGGTATGGTCATAAACCCATTTATTCCAAACCTGGTAATAAGGATGGTACTGTATAATAATTTAATGGTACATGTGTATTCTGCACAGCAACACTCTTTGAGTTGATCATTTTATCTGTTATGTCACCTGTCATCTCATTGGCAATCTGCCGATATATTGATGTTGTATTTAAGAAACTTGGATGATGTAATACACTATTGCACAGTTTCTTGATACTTTTTCAAGGACTTATGAAAATGGAAGGTGTTAATTGTGTGGGATGAGTCTATAACAGCAATGATGACATCATGTCTGGAATATTTACATTTGATTACAAATATATACGCTAATCTGAGCTGTTACTTGACCTGTTCAAAGTCTCTTGTATAGATTGCCTCTATATTACAGACAGTTCACTCGGTCCCAGAGAAACCAGAATTCATTATTTCAATCTCAACCTCTCTAATATAAACACCTCTATAATACTGAAACTCAGCTTTGTCCCTTTGGTGTCCTTACTGTAGAGGTTTGACTGTACTGTTGTTATATGCTAGCAAAGGCACTTATCATGGGTTTCAATTTGCCACATTCCAGATAACAGAATGGAATGACAGAGCTGAGAAGTTCCACAAAATCTGTCGGTCAGTAGGAGAGATGTTTGTGAGACTAACAGAAACATCCAATAGAGCACTACTGTATGACCTCTATCCATATGTCTGGGATGTAAAGGAAGTCTTGCAGTTGCTCGACACATTTGTAAATTGGCTGAGCACAAAGAACAAGAGGAGGAAGCAAAAAGGGCAAAGCTTTTACCCAGAAGATCCTGAACCTTGGGTGTTTAGAGGAGGTTTATGTGGAGAGCTGCAGGTATGTTTCACGGTTGGCTACATGTATTCCAGGGATACTGCATTTAGTCCCTAGGTTGCAATAATGGTGGCATTCAGAAAGACAAACTATCCCAGAGATTTCTTCTACTAGGCTGAAACAAGTTCAATAGTGGGCTTGACATTTTCCATTTTACCCCATACTTTATGTATTAACAAGGCTGGTAGCAAGATACATTGCAAACATTCTTGCAGATGATAAAGGTCATACAGAAGAATAGACTGATTTGAACTAGTGTTCTCAATGTTAGTATGTATTGTGTTTGCAGAGACTGTTACCTATTGATGGAGGACATGAAGTGTTCAACGTGAGAGCCCCTGAAATTCCCACTACGCGTATCTACACAATCAGACCATACCAGACAGAAGATGAGGTATAGATTCTTTAAACTTTAGTATATCTTTGAATACTTTTGCTCATAAGCAATGTGGTGCTGTGACAGCATTGTTAACCAATCACTATATATTGCATTGTAACTTAAAATGTGACTGTAATAATCAGCTAGCTGGTGTGATTAATGTCATTAATTAGCAAGAAAGTACGTTTACAGGATGTATAACTTCTTATGAACACTGCACTTCTTTTTAACGCGCCATAATGTGCACACAGTGGTGTCTTACAGTTCTTAGGGCAAGATTGTGCAAAGATGGTTTGTTCACTTGAAAAACAAAGCAAGGCTGTCATTAAGTTTTGAGTCACCTGTAACCTTGTTCTCCACAACCAAACTTGTTGCTTTGTGGGCGAATTATATCGACAACAAACAATTTTGATATAGTTAAATGAAATTTGACATAGTTAATGACTAGGAGCTAGTCTGGTCAGTAACGTTTTTGTAGGCGGTTGTTAGTGTCTTGGTTGTCTGTTAGCGTTTGTTTAGTGTTTGGTGCATTCTGTAGCGTTTGATATAGTTCAATGAAATTTTACATGGTTTATGACCAGGAGCTAGTCTGGTCAGTAGCGTTTTTTGTAGGCGTTTGATAGTGTCTTGGCCGTCTGTTAGCATTTGTTAAGTGTTCTGTAGTGTTTGCAGCAGTCATGTGGTCGTGAGAGCCCTGGGGCTGACATTGTCCAGCGGTATTCTTGGTTAGTAAGTGCGTTGTTGTCCCATATACTTGCAGTGTGTTCGTTGCTCTGTTAGCGTGGCGTTATAGATTGAATTATAGTAGTTTAGCGGTTCTTGGCATTCCCTCCCTATCCCCCCCTCTTTTCAGCATTTTTTTTTCCGCTGAGCCATCTGGCTTGAGTGTGATGGGTGCCTGTAGGGGGCCTGGTGTGGGGGGCTTGTGACTTGGTTGCGGGTTGGGCAGGCCAGTCAGGTGTTCTAGCGCCTCGGGGATGTGACTGCGGTTGCAGACCCTGGGCTTCGTAGGCACCTTCCCTCTACTAGCGACTTGGGCGTTAACTCGTGGCATCAAGGGAAAATCAACCGTACTCAGCCATAACAGGTGTTATGGGTTACAGCCTTTAATGACAGACCTGACAAAGCACATGAATTGCAAGTCATTCATGCCTGTTTTCTTTGGCAGAAATCCTTGTATGAAATTTGTGTTGCAACGTGTGATGATTGGGAAGATGGGCATGATTTATTTCCTGACAAACAATTCAACATGGCAGGAGATAGGTGGGTGACCTGTTTTGGCAGCTGCACTTTAGTAACTGAATTTCCTAAAAAAAAACTACACTTCTGTAATAATTTTTCTTACACTAATAATTAAAAATGTCATGATAAACTTCTTTTAACAAAATAATACAGGTAAAGAAGCCAGAATTATGTATTATACTGCCATAAATCATGAGCCACAGACAAGTTTTTTCTACAAGTGTTAAAAAAAAAAAATTGTTCTTGTTTGCTATATAATAAAAATCTTATTGACCGAGCTTAGTCGGTCTGTATGGGAGAATCTTGACCTTGGTCGTGTGTACAGACCTCACTGCATTTGGTCTGTACTCACAACCTCGGTCAATATTCTTGCATACAGACCTCCTGCTCGGTTAATCAGAGCTAAGTTGAGAAAGGCTGTACAACAGAAGAGTAACTGTGTAAATAGCAGTATTGAAAGTTCTCATGGGTAATGTGGTTCACTGTTGATTTATTGATTGAAGTTCAAGGTGCTTCAGTATGATAGATGGAGACAGTGTGGATATGTGTATTCATGCTTTCTCCTTCCTTGCTGAAACACTGTGAACCCCAACCAAGCAATTATAAACTAAGCTCTTCCCGTAATATCAATCAGCCTTGTCACGTTGGCCTGTCGGGCAGCCGAAGGTGCCACAAAATCCTCAATATAGTCTATACCAGCATAGTGGACTATCTCAGATGCAGGACATGTCTTGTATCCTTTTGCATTTTTGTTGAAGAACCTTTCTCAAAGAAGCTGTATCGAAAATGTCACTTGTAGCATTCACAGTTTACCCTTTTGGGGGAGCAGTGACTGTGTGGCTGGTTTTCTATGGTTATAAATAAATTTATGAATACATTGTGTAGGTTTGTTGGTCCATACCTGAGGATCTGTCCTGAACATGTGTTCGTGGTGGAGGATGGAGATGGTATCTGTGGCTATGCAGTGGCGGCTCCTGATTCAAAACACTTTTATGAGCAGTTTAAGAAACACTGGCTTCCTGAGGTATGTACAAATATATTTTCCTGCTACTTAACAGTAGTTGTCTACATACATATTCTTTCTTAGCTCCACAGACTTGCCAGAAAGTGTGTCTTGATACCTCAGATTGTTTTCTTAGGTTTGCAAGAAATACCAAAAGCCACACGGAAATTCATTAGAGTGGACATATGCAGAACAACTGGCCAATAGTTTTCACAGTCCAAAGATATTTCTTCCTGAAGACTTGGCTTTAAAGTTCAGCACCCACGTACAGTTATACCTTCTTCCTCGTGCACAGGTATGTTGTAGCTGCCTCTCAAGAAAACCCCAGGGTTTTAGGTTCCTTTATTGCTAGTAATAAGAAAAAAATCATGGAAGCCTTGTGTTATGGTAATCGAATTATAATTGATATGGATAATCTGTTTACAGATTTTCCTTTGCACCTTGTCTGCCAACTGCACCTTATCTTCTCTTATCCATCACATGGAGTCTGTTCATTCTCAATGGAAGTCTGTTTCCAATCTTTCTTGAGGGGAGTGGGCAAATGTACACAGCCTAGATAAAGTATGCTCATCACAATGAATCTTTTGAGAGTCTGAAGATTAAAGAAAACATTTGGAAACTAAAGAGCCAATCACCCACATAGAGACACTACAATTTATCAGAAGTGCTTAATCTGATGTTGATGTGTATTCCCCCAGTTGTTGTTTGGCAGTTTTTTTTTTTTTTTAATTTATTTTTTTTCTCACCATCTTTTGTTCCCTCCTGACAGAACCTTGGTCTTGGCAAGCGCCTGTTAGCCTGTGTTCTGTCGGCGCTGAAGGCTGAAGATTGCACAGGGGTGCACTGTGAGATTGCGACCACAAACAACAACGCTCTGGACTTCTACACCAAATTAGGATTCTATAATATTCCACTCAAGGAACCAGCGCCTCCGGACACTGTCATCTTCGGCAGAACATTTTAAGCAAATGTTCCTTCAGTTAAACACTGACCTACTTTGTGTTTCTTGTATACAAGTTAAATCGTGAAGGAACAGCCTTTTAAGTTTAGGCAAGTGCCTTATTACAGAACAAAATTGTGCGATATCTTCCTATGTTGTCGTGTAGTGGGTTGTTTCATTTTTGAATACTGCAGTAAGTTTAATTATTTGTTGCATTAATGTAATTATGTCCAGTTGTTGTTGTAAAACGTTAGGTCTATGTTAATGTAACATATTATTGTTCTGCGGAAACGCAGTACTTTGTACAGTGTATGTGATGATCTCTGCTGTATTATGGAAGAAAAAACATAGGCAGAAAATTTTAGAAAAAGTTTAAAATATCGAGTCGGTGCTCGTGCGTTACGAATCTATTACCGCCGTTCACGACTTGCACGGAGAGAATTTTTTTTATAAAATTACTCTTTTACAAAAAATTATAAAATATTTAATTTAGCAATTTAAGGTTATGCCGACCTAAATTTGAAGATACTTGTGTATCATGTAGAATTGAGTGGTAGTCGGGGCTCGATAAATTTAAGGTTATTCCCCAATATTGCATTGCGCATCCCTACTGCGCATAATTTCATGCGTGATTAGCGCGCGCGCATTAAAAAATGGCAGCTTTTTCTTTACAGCTGGACCTCGCCGTAGAGGTAAATCGTCCAACGAATATGGTGACCTATCATTTTTTCTCTTGTTTTGAATTGAGTAATAAATTTCTCTGTGTAAAATAAATATGGACCAATTCTCAGTGTAGAACAAAAAGCAATCGTCGGAAACGTGAATTTAGCAAGCAATCGTGACTACAATCATGGTGCTATTATAAGGATTTATATGGGTATAAACAAGGTGCTGTTGCTCCTAAACGAACATGGGGACCCCTCATTTTTATTTCAAAATTTAAGTTCCTATAATATAAACAATCAATAGGCAAAGTTTCACAAAAATCTCCGTGCAGGTTCTATTTCAGTGGAATGACCTTAAAACAAGCAGAGAGAAATTCATTATAGTTTGGTTTCTGTTCCTTTGCTTGGTCACTCATTCTTGCTTTCTCTTCTACGGTTGGTCTCTGAACGTTAAATACGGGATAATGTCTCGAAAATTTTGTCATCGAAACTCGGCCCAATTTGCACTTCCAAGATTTTCAAAAAAAAAGGCGGTAATCTTTGGGTGTACAGCACCCAAGTGACCAAGTAATTATCTCTGTTAAAAAGCTAGTTGATAGAAGGTTAGGACAATTTAATCAAAAACCCGAATGTTTGTATTATTTATGTAATTATGTCGTAAGGGGTATTTGAAACAGAAGTCAATTGAGAGTTAGATTTTGTTATTTGCCCTTCGAAAGGTTACGTTTGAGGAAACGCAAAAATTCCAGTGGCGATAATTCTTTGAAATAGTCGGCCGGCCATTAGTTCCAGAGTTTCTGAATTATTTCAGAATGTTATTGCGTTTTGACATTTAGATGTCTTTTGTTTTTGTTTTTGTTTTTGTTTTTGTTTTTTTTTGGGGGGGGGGTCTTTTTGATGTCGTTGTAACTAGAAAGGCATGCAACATGTAATGATCGGTACAAGTTTGAATCAAACTAACTGAAACCTTCAAACGTCTGTAAATAGACCATTTTCGTATTCTTGATATTAGACTGGAACTAGCTTGCAACTGAGACTTAAGCGGTTAGTCTTTTCAAATGCAAATGCCTTTGATCTGTTTTTAAAGATATTTCCCCGCATGAGCCTCCATTGCAAGCTAGTTCCAGTCTAATACCGAGATTACGAATATGGCCTATGGCCTAGTATTGGCTTTCATCAAAAGGAAATTAAACTTAACCACGTCACATTGTTATGAAGTTATTTGCTTTGCTTGATGTATTGATAAACTTATTAAGAGAAGGAAGGTCTAGGTCAACAAAGACACGAGTCCTTCTATAGCGCAGGAAACTCAGGAAATATTAGTGGTTACTGGACGCTAGTAAACACTGATTGACTTCAAGAACCGATTGAGCCAATTTTTCACACACTATACTCTTGGTGGGTGACCCACAGAGAGAGGGTAAATTCAACGCGAGAAATTGGCCTGTTAACGGGTTACTGTGGTTGTTGAGGAACAGTCTACTGACTCAATAAAGCGTTTGTGGGAAGGGCGGCCGTGAATACGAAATGTAACGAAAATAGAAGCTTTAGAAAATAACGGACTGCCCTTGCGTGTCTGGTAAATATATCCAAATGACTCCACGGAGTGAAACGAAAACATCTATGACGAAAACATGCTTTTGCGAAAATATCAAATCGAAATGAAGTTAAATTTTCGTTCCATTTTATCAATGGTTAATTATTTTCCCGCGTTGCCTTTTTGCTTTCTTTGTTTTTTCGATTGTCTTCATTTTTGGACAATAAAAATGATTGATTCTGTAGACATTTTAAATACACTATAAATGTTTCTTTTTTTCATTTGAGGGGTGCACAGAAGACTGGATTTCCGATAAACATACAAGCTATTCAGAAATGGTGCAGGAGAGAATTGTTTGCCCAAAGAACGATAACGTAGGTCTGGAGAAAAAAGGACAAGAATTTAGGTATGAAAAAGCTATTTAAGGTCATTCTCCAGTACTGCATTGCGCATTCCTACTGCGCATGATTTCACGCGTGATTAGCGCGCGCACATCAAAAAATGGCGGCTTTTTCTTCACAGCTGGACCTCGCCGTAGAGGTAAATCGTCATTTTCTCGCAAACGAGTATGGTGACCTATCATTTTTTTCTGTTGTTTTGAATTGAATAATAAATTTCTCTGTGTAAAATAAATATGGACCAATTCTCAGTGTAGAACAAGAAACAATCGTCGGAAACGTGAATTTAGCAAGCAATCGTGACTACAATCATGGTGCTATTATAAGGATTTATATGGGTATAAACAAGGTGCTGTTGCTCCTGAACGAACATGGGGACCCCTCATTTTTAATTCAAAATTTAAGTTCCTGTAATATAAACAATCAATAGGCAAAGTTTCACAAAAGTCTCAGGGCAGGTTCTATTTCAGTGGAATGACCTTAATCTTTAACACTCCTACACTTCTAGGAGTCTTGACATATGCAGGTTTAAACGACTGAACTTTAACTGCAGATGAAAATTTATGCAAATCCAATGAAAGTTACAAAATGTGATACAAGATTCTCATTTTACATTGTCGCTGACATTTTTACTGGAAAAATTTTCAAAGTTGACTGTGCTCTTCATCCAGAGTCAATATTTTCCTTAAAGAATTCAGATATAAACTATTTTTTGTCTTAGTTACTCATAGTTGTGATTCAAAAGCTAGTCAAAGTCAAATTTTTGCATCAATCAATTTCTTCAGTGCTGTGTCTATTCCAAGAGCTCTCCCTCTGCTGCTGCTGTCCGTGTAACTTGGACATGATTGATGAACATACCCTTTGCATATCTTGCTCCTTTTCCTGATATTCTTCTTTCTCTGCCAGAGAATTCCTGTCTAACCAGTCAATGACCTCTATGGCCTTACTCTTCGCCGTGTCTATCTCAGCGGAGCATAGCTTGCTCTCAGCGCTTGAATCTTCCACTGCGTGTTTGACGCTGAAGGCGTAGTTCTCCAAGCTGTTTCTTGCGGCGATCGTTTCTCGTTGCCTCTCGTCTTCTTCCTTGTATTTCCTAGCATCAGCTACCATGCGGTCAATGTCTGCTTTGGACAGCCTTCCCTTGTCGTTGGTGATGGTGATATTGTTGCTCTTTCCAGTGCTCTGGTCCTTGGCGGACACGTTTAAGATCCCGTTGGTGTCGACATCGAAAGAGACTTCGATCTTCGGCACGCCGCGCGGTGCAGGGGGGATTCCCGACAGATCAAATCGTCCCAGCTGATTGTTGTATTTGGTCAAGACTCGTTCTCCTTCAAACACCTGAATGGAGACGGCTGTTTGGTTATCTGAGTAGGTTGAGAACTCTTTTGAAGCGTTGGTTGGAATTCGGGCATTGCGTTCAATTAGGTTGGTCATCACTCCACCAGCGGTTTCAATTCCGAGACTTAGCGGTGCAACATCCAGCAACAAGACGTCCTTGATTTCTGAACTCCGGTCACCGGATAAAATTGCGGCCTGGATTGCGGCACCATATGCCACCGCCTCGTCTGGGTTGATCGACTTGCTCAACTGTTTGTCACTGAAGAATTCTTCAAGGAGTTGCTGTACCTTTGGGATTCTTGTAGAACCTCCAACCAGAACCACCTCGTGGATCTTGGATTTGTCAAGCTGTGAATCAGTGAGTGCCTGTTTCACTGGTTCCAGACATGAACGGAAGAGATCCAGACAGAGTTCCTCAAATTTTGCACGGGTAATCCTGGAGTAGAAATCAATACCATCGGACAGTGAGTCGATCTCGATATTGGCCTGAGTACTGGACGACAGGGTTCTCTTGGCTCGTTCACAAGCGGTTTTCAGGCGGCGTAAGGCTCTTGGGTTGTCCTTGAGATCTTTCTTGAACTTGCGCTTGAATTCTTCCACGAAGTGATCCACAACGCGATTGTCGAAATCTTCTCCACCGAGATGTGTGTTGCCAGCTGTGGACTGTACCTCAAAGAACGATCCTTCGTCTATTGTCAGTACAGAGACGTCAAACGTTCCTCCACCGAGGTCGAAAATCAGGACGTTCTTTTCCCCGCTGAGGTTCTTTTCCAATCCGTACGCGACAGCGGCAGCCGTGGGTTCATTGATGATTCTCTTGACATTCAGCCCCGCTATTAGTCCAGCGTCTTTAGTGGCCTGTCGCTGTGAATCGTTGAAATATGCTGGCACTGTGATGACTGCATCCGTCACTGTCTCGCCCAAGTAAGCTTCAGCTATCTCTTTCATTTTCGTCAGAACCATGGAGCTGATTTCTTCTGGAGTAAAAATTTTCCACCCCTCCTTGGTCTCTACTCGGATTTTAGGTTTCCCGGCCTCGTTGATGACTTGGAAAGGCCAATTACTTCTGTCCGCTTGAACATCAGGGTCGTCAAACTTCCTTCCGATTAGTCTCTTGGCGTCAAAGACAGTGTTGCTTGGATTCAATGTTGCTTGGTTCTTGGCTGCGTCGCCGATCAAACGTTCCGTTTCAGAAAAAGCAACATAGCTAGGAGTTGTTCTGTTACCTTGATCGTTGGCGATGATTTCAACTTTACCATGTTGAAAGACTCCAACACAGGAATATGTCGTTCCAAGATCGATTCCGATCGCTGGAGCTGTCTTGACTGACATCTTCGGTAGCTTCTGAGAAAATCCTCTCGTATTTCTTCTTGCTCAGTAAACTTTTAGTTTCGGCAAAATTTGCCTGCGTCGTGAAACTGGCCTGTATATATACCCCAGTTTTAAAAGTACCTCACATCACGTTTCCAAAAATAGAAAAGTGCTGACTTCATTCTCATCGGAATGTGCCAATGAAAATGCTTTTATTTTGGGTAAGAAATATCTAGAATATTCTAAAATTCGTATTCTTGAACATTTTGTCGATTTTACACAACTCTAGATACTCCTAGATTTTTGTAGAATGATCTCGTTTTAGGAGCCGACATAATCCACGCGGTTCTTGGCGGTTCTTGATTTCGCGAAATTCCTCCTCGACCCAATCTCTCTCGGGATTCTTCTGAGCCTCCTGTTAGAACTTGTTTGACCAGCCGCTGCACTTGTAATTCAATATGGCGGCCGCGAAGTTGTCTTTGTTAGTGCTTGGAATATTAGTTCATATTATCTATCTAGCCTCTATTTTCGATATTTATTTTACTTCTCCTCTTGTTCATGGTATGACGCCTTATAAATCAACTCTCAAACCTCCAGCAAAAAGGCTGGTTCTGTTTGTTGCTGACGGGTTGAGAGCGGACAAATTCTATGAACTTGATCAACACGGAAAAACTCGCGCGCCGTATCTCAGAAGTTTGATCGAGAAAAAAGGCAGCTGGGGCGTGTCACACACACGAGTTCCTACAGAATCTCGGCCTGGACATGTTGCTCTTATCGCTGGATTTTATGAGGATGTTAGCGCTGTGGCGAAAGGTTTGTTAAGGAAGCTATAAAACGAACTATCCATATTGGCTCTAGTGTAGGGCTGGGCATTGTATCGAAAACGAAGCAATCGAAAAGGAAGACCTAGGCATGATGTACCCAGAACACGAAAACGAAGCATCCAGAACTCGAAAATGACAATCATGTCCAGAAATGATTTGTACATCAATCGCAAAAAATAACGAAAATAACAAGGTTTCGTGCTAGCTAACGTGACTAAAATAACAAATTGAACAAAGTTTTCATTTTACGAACTAACAAATGTATGCGTGTGACGTGAAATAAAAGAGCAATGAAAATAAAAGATAGCCAGCTTGCGTGAAAATAACAAATTACATCTAAAATGCAAATGCTTAAAGGAAGAGTGGCTCACAGACTGTAATTTAAAAATAACAAAAAAGTTACTTGCAAAATAGCAAATGTATTGAGAATGTCAAGCTCAGGCAGAGTTAACAAACCCGTGGGTTTCAACCTGTGAAAATTATTTTCAGGAGTCCACAATTTTATCAAAACAATGAGATGTTTTACAATAAAATCACAAATCCAGAAGAGAGTTCACATGAAGTGTCAACAGGAAAAGTCATTAATTTGTGTTAGGCTAAAGGTAAAAGATTGCAATGACTTGTCTTGGGCCTATAATCAAAGTAACTTGTTATTTTTGTGGTTGCCTGTATTTCTGGGCAGTTAAAAAAAAAAAAAAAAAGTTGCTCAGAACTAAATATTGAAGCACCCAGATTTGACATCAAGCATTCAATAGTGGGTTCTAATGTCACCAGAAATTAATATTTTTGATATCACCTATGAAAAGAGTGACCAACATAAGGTGAGGGAGTTGATCATCAACCTTTTTGAAAGAAGCCTAAAAATGCTGTTATAAAAAGGGCAGGAATGTTTGAACTGGAATGTGATGTAAGAATAATTCAAAGGAAAAAGAGTACTGACAGTCAAACATAAATTAATAAACCTACCCGCTTAATGGTCCATTTTGTCTGTTGAAAAAAATCTTTGATTATGAGTTTCCATGGATAAACTTCTTTCCTTCCCCTTCTAACATTTGTGAACTTCAAAGATATAAACTTGAGCAGACTGTTAGATACATATATTACAGCAATATTTTGTTGTGATTTTTATTTTAAACGAGAAATAGTTCTTATGTTCTGACAAATTATTCTGACTTAAACTGTGTTCCTTGTTTTTTTGAACTCATTTCAAGTACATTGTCTCCTCTTTCCAGGTTGGAAAGAAAACCCAGTAGAGTTTGACTCTACCTTCAATGAAAGCCGTTACACATGGGCATGGGGAAGCCCTGATATCCTGCCAATGTTTGCCAAAGGAGCCAGCGGGAGCCATGTCTTTACCTCTATGTATAAGAATGTGGAAGAAGACTTTGGAAATGAAGATGCCTCTAAACTTGACACTTGGGTATTTAATGAAGTCAGAGGATTCTTAGGTTCTGCAAGGAAAAATAAGACTTTGAAGAGAATGCTTCATGAAGGGCAAATTGTGTTTTTTCTTCATCTTTTAGGTATGATATCGTTCCTTAACACTGGGTTGTGCAACAGGTCAAAATCCAGAAAGCATCTTCATTGACAATTCAATTCATTTTAAGGAGAGCATTTATTTTGTTTTTCATTTTGTTTTTCAAAACAAATGTTACATGTATTTGGAGGTGTCATTGTTGACCATTGAATATGTCCGGTTCAACTTTTGATAGCAGTAGCTTACTGTGTTTTGTTGTCATTTGTTTGTTGGTGGCTTTATCAGGGTTCTCAAGGTTCTCATATGTATATGGCCTATTTTTAGAGAAAGGTTTTGGGAACAAGGAAGAAAAAAGCACTTAAAAAGGGTTTAAATGTTCATTTATGTCGATTTTCATAAATCCAGACATATGATACTTAATGCAAAGGGATATTTATAAGAACTGAATCAAGTTGATCATTCAACATGCCAGTTGATCCAAGGGACAGGGTCACACCCATTTTGGTGACATCTTGTGCACCTACTTAATTTTGTTCACACGTTGGCCATCACAATAATGACTAACGAAACAGCAGCAATGATTACAGCAATGGTAACTGTTTAAGTAATCTGTGAGCATAATTTATATAATATGCTTTAAATGCAAAACATGTTTTGATAAAAATTTCAGTCACCTTGCAGATTGCACTTATGTTCAGTTGTAATCAAACTCACTCTATATTCTTGTTTTGCTTTCTGTTGTAATAAGTATTTCTTATGTTTTCTATAACTTGGACATGGTTATTTAAAAGTGGAATTTGGTTTTAAAACCAGTGATTAAGGTGGCCGAACACAGTTTTCGCGCGCGCTTTTGCTGATGCAATTCAGCGTGCGCACAAGGATTGCAAAAACAAACATGCCGTCAACAGAGCGATCATTTTATTTACTCAGCACCCGCACTATCTGCGCTATTTTTCTCTATTATTGAACGCAGTATATTGATGGCTTTAGTCTTTTATTACAAAGATACGTTAGAAAAGGTAATGACGTAAAAAACCCAGCAATTCTCAGCTTTTTCTTTGTTACCGAAAGAACCCAGTTAAATGCAGCGCATGCGCAGTTGCTCGAAAAATTGAGACCGATTGCTTTTGCAGAAACATGCTGATTTCTAACGATCCAGTCGTTAGAATTTCAAGAAATTTGGCAAAACAATAGTTCAGAAACCACGTGAATGATTTATCGCAAAAAATTTGAATTTTGACATAGGGAATTTTTAATAATACAGAACATGCAGTGAAAACGGTTAACGGCGAATTACGAAAATCGCCTATGTCAGAATTTTATTAGAACAGTGTTGACAGAAGGGATTTAATGTCAATTCGTAGTGGGCAAATGATGAAAAAAATCTAACGACTGAATTTTTTTTAAATAAACAAAAACCATTTTTTAAGCCTTGTTTTTAACCAGCCCCGTTGCCATGGCAACAGCACACACCTTAGCCAAAATGCGATAATAAACCCTTCTGTGGTTAACCTTGACGCTTGCAAAAAACGGGCGCCAAAGCATAAATAGCTTAAAAGTAATGGTGAATTGGGCATAGGCTCTTGAAAACTGTGTTCGGCCACCTTAAGTGAGGTCCACTTAAAATGGGATGACATAGCTCTGAAAATAAAAGTGAGCTGTATTTCCTTTTTCATTAACCAGGAATTGACACCAATGGTCATGCCCACAGACCTACATCACAAGAATATGTCAGGAATATTGCTGTGGTTGATGAGGGAATAAAAGAAATGGAGGAATTACTTGAAGAATTTTATGACCATGATGGTCAAACAGCATATGTAATGACAGCTGATCATGGTATGACCAACTGGGGGTCACATGGTGCAGGGCATGCTCATGAGACTCTAACGCCATTAGTAGCTTGGGGAGCTGGTATACGTGGACCCATGATACCCATTCATGGTGCTGATATTCCAGATGAAACAAGAGAATGGAACCTTGCTTGGCTAAGAAGAACAGATGTCAATCAAGCTGACATTGCACCACTGATGACTTCCTTGATTGGTGGGTTTGTGTGAGCCAGAAAATAGCATAATATTATATTACAGTTTAGATCATAGGAAGTGTCCTTCTTATCCGGAGTTTTTTCTATGGGGTTAGAAGAAAGCATGGGAGGTTTGGTGGCCTAATGGTTCACATGCTGGACTCTGGATTGAGCAGTCTAGGTTTGAGCCCTGGCTGGGGTTGTGTTTTTGGGTGATTAATTTTACTCTCACAGTGCCTCTCTCTATCCAAGTGTATAAATGGGTACTGGACATTTTCATGCTGAGGGTTAACCCTGCAATAGACTCTGGCATCTTATCCAGTGGGGAATAGAAATACTCTTAGTGACTTAATGTTACAGAAACTGGGATAAGCTCTAATTTTATGGACCACTTGGCCTGACGTGAGCATTACCTTTTGTGGAAAATAGGGAAAAAATGAAAAGGCAAGCGATTTAAAGCTATACAACTAGGCTGAGATAGGCAGGATAACAGCACAAGGTTTTACCCTAAATTGTTTAATTTGCTTTTTAACCCTACTCTGCCTACTGCTAGGGTGTGATAGAAATTGCACTGATTTCAAACTTTGTAATATAATGTATTCAAGCAGTAAAAATGAAACTTCATTTTCCTAAAAGTCATTGGGGAAGATTTAAGCATGTCAATTTTTTCTTGCATGAATTGAGTTTCCATGACAATCATGTTTTAAGGTAGCAAATGTGAGACATCATTTTGGGCAATATGATGTCATAGTAATTGACATGTGACAGCTGCTAAAATAAATATTTTAGGATATTTTCTGTACAATATAATTTTCAATGCAAGAGCTTTACTAAAGGGTGGGTCACTTCCCCTCCCCCCACCACGCAAAGCCCAGGCATGATAAGTTTAAAATAAGTTTTTAAGTTGACTTTCTATTTCTTTATGTTAACACTCTGATCTTTCTAACTAACATAACTTGTTTGTTCCTTAGGTGTACCATTCCCTCTGAACTCTGTAGGCATTTTACCAGTGGAATATCTGAACAACACTGAACAGTACATTGCAGAAAACCTCTTTATGAATTCACAACAAATTCTTGCTCAGTACAATGTCAAAGAATTGTTCAGAAAAGAAACATCTCTGTGGTTTTGGCCTTTTACTTTGTTAGCAGGTACTTGAATGCTTGCACTCTAGTTTATATTTGCGAGTTTTAGGAACACTATGGGAAAGCTCTTACCTTTACAGAGAGAAGCACAAGGAAGTGCTCCCAATATTTGTCCATATGGTAGTAGATACACAGGGGAGAGGCTTTTTAATATTCTCTTACCAGCATGCTTTCAAGATAAAGTGTAGGAAGATTGGGGAGAGAAAAATGTAGAGCCTGCGGAGGCTGGGGAGAGAAAAAAGCAAGTGTGTTTGACTCTCTTCCTATAGACCCTTCCTCTTTCTCCAGAAAGATTGTAATGAGCTACTTACAATAGTCATAAATACATTGTCACCTCCATAAGCGGATGCCCCAGGGACAATGTGAAGTGTCGCCTTAATAGAGTTGTCCTTTCCATGTCCCCTTGAAGGAGGAGAAAGGCTTCACTTTAAAACAATTTGTCCGATTTTTTTTCTTTTATAGGTGCAAAGAAAACGGGAATGATTCGAGACATAAAAGAGTTCATGCGAGCCAGGAAGTACAATGAAGCTGTTACGCTCAGCAGAGATCTCATAAAGCTTGCGTTGCAAGGACTCAATTACTACCAGAACTACGACAGAGTGTTTTTGAATGTAGTGGTCACTCTTGGCTTTTTGGGATGGATATTTTGCATTGTGCTTCAGATTATCGACGAGCATAGCGACGTCATGAAGGAGGCGTCCAAACTCAACAAGGAAGACTGCCATCCGTTGATAAAAATCTCATTAGTAGACAGCACATCTTGTGTCTTCGCTCTTCTTGTCATTCTTTTGTTGTTGATTCAGAAGGCGCCGTGGATGTATTATAGTTACTGTTTGATGCCGTTGGTGTTTTGGAACCGCATTGGAAAGCGACTGCACGTGATTTATGCTGCATTGGATTATATCCGTGTAAAACAGTTGCGACGTAGAGTGTTGTTTACAGTCTTGTTTGGTACGTTTTCGTTAGAGATTCTAGTGATGAGCTTCTTCAGGCGAGAGATTCTCTCCGTTGGTCTTGTGTGCCTTGCGTTGTGGCCATTTGCCACCCCGCTGTACTCCAACTGTAGGTGGTCAATGATGTGTTGGACGATCCTTAGCTTTGCTCTCTCTGTGTTTCCTGTTCTTCCTGTGGTCGGACGCGAGGCCAACTACTTCTTAGTAACCCTGGCAGGAGTTTTAACTTTGGCCGCTTTTGCCTCTCTGTTGGTTTATGCCAGTAACATTTCACAGCTACTCAAGACGGAAATAACCAAATCTTTTCAAATACTTCTATCTCAAGCGCTTCTTATAGGCTTTGCGGTTTACATTGTTAACAGCACAGCGTCAAGTCTGCAGCGAAAACTTGGTCTTCCAGTGCTGAACCAACTTGGAAGTTGGACGATTTTCCTCTCGTCGTTTTTGCTTCCCCTGATCAACTCCAGCAATTTGACCATCAGATTGTCAAGCATCGCCATCGCGTTTTCCTCAGTATATCTATTGATGAGCACTGCTTACGAAGGCTTGTTTCTGTTAGTCCTCTCGCTGCTGATGGGGGCGTGGCTGCTGTCCGAACATAAACTTTCTGGCAAAACTCTTAACACATTATTAGAAACACAACTAAGCAGTGATGATGCCACAAAGACCCACCAACCGGCATGGAAGGTTCTAACTAAAGGCATCGATACACAGCTCATTAGAAAGCTCACTTTGGAAGACCTTCGCTGCGCTTATTTCTTTGTCTTCTTCATTGTTGTGGCGTTCTTTGGAACGGGTAACATTGCAAGCATTAACAGTTTTGACCCTGCCTCCGTTTACTGTTTTTTAACAGTATTTTCGCCATTTGTCATGGGCAGTCTGCTACTCTGTAAAGTCCTTATTCCCTTTGTGATTGTAGCGTGCGCGTTCGACGCTATACACGTGGTTTTATCGATACCAGTTCAAAGCCTTGTGTTGATAGTGCTTGTCATGACGGATCTAATGGGGCTGCACTTCTTTTATCTGGTACAAGATAGCGGCAGCTGGCTCGATATCGGAACAAGCATAAGTCATTATGTGATTATGATGGCGTTCATTATCTTCTTGCTCCCTATATTCGGTTTAGCAAGACTCTTTACCGGCGCCTCTTTATCATTAAGGACGAGCAAGAAGAAAGCTTAACAGAGACAGTGTGTTAAGGACATGTTACGCGAAGCATTTTTTTTCTTGCCGCTTGCAACACAACAAACGTTTGTTTGCTTGAAACCTGCAAGTTTTTCGTTGCAAGTTGCAAGAAAAGTCGAGCTATGTAATTATCGAAATTATTTCAGGAAATTGCTGGGTGTGGCACTCGTGTAGTTTTCTTCAGTCGTCAGCATTGTAATTTATTTCCTAGGAAGATACTAATCACAGTTATATTTATAATGGCTCAAAAATTGCCAGTGGTTGTATTTCTCTCTATCATAAATAAATAAATATAATCAAATGCTGATCATCAATGCTGTTTGCTTGTATAGAAAACTTCGTGTAAAGACGAACAACACGTGACCGGTGTCATGTGATTACAGAAGTGTAGTGGTTTTGGCCATAAGGTAGTGGCGTACGTTTTCATCAAAGTAACATCAATTATAGAATGTTTGAAATTCCTAGTTTGCCGCTGCTAGCTAGCTGTATCATGGCCGCGTTAATGTTTGCATGTGTCCCATGCCACAACGCCTGTAAAGATTGGTTTCGCTTTTGTGTTTGACTTTTCTTACTTTACGCTTCCCTCCCTCCCTCCCTCCCTCCCTCCCTCCCTCCCTCCCTCCCTCCCTCCCTCCCTCCCTCCCTACCTACCTACCTCCCCCCTCCCTCCCTCCCTCGAGGCTTGTTGGAGTCACTGAGACACGAAAACCTCTGTCCGCCAGGCAGAGACTCGGGCAAAGGGAATTCTCAGTTGATGGGGAATGTCAGGACAATATCGATAGATTTTCAACATCTTCGTCTCAAAATGGATATAATGTGCGCATTCTGGCCTGAAGGAGGGGGCATGTTGTAGGGAGCAAACTACTTTTTAGGGTTGAGCCATTAGAAAAGTCATGGTGGCGGAGGAGAGAGGGAGGGTTCTCGGTTTGGGGAAATGTCAAAAAGAAAATTTTGCGGGAACAAAACTCACTTAAACGAGCAACCCAGAAGCAAATTCTCACAACGCCGGGTAGAAAAGGTATTTTTGCCTTCAAAAGAAGACAAAATCGTTTATGCATGGCCAGACGAAGACGAAAGGTGCGTTCCTTTGGGGTGCTCTGGATCAGGATCAGAAAACCAAGATCATTCTGATCATGGTTTATCAAAAGAACCGACGAATCCACTCTGGTCGCGGAACCCTCTGCTCCTTTGATGCATGATACGAATGATCCTGACCAGATCACCCCAAAGGAACGCACCCAAAATTAGGCGAGTAGCCCCTGGGCAGAAATGAATCAACGGTATGATGGACACCATGCAAACTGGGTTTTACAAGTCAGCCAATAGAAAGTCGTCATTCTCACGGCCCAACTTTAGGCTTATTGCACAAAATGGTAGACCGGCTGGCGCCAATACCTATCGTGTCAGCAAAGTAGTCAATATTTACTAAATCTACGAAACAGCTGCTTTCAAATCATGAAGCGTGCCCGGAATCGGGAGCGACTTTTATCCATTCTGGACAATGTTACAGCTGTTAGCACGCGGGTGACCAGTCTTATTCGTTGCAACAAATTCGCTGAAGTCGAGAGTCTACTTGTTCGTCTCCCTCACACTCGAGCATACCAGGATAATGAAGAGATTACTCGCGCAAAAATTGCGCTTGCCTGGCACAATAGAGACGTGCAAACGGTTTACAAACTTATAGAGGTAAAACCATGATTGATTAACGTTTCACATGTAGTTCCCATTTCACTGAAATACAGGTTTCTGGTATGCATGTTTCAATTATCGCCCGAAGATGTTCGTTTCTCTGGAAATTGCTCATTTCTAAAAATTTAATTCGTCATGTAGGAAGGCAAATTCTCTAACGGTGAAGATCTTATTGTGATGTGGGATCAGGCTCATGTTTATGAAGCTAAAGCTAGGACTCCAGTGCAGCGGCATCGCCTGAGACAAAGGTCTGTTGGAAAATATTTGGTTACGTACTGTTCTCAAATAGTAACCGCACTTATCATGGGTAAAATCTTGATGTAATTGAGTGTCAGTAAAAATGCGATCAACTCTTCTATTGACGCTGTTATTTCCCTAAATCAGAACGTTCTTGGCCCGTAAAATTCTTTCTCGTTCACTGTAGAAATAAGGCAAAAGTGGTTCAGGCATTTTTTGTAAGTTTTAATCGCTCACACGCCTTGTCCGTTTCATTAGAGTTTTATTGAGTCTGCTTTATTCATTCATCGTCGCTAAGCGTTTAGAGTCATACAGCAAGAGTTGTTTGGTGCATGTTACATCTCCAAAGTGAAGAGTAACATATTTTTTGAGTTTAAGTATCAGATTGCTTGTACATTTTTCGATGAAATTCGTCGCAGTTGGGTTTTTTCTCTGGGGAAGGACTCACACACAAACTGTTCTATTTCTGAGGCAAGACTTTCAGCATGACTATTTTTGCAGAAACATTTTCCAAAAATTAAGCGATATGACTAGTTGATATGGTGGAGAAAAACACGGACGAAACTGACAGATCCTTCGGCACTTTGGATTTGTACTAATTACATCAATTCAAAGTTTATAAAAATCGGTAAATAGCCAAATCGGCTATGAATTCGAGGTCTTTTTGCAACAAATTATCAACCATATAAATAACTTTTGATTGCGCTTGGCGACAAAAAAGCAGCACGTTTAGGCAGAGTATGCTGACTTGTTTGATATCGCCGGACACGTACATCCTCTCTGACTTTGCCGGTATACCGTCTTCAAGACTTCTTCAACAATTGTGGATTTCACACACATCCTGATTACACAACTGGTTGATAAGATCTTATGTTTGAATTGTCTTTCTTTTGACCTAGAAGTAAAAATAAATCTAGTCCCTCGAGATTGACCCGGTGGTATGGACAACGAAAAAAGTCTCGTCCGCGACACGCAGAGACGGCATAAGGTCAGGTCACAGACCAAGATGACAATGATAAAGTGTCAAAAACGGTAAACAAACAACTGAAAAAATGTTTACATTAGAAAGAATTTTACGCCTTTTCCTCCCACATTTACATTTTATACAACAACGCAAATTCCGATCGGCCAAAACTTATATAAACACACATACTAATACTCTGATTGTTATACTTTCTTGACCAATGATACAAGCAGCAAACTCTTTTTTTTAGGGGCGTTTATAGAACAGAGATGGAAAACGCTCTTCAGATCTTTCTGTCAGCGTTCGCAGCCCGGACTCGTCCCTAGTCTCTTTAGTATTTCGCGAGAGATATGGGAACAAGTCATGCTGGTATCTCTCCCCGCGCGCGGCGCGCGGGTACCCTTCAACGAGACTGGGTCGATTCAAAGACTTATCTCTTTCACGACCCGTACCTTAGGTTATGCTAGATCTGGAAATTTCCGTCACTAAGCAAATTTCCTTGAACAAGTGTGACGGGTTAATTCTTTGTAGATTTATGCCACCGCGAAGCATTTGCCCTTCCGGTATTCGCAAAAAGAGAGGAATCCCCAAGGAAACCTGCAATGCATTACAGGCGTGGTTTAAGGAGCACATTGACAATCCATACCCAAATGCAACAGAGAGATTGATGTTGGCAGAGCAACACGGACTTACTTTGGGTCAGGTAATCTTCTCTTTCAGAAAAGTTAAGTGGGAAAGAATAGTGTAATATTCTACTCTGGGTATTATTATTCATGACATGGTAATAAGTTATGGGGAATTGATCTGGTCTGGGACAAGCCCAAGACCAGGCGAAAATAGAAGTGGACAGCTAGATCAAGCCCGACTTCTCGTTGGGTGGGAGGGTAGGTCACCAACTGCTTCAATTTTGCGGCCTCGAGTAGAGTGATGTAGTGGAACACGAGTAAATTCCTTTATACTGTCATTTGCTTAATCCCCAGGGTATTAATTACCAATGCAAATTGAGTATACCGAGCTCGCCCCAAGGGTATGATGGACCGTCGTGGTGACGTCCCCTACTATTTTTGTTTCCATCTTGCTGATACCAGTATCCTCATAGCAAGACCTTTCATTTGTTTTTTTCGGGTGTTACGTGGATTTTCCCGCCTTTAGTGACACGGAACAAACACAGAGTTTTTATTTCCAACGAGTCGAGAAGTTCCAGCAGTCTTTTCTCAGTTACGGTGTGTCAGCTCCTGGGTATGTGTAGTCCGATCACCTCCCGTAAGCTATCACTGCACACCATGCTAGAATTTTCCCAGTGAAAACACTACAATCAGACCCTGTTGTGTATGTGATCAGCTAATTTAAACGAGCAACTCTGGTAGGCGATCGCCACCACTTTCAGAGTGCCAGTTGATGGCAATATAATTCGAAAATCTACAACCTTTTTTATTGTTGCTGTAGCTTAAGAATTGGTTTGCCAATGCCCGAAGACGTCTCCGGAACGACACGCCAGGTGAATGCCCGAAGACTCTCCGGCAAAACCGACGACGATGGAAACCGACGGAAGACGCTACGTCCTCAGTGAACCAATTAGAGGAGAGTTTAGTTTTATCTTTGAGTGGAACCCAGCTGGAACAACCTCTAAGGTATTAAAGAAGTGTGGTACTGTTAACGTTTTACGTTATCAAAAGTCACAGTTCACAAATCGGTTACGAGTGAGGAGATAAAAGTTGGAACAAATTTTAAAATAATGGAAGTCGAACAAACAAAACCAGACAATCCAAAGAAAGCGATAAAGCACGTTAAAAAAGGGAAAGATTATTTCTTTGTTCTATGCTCAAAAGAAACAGTCTTCGTTTTTCACTTAAATTTCCAATTGTCGGCCACTTTGCGACAAGAGGATCGCCCTAAGATTCTTCAATGGCGCGCGTCCTTGCGTGAATTTAGCGTATCTGATTGGTAGACATAATGTTATCCGCCTCTTCAGAGGAAACGCCTTAAACTACCCCGTTGCACTATGTTTTCGCGGGAATTTTGCGGATGGGTGATTTTTTTTTTATTTCTCGGGGACTTATTTTTACGCTTGTTTAAGGCTGGCTTTTCTTGCTGGGCATTAATCTTGACGATTTTCAGGAAGTCGCGTTTAATTGGAATGGAAACTTTATTTTTTTATCTGACTACATGCAGTCGATATCATAAGTGAAAGAACATGTAAAGATGTAAAACACGGTAAACGGGTATCACTCAGTATTACAATTACATCTTGTCCTAGTGACTGGTTGCTCCTGTAATGGATCAGCAATAACTATAGTACCAGTTGATGCATTATCACACCTGTAGTTTACCGAGGGCAATTTTATCGTTTTATTTCTAAACGTTTTGATTCTAATTTCATTGTGTTGCCTCTGTAGAAAGAAAAGTTTTAACTAAATGTCACGAAAAAGATTCTACATGTGATTTTTGTATGCATAATTTTGCCAGCGGAGAAAACGGTTGCGGGAACATTTTGTTCAGGTCGTGGAAAAAAACCGTAAACATGGCAAAAATTAGAACCCGCAAAAATTTCGTGTCACACGTTATTTGCCAACAAGCTACATGATTTTAGCAGTAACATTCCGACACGTTTATTTCTGATTGCAGCGTTGACACTAACCTATCGCCTCAAGTGTTGTGGAACAACTTTTTCAACTATCCAGGTGCAAGCTCTGTGATTGGTGGCCCACTGGCACAGTTCGCGCCTTTCGTGGCCACCAGTCCTCCCTATCAGTTGCCTTGGCTACCCAACGTTAGGCTATTGTCCGTGATACCCACCGCAAGATTTCCGACTGGTGTCAATCTCCAAAGTCCTGTTCGCTGGAACAGTCCCACCTGGCAGGGATATGAAGAGTGTATCCAGTCTATCCAGAGTGACGAGTGAATAAAAAGATGTAGTAAATCGGAAGGCTTTTGGCTTTTCATAAATTAGAATGGAGCCTTCTAGTTCATATTCTTTAGTAACCCCATGTAGGGGTCATACAGGACATTTTGTTTCCTAATGTTGTTCACCATTTTTTCCAGTCGCAGTAAACCTCTGTTAAGACGCTTCTCGTAACTGATCGAATTTAGATCCGGTAATTATTTTACTAATCGTTGCAGTCGGTGTTGATCATTCAGAGATTAACTAACAAATTTACAAACTAACGAATTTACAAACTGCTAAGTTAGGGCCGTTCTGGGTCCATTTATAATCTTTCTGTAAGACAGCCTCGGTCGTCAGATTCCGTATTTCTCGGAGGGAACGTAGTTACAGTTAGCCTCTAAGTCGTGCAGAAAAGACGAATTCAAACATGCAGTTAGACCAAACGAGAGTTGAATATCGTCACCGTATCTTTTTGTTAGTTGGGTTTTCATCAAGTTATATAAACTAATTTGGTTCATGACATCGGTTTTGTTAAGGGTTTAGATTATGATGACGTCTCCAAACACTTTTTGATATTTATTTCAACATAAAAAAACTGAATGCAAGAACTTAGAGCTTAAATATATGTTAAATTATATCAATTTAAAAGTAATCCTTAAGAAGTAACTTCAGTCTGTAGTAAATCAATTATTTGGTATACCGAGGTATTGGAGTACTTGTTAACGTTAAAACATTGTCGCGTAACTTTTCTGACCATTTTTATTCTTAGTCTGTGAACTTATTACGCTATTGGGCGGAAAGAAAATGGCAGATGGCAGTCATGTGCAATGCAGTAGTCCCCCGGCCCTAGTCGCGCTCGACTCATTCCGCTCACCTTATTATTTCTTCATAGTACTCGGGACAAAAAATGTAAGCGAAAATAGGGCCTCAGCTCGTAGTCAACACACAGCCCGTACACTCCATGCGCCTTATTAATACCGCCGTACCATGACACGAGAAAGTCTGCGTCTCACTGGTGAGTTTGTACAACAACTGAGCGTACACTGTGGTTTCCTGATCTTGCGATCAAATATGTTTTCTAATATCATTCAAATGCGTAATTGTAATAAAAGTATTGTGCCAGGAATGAAGCTCATTTTCAAGCTCAGCTGGCTTTTCTGGCCTGTGCATCTTCAAAATAAATCTCGGCCAGTGATAAGCTCTCTACCAGCGGCTCTTGGCTACGTCCCTGTGTCCAATACATCTTTTTGTTTTCGGTACGATCCACGAGCTATTCCAAATTAACGCTGACCCTTTGAGGCCCACTATTTTTTCGAAGCGAAGACGGGAGGTTGGGGGCATAGAGAGTATAAACTGACGAAAAAAACTGCTTCTGCGACAAAATCTGTTTATTGTTAACGGGGTAATACAATACCAGGTATATATTATCATTGAGACGTATTTAAAATACATTATTAAATAAATATATTAGTTTTAATTTTCTTTAAGGCATCTTAACAATTGATTCTGGTGACAAATTCTTGGTACGTTTGTCGGCAGTAGAAAACAAATCGCAGTACTTTCTGCCTAACAAATATTTTTACAGAATTCGATCAAATTCAAAATGGTCCTTCGCAGTCTTTGATGCACCACAAGGAAGAATTTGGTTTTATCAGTATCAAGACCGTTTTCCCGAGATGATTGTGGCCTTCTTGGATCTGCCACAAAAAAAGGAAGAGACTGAGGGATGGCCGCTTCTCATCTGAAAGCGCGAGAACGTTTGGGAATGAGACAGTAAAAACCAAAAACAAGACAGAAATAGAGACAAAAGAGAGCGAGCAAGGAAAGAAAACTGTAACATTGCTTTTCGGCGTTTTCCTCTTTTTCCCGGACTTTCCTCTTTCACTTTTTCGTGCTCCGTCTTGCATCCTTGCTTTCACGCAACTCGTGCGCTCTCGGAGAGAGGCACGAAGAATCGAAGAATCGTAAATAACGTGACCAAACTGGTCCCTTACTCCGTCTCTACACATCTTACCGGTCCTGTTTTTGAAAAAATAACAGTAAGGTAGTCTAATTTTCTTGTATGTATAAGACCTTTTTCTGACAGATCAGTTGTCGTCAAAGTGATTTCGCTACCACCGGGTGTATTGACTTGATTTCCTTGGCGGTCATTGGTAACATGTGATCGTGTTCATCAATAAATTTGGTTGGTGTGACTGTGCAGTATGGCATATGACAGTGTGGTCTGTTGAGTGCCGGATAGTACTGTCTGTAACAAAGATAGGCAAAAAACAGGCCTGCAATAAACAAACAAAGCAACATTTTTGTCATCAAGAATGATTCATAATTTAATTTGATTTTCAACAGACAGAATCGTTATTCTCACACACCACTAGTAGTCACGCCAAGCTGCCTGTCTAAGGTCAGAGGACCTATTCCCAGGCCCTAGTGGTGTGAGAGAAAAATATTTTCCACTAATTCATTTCCCTGGGCCACTGTAAAGTTACATGCAACTCACCTTGTATTGAGCCAACCGTTATGTCTAGAAAAGGAACAATATAAAAGGAAATCAGATTATAAAGCAAAACAAATATGAGCTAAAACTGGAAAAATGAGTATCTGAAATAGACGGGTTCACGCTCTTAGTTGCATCATGGGTAACCAGGGCAAATTTACAAAGAAGCAAAGTTTTTCTTTATATTTCCGTTCTGTTTTCATATTTGGGGACAAAACAAATACGGTAGATGGAGAAACCCCTTTTCTAGGTTTACCAGTGTTTTTGAGCCGATGAAGTGATTGTTGTGGACGTAGGAATATTTTTACGGTTAAAACCAAAGAATTTGATCAAGTCTTAGCCACTCAAGCCCCAAAAATAACATCTCCGTTACTCTGATAAGTAGGCTAATGCCTAGCTCAGTCGACACAAAAACGATAGTAAACGTAGAAAAGGGGTTTCTCTATTTACAGTAAAAGTTTCTTCATGAAAATGAAGCTCGGAGCGGAAATATGAGGAAAAACGTATCTTTTGCCACTTTGTTTCTTTACAATCTTGCCCTGATTACCCATGATGCAACCAAGAGCGTGAATCCGTCTATTAACATTACAGTCACACTACCCTTAATGTCATCATATCTACTGTTGGTGGAAACCTCTCCTGTGAGGGTACATGTACTTAGCTTATTACTGGTTAGCCTCAGAAAACAGACTTCTCTTATCTTGCTGTCAGTCTCAACTCCCAAAAACTTCATACCATTGGCTTAGCTGTACAGAGCACCTTACAAGAAAATTCAAAATCAAGGCCTGAACCATTCAGAGAATGACAGATGATTGTTGTTGAAATGCATTATCATTATCAACTTTTTTCAAGTGAAATCTTTATTGTCTCTGCCTCTTTTTTTTTTTTCTTGGGGGGGGGGGGGGGGCATCCAAGAAAGAAGTAAGTTTACAAGGCTTGTCACTGGGCGCAACAACAACCAACAAACAAAACTTAAAGAGAACATTTATTGATTCTAGTTTACAGTACCTTGCCAGTGATGACGATAATCTGAGTATCTTGTGAGTGTTATTGCTGAAGCAGTTATAAGAGGTGTCAAAGCAACACACAGTTTCCATCCTTGTCCTCTTCCCTGTGCTTGGAAGCAGTGTAACTTTCCCGCAAGATAAAGTGACAAAAAACCCAGGCCACTGAAGGAAACTGCATGTAACAAAATGAACAAAAAATCAGGCTTTATCTTCTTTACTCAAGTACTCTATATCCATTGATTAATTTGTTAATGGATTGATTCATTGCTGCCTACTGAAGTATAAAACTCTACACTTATATGGATGGTATGATGGTCTAATTAGTTATAAGAATACAAGATTTAAGTTTAGATTTAAAATGAACATCCAGAGATGGAGCAAATGATATCTTCATCTAAGGTGTTAAAATACCGTTTGGCCTTGATAAGTGGCAGAACATTGCTCTACTGAAGGGTAAGTTATAACTTGATTAACTATAATTTTAAGTGGAAATTCCACACAAACATGAATTCTCCATTATGATTACCTCTCTGTTGTTCATTTCAGTAGGTAAACAATAAACCTCTTTGATTGACTTACATGAAGCATGACCACTGGGAAAGCTCTTTCTACCCTCTATTATTTCATCAGGGTCACCATCACACTGTACACTTGCAGGAATAACTCCATTGGGATAACAGCGCCAGAAGTAATCTGGACGAGGCCTGCAGAATTAACCAGGATGAAATTTGTCATCAACTCAAGCCATATTCCACAATTTTGAGTATAAAATACTGCTTTTTTTGAACCTGACATGGACAGGATGCAAAGAGCCTATTTAACCAAAATTAATATAAGGCACTATTCATCATTTCCATCATTTGTCAAAAAAACAAAACTCTGAAAAAACATGAGCAGTACATATTCATTACACAGATACTTAGTGTTGCAGCAGTGCAATATTTTGTTTTTCTCACACACCACTGGGAGCCATGCCAAGCTGAACCACACAGCCTGACCTTTATTAACATAAGAACATAATTGTCTTACAATGACACAAAAAGTGGCTAGAGAATAATTTCACCTCAACTTAACACATTCTACAAGTACTTCATGGGTGGGTGGGTGGGGCATGTCAGGCAATGGCGGATGGTAAAACAAAAACTGAAACCTTGCACAAGCCACATGACCTGAAACCCCCCGCACACCTGTACCCAGACTCCCAGCCGTGTGCAAGAAAAACGTTTTCTGCTTCTTTCGTTCCTCAGCCGACGGAAAACCACACTTCTCACCTGCCAACAAGAACTTTTACTATGTTTGTCACAACTCCATTTAATCCAAGAATTAATGTCAAAGCTGTAAAATAATAAACCAAAGTCAAAAGATTCTGATTACGGGAGGTAAAGTAACTGTAAATTATGTACACAACAATGTATTATTTAAATTTACCAAACAGGGCTTGTATGCCATCAGTCTTGTCTTTTCTCAATACTGCCAGAATAATTATTATAGTAACAGGAATAACTGCCGCAATTACCTGCAAACAAAATAGAAGATGACAGAAGTTATAAGCTGGATTCTATTTATTTACTTAATTAACCTCTAAGACATTTAAACATAATGGTGTTATGGTTTCCATCTTTGGAGAACAAACATCATCTCAGTGTCTTCAAGTGCCAAGAAACATTTCCTGAGGAGAAATAGTTGTACCTTCAGAAATTGTGCCTAAAAGGGTTAACCTAACTCCTTAACCTTTTTAATTAAACTTAGAAACTCTATGACACTGTTATTTCAATACACCTGCATCTTACATAATGGAAACTGATTGCTCTTCCAACAGTGAACTCTCAGCCAATGGAACACTTCAGAATAATAAATAAGTGTGACAAAAAAAATGTATCGACGTAATTTGTGAAAAAGTAACCCAGACTATGTATATTGCCTCTTCTAGTGTAGAATGAGTGGAAAAAGGGTAGAAAATAATGTAGGTAAAAAGCAAGTCTCTAATAAGGCAGCCAACCATGTATCTTTGATTCTAGTCCAGATGACACTTACAAATAACAATTCTGTTGAGATTGTGTCCTGGGATTTGGGATTCTTGTATAACCACATCTCTTCATCATGAATGACACGTATAAATGCTGGAGTATATTCCAAAGCCCTGAAGAAGGAACAGAAAAATATACACAATCTTAAACAGGCAGTACAGCTCTAGGAAAGATCATACCCACCCCAAGGAAGGTCACTGATACTGGAATTTCCAGAGAAGGTGGCAGGACAGGGTTCAAACACATATTCCCATCTTCATCTATACCCCATCTTCACCCATACCTACAGGGATAGTTATTTTTTAGAATATAATAATATTAAATTTTATTTTACTTTGAATCCAACAACAGAGGCATTTTAATTTGAGAGTATAGTCAAGCGCTTAGACCTGATATCTGATCACAATGTCAAATTAGTTAGACAACTTCGCAAATTTGGTTGGGCAATGTCCAATGACCAACTGTTATTTGCAGCACTGTGTACACCTTGAACTGTGTTTGGCATAAATTGAGCACTTTAAAATGTGATATCTGATCACAATGATTTCTATGTATATAGATACTTGATACAGATATAGATAATTGAGCACATTAAAATGTGCTCAAGTACATTGTAGAGTTATATAGATGTACTGATCATAAAGAAGACACAACAGCTGGTGCAGCTAGGTTCTTCTTACAATTCTTGAGTGATCCTAAAAATTCACAAGTGCTTCTATACCTCAAAAATGAACCAGGAGCAAGTTGACTATTTTCTTGAAATATTACTTGTGCTGAAACTCATGACGTGCGCACCATGCATAATCTTATCTTTTTTAACGCAAATGCAATAAAACAAAATAAATTAAAAATGAAAATCTTATAACCTGACAAAGCACACACGTGATGTAAGCTTACATAAAGGAAAGGTCATTGACAAAGCAGTGTAAGTATGGAAAAAAGCAGAACTTATAGAACACAAGCTGGCATGATTTATATATACTGGTACTTTGCATCATAGTCAGGTGAACATAATCAAAGTTAGTTTTGGTGAAATAGAATTCAGAATCGATCAATAAGCTTAAACTGACTGTGAGTGAGTAGTTTATACAATAATAACCTCAAGTAATATATTTATGCGGCATGATTTTCATAAAAGACATTTTTATCCTGGGATTACCAAAACGTCTGTAGATGACCGTGCAGACAAAACGATGACCAAAAAGATGGCCAAACCTAAAGAACAAACCTTTCAAACAACCGTGCCTTTGAACAACTTTCTTACACGTCGCCAATATCAAGTTTCACCCAGACTTACATGTAATTCAACATATCCAGTTAGAGAAAACCATGTTTCGTGGAAAATTATACTATACATGAAACGAAATCTAACAGGAAAATAAATACTTACATAAATATGGAGAAAAGAATCATTCTTGCTCCAATTTCGGCCAATAAATGACAAGATCCTTGTCTTAATTTGGCCGCCATCTTTGACATATTTTCTTGCGCAATATTCATTTGGGTGAGCGCTGGTCAAATGTGGGTTGTTTTCTTGGGCTCAATTTTTCCTTGTGATTGGTTAGAATTGATCACGTGGAGAAAAGGCCTGTCCGCCATTTTCCATTTTGAACACAAGTTCATGATTTTGTCCAGTCTAATGGTGTAAATAATCCTTCGATCAAAAACTATGGATCAGTTTGACGTGATAGCAAATCAACCAATAGTTATAGATAACGTATGTGGGATTTATGCCAAGTCCGTTCTATTTCTGGCACGAGAAAAAACTGGCAATGTTCAGGCCTTGTATCGACTTTTTATCAACAAACATGGGTGGTTAACTTTAGGAAGTCGGGACTTCTTTCTTTAATCTTTATTTAAATGTTAATAGGGATCAGGAGTCATCAAGGCCGGATTTGCCGGAGATCAGATTCCCAAGTACCATTTTCCAAACTAGTAAGTAACCTCTTGTTGTTGTCCATACAGTCAATTTTATATTGCATGCTTGAACAATCAATATACGCTTACTTTGAGTTCATTAATTAACAGATTGCATTTATTTGAAATGACGAATTTTTTTGATTTTGCAAATAATTTGACGCGATAATAAGGGTCATTTTTTCCGCTTCAAGAAAATCTAATAATTTGTAATTTCAGTATTATTTACCCCCTACCGAGGGTCTGAAAATGATCCAAAATTAAGGCTTTAAATTAAGCTTAAGCTTATTGAACTCATATTTCAACTTATTTAATTTAGTGTCCTTGATATCGCTGGGATGTAGATATCCCAGAATAAAAGGTCCGTTTATATCTGAGTTGCAATTTGTTGGTGGAAAATTCTATTTTTTTATCTGCACCCCCTATGGAGGGCAAATTCTGACAGCCTAGTTTCTTGTTGTTGGCCCCTTTGAACGGTCAGTCTGGGAAACATGTTAAAAGAAATGACTATGTTAGAAAATATGAAGTTGTGAAAATCTTGTATGGACATTTACATGAAGCATCAGCCAGTAAGTAGCTCTGAGTCTGCCTTCTGCCAGGCAGTTGTCCTAAAATATTACATTACTGACTTGATATCCTAACATGAAAAACAGCGTAGAAGGAAATTGGTAACTCTGTATATCTTTGCTGGCTGCCCTGAAGCAACATGTTTAAAAAATCTTGAGGTACATACACTGAACAAAGCATACATTGAAATTTGTGTTTGGTTAGCTGTAACTTAAGCTGCGCTGTAATTTAAATGTAAGGCCTGGACTACCAATGGCCAGTTACTATTGTGTAAATTGATTCTGTAGGAAGATTCTAGATCTTGATCACTCTTGCTTATTTTGTTTACTAGTGTCGGTCGCCCTAAACATATCCGGGTCATGGCTGGGGCCTTGGAAGGGGATATTTTTATTGGACCTAAAGCTGAAGTAAGTGGAATGATTTTCAAAAGACTTGAACCCTGTTAGACTATGTAAGAGTCCTTCTCTTGGGAGAGGATGCATGACCATTGATATGGGAATCTCTTCTCACTAGATAGGAACCTTGCAAACAAGGCCTTTAACTTAGATGTGTTTCTAAATAAAATATGGACACATTGTTGCCGACTATCATTTTAATTACAAGGCTGTGCTCTGAGACAATTTTCAGGGAGCTCTTTGGGCTCCCAACCTTGCCAACTGGGATGCCCAACTCTCCAGGTTTGTTGCCCAATACAATTAATTCATCAATTAATTAATTCATTAATTGAGTGATGACCGATGATCAATCATGTCTTCAAATCTTTCTCTGGGCAGTTCAAATATATGATCTTTTACATATTCACTTGTATTAGTGGTGTTTTGTTGTTCAAATCTTCATGTTATGCTGCCGTCCATGGAGGAGCACGCTTACAAGTTGAATGTTGGCAGGAATAAGATCTGTGACAGATGGGATGGTGTAATCAGTATAATCCCATTGAGTAGACAAAGGTTTTCCTGTTTACTGATTAGTGGTATTTTCCATAGTATGGTATAAAAATGTAGTAGGTCGAGTGGTGTTACGATATTATCTATCACTAGATATTACTTAAATTTCTTTTCATTTGTTGGTCTTGAGCCTCTGGGAAATAACAGTGACTAATATTGTTCTTTGTAGGAACATAGAGGACTCCTAAATATTAAATATCCTATGGAAGTAAGTGAGGTTATTTTTTATCACATTGGACTCATTTAGCCTGCCAAAAATTGGAACCACCAATAAATTCATATAACTTTTATTATTTTGTAGCATGGTGTTGTAAGAGACTGGAATGACATGGAAAGAATATGGCAGGTACTGTAGAGGAATATGGCTCTGTTTTTTTTTTTACTTTTGACTTTTGTTTCATGAAAGACTGACTAACTTCTACTGTCTTTGCCTTTTAAGTATATTTATTCAAAGGATCAGCTACAGACATTTTCAGAAGAGGTAAGCTTATTTAAGGGTCACATACTTGCATTTTAAACACTTTAATGGAACTTCATTCTCAAAGAAAATGTTTGTTTTGCTTTTCCCTCAGCATCCTGTGTTACTGACAGAAGCTCCCCTTAATCCACGGCGAAACAGAGAAAAATCTGCAGAGGTCAGTACTGAGACAAAAAACTGCTCTTTTTGAGAATTATCATTAATTTATTCCATTCCGTGACCAAAATGATTGCTCTTTTTTTCTGATGTACAGAACTTTTTTAGTTGTAGTTCATCAACTAACTATAATAACTCAAATTGAGGTTATTTTCATTAGTGAAAATTAACTTGTCATAGCCTGGAATGCTGCCTTACATGTACCATTGCATTTAAAAAATGTTATATGTACATGATTGTATTTAAATATGTTTCTTACTGTTAATTTGATGTATT